>NW_016804690.1:8060104-8094766 GCF_001698545.2 Rhinopithecus bieti
AAAAAAAAAAAAAAAAAAAAAAAAAAATTCCTTAGTTAAGCCAGAAGTCTGGAAGTGTAATTGTCATTGAATTTACTTTCATGATAAAAACAGGAAGGAGAGGATCATTCATTCAGAAAATGGTTATTGGATCTGCTATGTCCTTAAGCACTCTGCTAAACCTGTAGATGAATAAGATGTGGCCCTTATCCCCAAGTCACTTAAAAATTAGAAGAAAAGCAAAACAAAACAAAAACCTATATACCTTTTGCTTTGTATTAGGCCACATAACAAATTACTTGAAAACTTTAACCACTTAAAACAACAAATATCTATAATCTTATACAGATTTGAGAGTCAGGAACCTGGGAGTAACTTATTTGGGTGGTTCTGTCTCAAGGTCTCTCATGAGGTTGCACTCAAGGTGTTGGACAGGGCTGTAGTCATCTGAAGATACGACAGGGCAGGGGAATCCGCTTCCAGGATCCCTCACGTGACTGTAGGCTGGAGGTCTCAGTTCTCACCATATGGATCTCTCCATATGGCTGCTTACAACATGGCAGCTGGCTTCTCTCAAAGCAAATTATCTGACAGAGAGAGAGAGAAAGAGAGGCCAAAACAGAAGCTGCAATGTCTTTTATGACCTAATCTCAGAAGTGACATACCTTCACCTCTGCTGTATTCTGTTGGTCACTCAGACCAATCCTGGTACAACATTGGAGGGGCCTATGCAAATATATAAATACCAGGATGGGGGAATCATTGGGGGCAATCGTGGAGGCTTCCTACCCCAGTCATCCATCCAAATACTGGCGTGCTCAGTGTCCACGATTAGCACCAAAGAAGCATGATCAGAAATATCCAGATTTTAGCCAACACTATGGGACCAGAAGGGCAGTAAAATTTAGAGACTGAGTGGTGGACATAGAGGATAAATATGGATTTTCCAAAAGGAGCAGGAACCTCAGATACTTGTCTGGGAAATTTGTTTTATAGAAATTCTGAATTCTAACTGTATTGCATGTTTCTGATTTTACAAAGAAAGGGATTTAAGGTTACTGATCATGTTCCTATCTGCAGCAGACTAGGAGCAATTCTTTTCACTAAGGGATCATGGTGCCTTATGAAAATGGAAATGGGAACAGCATGAAAAGCTATATTGAATGAGTCCCCTCCATGGCTCCTATGGTATGGCATCAAAACCAACTGTAGCTAAGCAATTTTTCTTCATGTGCCACTACATTTCATGCAGAGTTTGTTGTAAAATAATCTAAGAAAAATTTTTGTGAGTGCATTTGCAAAATTATTGCTAATCTGGACTGAAGTGGCATATTCTACTGCATAGTTCTCTTTTTAATGACTAAATTATTTCATGTAAAGGAGTCTATAAAAAGCATTTATTCAATTTGAGGAAATATGCCAGAGCCTCTATGTATTCTTCCTAATGCCACTGCCTCATCTTTACTTTCAATATGTAAACAATGCCTAGGCAGATTTGACTTTTACCTCCCCTTTTCCCTGAATAGTTGTTTTGAAGCAATTGTTGATGGCTGTATGTATCTAAGCGTCTTGTCTCCCCTGGCCTTCCCCTGCTTTAACCTGGCAAAAAAAAAAAAAAAAAAAAGAAAACCTGGAAATACATAGAGAGTAATAGCTAGAGGGACAGGTGACAAGAAGAATAAATTATATTGGTATTATTTTCTAGTACTGTACTTATGCTCAGACTGACTTCTTCTAGTTCTTGTGTAATACAGGACTAGGTCTGGAGAAAAAGGCCTGATAGAGGACATGATATAAAATGAGATATTTAGCAAATATGCATGAATGTCAAAGAGATAATGAATGAGGCTGACCAAGTGCTTCTTGCTTCTTGTCATTGTGTATACACTTAGGTAGGTCCTTTTGGTTATGTTTTATTAAAACATTCCACTTTAAATTTGATATTTTAGATGCCTATGTTATTGATAAGATATACTAATTGTAGGGAATGTCAGGAAAACTTAACCCTTCCTCTTAGAGATTTAAAATAATTTTTTTTTCATATTTCTTGTTCTGAGAACAAAGAGAAAATCAACTTGATGGCAATGGGACTGATTATAACTTTTGTGGAAAAGAAAAATAAAAAGGAAGGGTTGGTTCTAGGATTTTAGCAAGGCATTTAGTACAGCAACTAGGTCTGAATTTCCTTATCTGCAAAACTATGCAGAAGATCTATGTGATTTTTCTGTTTTTTCCTAACTCTAAAGTTTTATCCAAAATTTGCACTGGTCGACTTTCTTGTGAATATGTAATTTTATTCACCAAGTGGTATGATAAAAATGATAGTGCTTATAAAGTAAGTACCAATTATGAATAATGAAAACATGTTCTTGCTTGTAAAGTGAATTCCGAGATTACTTGGAATATATCTTAGAATGTGATTGTAAGTATGGGCGGGTCTATGGCTCCAATGTATTGATGATGAAGGGCATGTGTCTGAGAAATTAAAGTGATGGTTTCCAAGGAATCTTTTCAGAGATCACATCTTTCCTCTGTGTATTAGACATTCTTGCACTGCTATAAAGAAATACCTGAGACTGGGTAATTTATAAGAGGAGAGGTTTAATTGGCTCGTGTTTCTGTAGGCTGTCCAGGAAGCATAGTGGCATCTGCTTCTGGGGAGTCCTCAGGAAGTTTCCAATCATGGCAGAAGGCAAAGGGGAAGCAGGCCTATCAGGTGGGGCAAGCAGGAGCAAGAGGGAGAGAGAGTGGGGGAAGGAGGTGCCACACACTTTTAAATGACCATATCTTGCAAGAACTCACTCACTGTCTTGAAGACAGTACCAAGCCATGAGGTATCTTCCCCCATGATACAAACACCTCCCACCAGGCTCCCCTTCCAGCACTGGGGATTACAATTCAACATGAGATTTAGGTAGGGAAAATATCCAGATTCTATCACCCTACTATGTTGTTCTCTGTGATATAGAGTTCACTGCTTACACTTCTTACTCTAAGTGAAGAATGCTTTCGACTACAAGTAACAGAAATACCAATTAATGTTGAAATAAGCATTTCATTTTCCCCATCACAAAAATCTTTGAGATGAATACTTCCATTTTTGTTCAGCTATTTCACAATGTTGAAGTTCTGGCATCTCTCTGATTCTCTTGGCCTTTGCATTAAGAGCACAAGACGGCTGTCCCAGATCCAAGCAATGCACCTTTATACAACAATGTCTCAGGCAAATGTCTATCCTCTACCAAACATGGATAAAGAGGATGAAATTACCACAACTGATCATGATTCATTATTCTTGTTTTCAAGTCTTTTTTACTCCCTACAATCTGGCCCTGAAATTTATTTTGCCAGCCTTATTTCCTATTACCTTTCTACCAGATTCCACTACTATAGCCAAATTCTCTTCTGCTATTCTCTAAAAAATGTACTGTATATTTTAATCTTGCACCAAGATTTTTTCCATCTTTGCATATCCTCTTTCCAAGTTGAAAATCCTGGCTGGGCACGGTGGCTCATGCCTGTAATCCCAGGACTTTGGGAGGCTGAGACGGGCAAATCACGANCTTGGCCTTTGCATTAAGAGCACAAGACGGCTGTCCCAGATCCAAGCAATGCACCTTTATACAACAATGTCTCAGGCAAATGTCTATCCTCTACCAAACATGGATAAAGAGGATGAAATTACCACAACTGATCATGATTCATTATTCTTGTTTTCAAGTCTTTTTTACTCCCTACAATCTGGCCCTGAAATTTATTTTGCCAGCCTTATTTCCTATTACCTTTCTACCAGATTCCACTACTATAGCCAAATTCTCTTCTGCTATTCTCTAAAAAATGTACTGTATATTTTTAATCTTGCACCAAGATTTTTTCCATCTTTGCATATCCTCTTTCCAAGTTGAAAATCCTGGCTGGGCACGGTGGCTCATGCCTGTAATCCCAGCACTTTGGGAGGCTGAGACGGGCAAATCACGAGGTCAGGAGATCGCGACCATCCTGGCTAACATGGTGAAACCCCGTCTCTACTGAAAAATACAAAAATTAGCCGGTCGCGGTGGTGGGTCCCTGTAGTCCCAGTTACACGGGAGGCTGAGGCAGGAGAATGGTGTGAACCCGGGAGGTGGAGCTTGCAGTGAGCCGAGATCGCACCACCGCACTCCAGCCTGGGTGACAGAGCGAGATTCTGTCTCAAAAAAAAAAAAAAAAAAAATCCTATCCAAACCTTACTAAGATTCATCTCAACTTCTTCCCTTTGGTCTTCTCTGGTCACTCCATCTAGAAGGAATTGTTCTTTCCTTTGAACTATATTAGTTTATATTTTATGTTTGTATGAAAGCATTTTATAGAGTGACTTATGTCCTTATTCCCTTAGGTTAAAAAAGCAAATATAATTGTGTCCATTTTACAGATGGGGAATGGGCTCAAAAGAAGTGAATGACTTTCCCACAGCATCATATTACCCAATGTTAGATTCAGGACTTGAACAAGCTGGGGGTAAGAAGTTTCTGTGACAGTCTCTAAAATAGCGTGGAGTAAATAATATAAATGCCTATTTCTCTGTCATGTTACAGACCAAAGTGACCACAGCAGGTTGTCAGGCAGCTCTTAGTTATTTAGGAGATCCAGCCTGATGGTAGTTTTGTCATCTTCAGCCCATGACTTTGAAGGCCTCATTGACCTTGGTCATTCTAGCCAAGGAAAGGGGCAGAGAGCAAAGTCCGGGTCAGGACATTTTCTCCTGAGTAAGTGAAGTGGAAATTGCACTTTTGCTCATGATTCATTGGTAGGAGCTTAGCCACATTGCCCACCTGGCTGGTACAGTGGGAAATGCATCCTCGCCTCAGGTCCAGGAAACAAAGTGGAACAGATTTGGATGGACAAGTAGCAGTGTCTGCCAAAGACCTGGAATACAATTCTTACACTTCCAAGTCTGGTGGCCTTTCTCCTGTGTAAGACTTTATCTTGTATATTTCTACCAGTGAAAGAAAATGTGGGATTGTGAAGAATACTGCATTTAAAAGTTTATCTAGTTCAGCCTTGCTACAGATCCAGAAAAGGCACTTAATCTCCAGACCTTAGCTTTCTCCTTTGTGAAATGAAAATATTAGATTCCAAAATCTAATCATATACAGCCAGACCTCAGAGATAGTGCCAGTTCCGTTCCAGACCACGTCAGTCAAGCAGTTACCAAAGTAAAGCAAGTCACATCAATTTTTTCATTTACCAGTTATGTTTATGCATAAACTGGTCAAAAATGTTATGTTTATACTATGCTGTGGTCTATTAAGTGTGCAATAACATTAATACCAAAAATAACATCCATGCCTTAATTTTTAAATATTTTATTGCTAAAAATGCTAATGATCATCTGAGCCTTCACCAAGTCATAAACGTTCTGCTGGTGGAGGGTCTTGCCCTGATGTTGATGGCCACTGATTGATCAGCATGGCAGTTGCTGAAGGTTGGGGTGGCTATGACAATTTCTTAAAATAAGACAACAATGAAGTTTGCCACATTGATTGACTCTTACTTTCATGAATAATTTCTCTGTTGCATGCAATGCTTCTTGATAGCATTTTACCCACAGAACTTCTGCCAAAATGAGAGTCAATCCTCTCCAACCCTGCTGCTGTTTTATCATCTAAGTTTATGGAATATTCTAAATCCTTTATCATCATATCAACAATGTTCACAGCCTTTTCACAAGAAGTAGATTCCATCTCAAGAAACCACTCATCCATAAGAAGCAACTCCTCCTCCATTCAAGTTTTATCCTGAGATTCCAGCAATTCAGTCCCACTTTCAGGCTCTACTTCTAATTCTCTTGCTATTTCTACCACAACTACAGCTCCTCCCTCCACTGAAGTCTTGACTTCCTCAAAGTCATTCATGAGAATTGGAATCAAGTTCTTCCAAATTCCTGTTAATGTTGACATTTTGACCTCTTCCTATAAATTGCAAATGTTCTTAATGGCATCTAGAATGGTGAATCCTCTACAGAAAGGTTATTTTATGGACTTTGGTCATATTCATGAGAGGAACCACTGTCTATGGCAGCTATAGCCCTACAAAATGTATTTCTTAAATAATGACCTGAAAGGTGAAATTAATCCATGATCCATAGGCTACAGAATAGATGTTGTGTTGGCAGGTGTGAAGACAACATTCATCTCCTTGTCCATCTCCATCAGACCTCCTGGGTGACCAGTATATAGTCAATTAGCAGTGATATTTTGCTTCTGCTTTTTTCTAAGAAGGTCTCAACAGTGGGCTTAAAGTACTCAGTAAATCATGCTGTAGGCAGATGTGCTATCATCCAGGCTTTGTTGTTCCACTGACAGAATATTGGCAGAGTAGATTTAGGATCATTCTTAAGGGTCCTAAGATTTTCAGAGTGGTACATGAGCACTGGCTTCAACTTAAAACCACCAACTGCATTAACCCCTAACAAGAGAGTAGGCCTGTTCTTTGGAGCTTTGAAGCCAGGAATTGACTTCTCCTTTCTGGCTATGAAAGTCCGGATAACATGTTCTTCCAATAGAAGGCTGCTTCATTTACATTGAAACTCTCCACTTTCATCAATGATCTTAGCTAGATCTTCTGGATAACTCACTGCAACTCCTACATCAGCACTTGCTGCTTCACCTTGCACTTTTATATTATGGTGATGACTTCTTTCTTTAAACCTCATGAACCAATGCATGATAGCTCCAACTTTTCTTTGGCAGCTTCCTCAATTCTCTCAGCCTTCTGGAAATTGAAGAGAGTTAAGACCTTGCTATGGATTAGAATGTGGCTTATAGGAATGTTGTGGCTGATTTGATCTTCTCTCTAGACACTCAAACTTTCTCCATATGAGCAATAAGGCTGCTTCACATTCTTATTATTCATATGTTCCCTGGAATAGCACTTTTAATTTTCTTCAAGAACTTTTGCTTTACATTCACAACTTGGCTAACCATTTGGTGCAAGAAGCCTAGCTTATGGCCTATCTTGACTTTCAACATGCCTTCCTCACTAAGCTTAAGCATTTCTAGCTTTTGATTTCAAGTGAAAGACATGCAATTCTTCCTTTCACTTGAACACTTGGAGGCCATTTTGGGATTTTTTTTTTTTTTTTTTTTTTTTTGATGGAGTCTTGCTCTGTTGCCCAGGCTGGAGTGCAGTGGCACAATCTTGCTCACTGCAACCTCTGCCTCCCAGGTTCAAGTGATTCTCCTGCCTCCGCCTCCCAAGTAACTGGGACTACAGGCGTGTGCCACCATACCCGGCTAAGTTTTGTGTTTTTAGTAGAGACAAGGTTTCACCATGTTGGTCAGGCTGGTCTCAAACTCCTGACCTCGTGATCCTCCCACCTCAGTCTCCCAAACTGCTGGGATTTCAGGCGGGAGCCACTGTATCCAGCCTTTTTGGGGGTTTTTAAATGGCCTTATTTCAATATTGTTGTGTCTCAGAGAATAGGGATGGCCAAGGACAGAGAGAGAGAACGGGGAATGGCCAGTTGGTGCAGCAGTTCGAACACACACAATATTTATCAATTAAGTTCCTGGGCACAGTTCGTGGTGCCCCAAAACAATTACAACAGTAACATTAATGATCACCAATCATAGATAACCTTAAAGTTTGAAATGTTATGAGAATTACAAAAATATGACGCAGAGACAGAAAGTGAACACACACCGTTGGAGAAATGGCACTGGTGGACTTGCTGATGAAAGGTTGCCACAACCTTCCATTTGTAAACAGTGCAATATTTGCAAAGCGCTATAAAGTGAAGTGCAATAAAACAAGATATGCCTGTACTAAAATGTTATGCTTGTTACTTATAATAAGTTCATTCACAGATGGTTTTTAGGTGTCCTAAATGTACAAAGTGGAGTCTTAGACACTTAGTGTGTATTTCCTCTATTGTATAATTGTATTTTTGCGTAGATAGTGTGTGTCAATAAATATTACCTAGCTAACTCCAATGCCTCTGTAAAGAAATCAGACTTGAATTTGATGATATTGGTGCAAAGCACCTACGTACTCATTGTCATGTAGTCAGCTTTCTGTTATTTGCTTTATGGATTATCCAGAGCTTCCTTTAGTATTAGCTAAAATTATGTTTTTGGACTATATGTGGCTTTATTGATGCTTATTTCCTATATTATCTTATGTAGGAGTTTGTGTGTGTGTTTCTGTTACTTTTACTTTCTCAGTATATTTGTTTGCTCCATGAGGGCAGCAAACATTTTAAAATTATTTATTTGGTGTCAACCCCACATTTACTAGTCCAGAGCTTAACACATCGTAGGTCACTCAATACACATTTTAAAAATCAAATTATTTGCCATTGCATGTACTTACTTTATTTCTGTATGAATTCAACTTTTGAGATCATATTCCATTATAGTTTGTTCCCAATTTCTGTTAAATATCATTGGCTTTTGTTTTCCTCTTGTGATAAAGCCTGAAGGGAAGGAAGTCTATTGCACGTCTTCATCCTTGCAGCACGTGAATCTCTAAGTGAATTGCAACAATTAAACAATATAGAGGAGAGAATCCCTTAGTACTCCTGGGCCTCTCATATCCCATTTTAAAAACTGTGAACAGCAGTTTTCTTTGATAGACACAAAGAAATAGCACACCAGACATTCTGCACTTCCCTGGTGGCTGACCTTTAGGGAGCAGCGGATCAGACATGTTCTGTTCCATTCCATTGATTGTACTGTTCCTAAACTCCCACCACTATGATCTAGGCGTGCGATGTGCTATCCTTACTTCAAGCATGCAGCAAAACATGCAAAATGTTATGATTTGTTGCCATGCTGACAGTGTCAACTTAACTACGGCTGACAAACAGTTTTTAAATAGAACATGTCAGTTCATTATAGTATTTTCCATCTGTGTTTTTTTTTCCTTTCCCACACTTAACACTGAACATTTGAAGAATGTTGCTATAAAGGTTTAGTTTACACTTCCGTCACTTAGGTTAATGACTTGCTAAAAATTATATTTTGGAAATGAGCAAAAAAACAAACAGTGATTTTTTTTTTTTTTTTAAAGGAGACCCTTCTCTTGAGGAGAATGCAGTTCTCACAACCATTTTGGTTGTTTGGTTTTATTGCATAACAGTCTTCTTTCTCTTTTTGCTTTCTTTAGTTTCTGTCTTGATGTTGCCACTGAAAATAGCTTTTCGCTCCGACTCTGAGCAAAATTGCTACTGCTCAGAGTTAGGGGCTTGCTGTATGAGGTACAGGCCAGTGTAGATTGTGCGCTAACACTGTGGTGTCTAGAATATTGACCACCATAAGGGCTCAGCTCGCAGTGCTTGACATTTTGCTGATCGTGCAAGTTGCATTTCTATTCCTATACCCTGCTCAGCTGCTTTCCCTCCTCTCCTCCTAAAGAGAGAGATTGACATTGCCCAATAGTAACTTTTAATGCCAAAACCACATTAAGTGCCTTAATTGTGTTTTAAATGATGTCTTGGGTCTCTGTACACTTGTAATGAAAATACAGGGTGACAATGAAAGTCTTCAAAGTCTGTTCCCGTGATGGTTCAATATTGCTAGCTTTTGTGTCACTAAAGATTTTTAAATTTTAAAGAAATTTGATTTTTTCTTTTTGAAAACAGTCTTGTTAATACTCTACTTTTTATTCTGGGCACTGAGGGTACTCCTTGCTGTTTTCATAGTTTAGGCTTTGGCTGCAAATGTTTGGACATCAGCTCAGACCATCGTCTCGGAGGGAACATTTTGCAAGTGTTATCTCCTTGTTCACAGGAATCCAAGGTAGACCTAGTGGAGAATTGTTTAGTGATAGAAACTGAAATAGCAATATAAAGAGGGATGGCCAAATTATGTAAAATCGGAGTGCATGAATAATTCAGTGCTCGCTTGAGTGTGATTTTTATTTTTATTGTTAAATAATACTAGCATTTCCATGAACTAATAACACAGAGACTAACCAACTGGTAAGCTTTTTGTTGGGGATATGGGGCAAAAGGGAGGAGGAAGGAAAAAAGGAAACTGGGGCCAAGTAGTCATTTTTAAAAAATGAAGTGTGCTCAGTAAAACACTGATGCAATCATCTGTTTTTTTAATTCCTTAACTCTATTGAAGATAAGTAAATGAAACCACAGAGAAACTCGATAGTACATATTTGTTTATAGATAATCTGGAGTAAATTGTCATGTTTTATGAATTCCCTTCTCTATTGAAACTCAGAATCTTGATCTAGTGCTTCATATGTATTTTTTACCCACATATTCTAGGTTGTGTATGTTGTTGTATTGATAGAAATAAGGCATATAGGATTTCATTCTTTTACTATGACTCATGAGAAATATGTGGAGTAGAATGAAGGCCTCTGCATATAACTTATTTTAATCCAAGCAAAAGTATTCTTATCTAAAAAGAGAAAAATCTTGACTACAATTAACTATAACATCGTGGATATTTTAAACACGTTAGGAGAGAAGTGGAAAATGAGAAAAAGATGTTAAAATATTGAGGAAACACTAAGCATTGGATATAGGAAAAAAGAAGACATATTAAAAAAAGAAACTCTCAGAGGAATATTATGGGGTGGTAGGAAATTTTAGCTGGTATAGTGAATGACCAAACACTGTTTTTAATGACCTTGTTTAATTGAATGAAATGTAATTTGCTTAGGAGGAACTGCCTTAGCTAGGAGATCAAGAAAGAAAAGCAAGAGGCATGGTGCAAAGCAAGTACATGGTACCCAAAATGATGGGGAAACCATCTGATATTGCAGAAAAGTGTAAGCTAATATGATTTTGAAACCCCAACAGTATTCTTTTTATTCTAATTCTTTGGGAGAGGGTGCAAGACATTTTGTAAACCAATAATGGGAAATATTTCAGACTGAATCCAGCCTTGGAAATGTCAGAAGAGTCAGGACAAAGCTTAAGTATGCGTCCTATGGGAAGAACTTTGGGAGGTACCTTCGAATGTAGTTTTGTCATTCTAGATATTATGGCAGTACTGTCAAGGTCCAAGGGTCTTAGGAGGACTTGAGTTCCATTAGGAATTTGTGACCAATTGAGGAGGGAGTAGTTTAACCTTACCTGGGAACCTCAATTCCCAAGTGAGGTTGGGAAACTGAATACATAAGCAACTAGTCTTTTAGCATGAGAAGATATATTTATAGACACAAAACAGAAACTAAAGGTGGAATCAGAAAATGTGATTTCCTATAAGGTAAAGTAATTTAAGCTATTTTTATTTTAATTAAAGAATAAAGATAAAAAATTGAAGCTATAAAAGACAATTTCTGAAAGAACAGTGTTATAAGGCAGATTGCACTGTTGCTATGTACATTAATACTAGTAATTGTGCAGCTAATAAAGTAGCATAGCTCTCACAAACATCTCATATGTGTGGTAGTTGTAATTAGTCCTATTTCTCAGACATGGTCACTCTGTGGAGGGTCCCTCCTGGTAAATGTGTTGTTCTAAGGGAATAGATATTGGAACCATTTATAATGTAATTGAGACCTATGATCAGGGAAACCAAGGAAATAATTTCTAAGTTCTCAACCAGGACATATTCATCTGGAAAGCATTTTCAAATTATATGGCTCATCCCCCTGCCCCATGGAATCCTAGCCACCGGGAGATTCCGATATACCCCCTAACTCTTCTGAGTGGGAATATAATGTTGTAGTTATTTCATTTATTCTCTATTTCATCTTCTGGGTACTTATACATGAGGGAATTTATAATGAACAGATGGCATCCAAGCAGGATTTTCTTTTAAGAGAAGGAGAACAGTATCTCCCCAAATTTCTCATTGATTCAAAAGATTGAATACCTGCTAAAACTGACAAGGGATATTTTTTATTTTCAGCCACACATTTCCTGTCACCTTCTCTGGCATGCTTGTTTTATTTATTTGTAAGGTGGAAAATGTTTACTGTAAAGCTATTTTTGTCTAGATCCTACAGTTTGGTAAAAGAAATCAAATGGAGGTTTCAAATTCACAGTGGGCTTTCATTAATGATGATCATTAGTCCTGTTCTGAACTATTGACAAAATATTATAGCATTCTTGAGAGCGGAACTTGTATTCTTTTAAATAAAGAACTAGTTCATTAAAGGTTCTTTCTAATGAAAATGACTCAATTCTGCTCTTAAGTGCTAACCTTAAAAAAGAAAAGAAAGCTAAAAGATAGTTTACAAAAATGCATATTGTTTCACAAAAATCAGTAAGTTAGAAGATGATTGAGGCTTGAATTTCTTTAGAGTTTCTAAAATGTCCTCTATCTTCTCTGTGTAACACCAGAAAATGTTTGCCTGCATTTTGATAACCAATATGGAAATTAGATATTAATATATACAGGGAAAGACAGAGACAGAAAGAAAATACTTATCACCCTAAGAAGGAAGGAATCATGCCATTACTCACAGGTGGCAATGCCATGAGAGACTTACTCAGTCATCCTGTAACAAGTGCAAATCTGTCCCTGGACCAAAAAGAAAAGGGATTTAAAGGGCAGGTATGCCAGCCCTATCGTATGTAAGAGCTCTTGTGTTTTGCTTGAAAGCCAAGGCCTTTGTAATTGGTTTCTAACTAGTTACTCACATAAGACTTACAAATAACAGAAAGAAATGTGAAATCAGTTTCTTTTTTGAAGCTAGAAGAAATGGTGTATCATAATTATTTTGGAAAGGGAGTTCTAGCTTTTAAAAAGCTTATTAGGGTTTATTCTCTGAAAATCTCCTCTTTTTCAGCTGAGGTGACTGTAAGGCCAGGTAACCCCAAATGAGACTTATCGACCTTCAGACTTTTCAGTCAGAGGCTTGTCACCTTGAAATCGCCAGCAATTGCACACGCCATGTCTCTCTACCACTGTGCAGGACATAAATATGAAATTGGCCAATCTGCCTCCTACTTTGCACATTAATAATTCTTAGGAATTGTCTGGAAATGAGTTAAAGAGTTAGGTTTGCCACTTCCCTGTGATTTTTGTCTTACCTGATGCTTGACTTTCTGAGATAACCACAAAAGGAGACAGAAGTGAAGAGAGGACTATTTGCATGTGTAAAGGAGTTCTCTTCTGCATTAGGTACCAGAGGTGGTGTGTGTGCTGGTTGACTTCTTCTGACTTGCTCTAATTAGTCTACTAAGATATAAGCTCTCTTGAACTGTGACGGTATGTTTGGTGTTGTGATTGGAGTGCAGAAGACATTACATAAATGTTGACTGGCTTGTTGATGGACCCGTTCTGCATATGCTCACACAGGTAAATCAACTGTTGGATGTTGAGAAATGGGAAGAATTTGAAGGCCATTTAGAGATACTTGCAAATGTGGTTATTTATTGTCTGCTACTTTTAACACTGCTCTTAAAAAGAAAAAAATAATACATTTACCTGATTTCTCTGTGTCCTTACTTTCCAGCAAAGATTGAGGCAAGCGATTTTTTTTTTTGGTTGTTCAGGGATGCATTCTAGCACTGCACACAGTGCCTGTCACATAGTAAGTACTCAATAAATGTTTGTTGAGTGAAAGCATGAATATGTTGTGCCAATAGTGAAGATGTTAAAATAGTAATATACGCTATCATCTTCTATATACTTATTACTCACAAACCAGGTGTATTTCTTATTTGTTTTGGATAAGAGATTGACATTGCTTATTAATTTTAACTTGGGTTAAAAATAAGTGCTTAGTTAACTATATTAAATGATATCACAAAATTATTTATTTTGAAATTATACTGGTTGAATTTAGTGCTGAAGTAGAAAGGTACAGGATCCATATATATGTTTGATAAACAAATGATCTTTAAATAGAGTCACAATACTTAGTTCTGTGTCATGAACATATGAAGCTTTGTTTCACATTCTAACCTCTCATGCTAGGGCTACAATCAGAGAGGACATAAAGCACGTGAAAATGCACACGGGTCTGGGAACTTGGTTCTGTTCATTGCCTTGGCACTAACTTGCTGTAGGTCCTCGAAAATCTCTTCTCCTCCCTGGAATCTGTTTTCTCATCTGTAGGAACCCATTCCCTCTATGTGATTTGTTATAGAGATAATATAGATTAAAGGAGAATCATCTGGATAGTAACAGAGCCACAGAACAGAGCCACAGAATTTCTGTGACAATTAAAGAGATAATGTACACACATTATCTGATTTAGTAAGAGTTCAGTACATTTCAGCAATTTCCAGCTCCTATTCTATATCTAAATATGTATGATTCCATGAGAAATTGTTCCAATCTATCAATAACTCAACTTAAAAAATATCCAGGCATTCCCAGGGTCCATCCTGATAACTTCTGTCACGGAAAGAGAAGAATTGCTGGGTTTTCCATTTCAAATCTTATACACGGAGCATTTTCAATTTTGAAAATGTCAGCTCTTTGACAGTACTCCTTTAAAAGCAGCTTTGTTGTTTTTAAATTACATTTGTTAAGCTTGGAATCCATAATGTGAATGATAGGCCCTCGCGGTATTTATATAAAAATTAAAACTGTCAAGTTGTATTAAGGTTTAATCATTGACTGTGGCACATGAGCCACAATTTCTTTGCATGAGCCCTCTTGACATACTTTTCATTTATTTATTTTTTTAGATCTCAGCCATAGAAAAGTGCACATAGTCTTTTACAAAAATTTCCTGAGTGAGTTTATATAGAAGAAGACAAGGCAGAAGAAACTAAAAAACATGCTTCTATCTTAGGTGTATAGAACATGCTGGCTGCTAGTCACTTTACACATAGCATCTTGTTTGATTTTTAATGTGAATCTAATGGTGCATTATGATGCCCCTTGTACAAATGAAAGTCCTGAGTCTCAGAGAGATAAGCCAGTTTTCCAAGGTCATTCGCCAAATGCCAAATCCTAATATTTTATTATATTCTTCTAACATCTGCCTACATGACTCACATCTTCCCTTTTGTGATCTCAAGGATACTTCTAATTACCTCAATATTTGTGACTAAATTGTTAGCAAGAAGTGCTAAAATACTTTTAAATCCATTACAACTCAAAAAGTAAGACTATAACCAGTACTTTTAAAACAGTGCAAGTTTTCTAAGGCAAACTGTATTAGGATATTGCCCTAGCTGTTTAAAATTTTATATATATATATATGGAGGAAGAGGCGCATGGATTCAGGGTAACATTGCTGATTCGCTGTGTTTCCCTGAGAACCCGTTGCATAGATAGGTTTCTTTTCAAAAACTTACTTTCTCTCTCAACTCCGGTGTTAGTAATGAGCCTCATTTCTTAGTATTTCCTCCTTTCAGAACAATGAAGTTAGATACTTCTTCCACATAGGTTTAATCCCAACTGGATGACTCTCTAAAGTAGAGGAAGGCTTATTATTTCTAATCAAGTAGGACAACTTTGCAATGGGTGTACTATACATTTCAGGCAAAGGTATGGCTCCTCCTGTGTGTCTATAGTCTGTTGGGGCCTGTTGACTGCTCCCTGGGTCAGGAAGTATTTCAGGGTCACAGGGAGCCCACTTCTGACCTCTGGGATGGGCTAAGAAAGGAATTAGAGACTGCTGCTTGACTGCCAAGTGACCCAGGAATCTATATACCCTGACTGTCAGGGCCCGACACAACACTTTTGTGGTGGACACTATGATGCGCTGCTCAAACCTTCTTCCAGTACCAAGAAATTCATTCCCTCTACTACCAAAAGTGATGGTTCACAGTTGAGTCCCTCCCCAAGAATTATCCGTGCCTCTCCCAAGGCTCTAATGACTGATCTAAATAGAGGTACAAAGGACCAGCTCTCTTTTATCAAGTAAGGGCAACTCTGAAGAGGCATTTGAACTTTGGAGCACTTGGTGGGACCCACAGCATTGCACCTAAACTCCTCCCTCTGCCCTTTTCTACTTCCCTCCCCACTCAGTTCTCAGGAGCACTCTCTAATAACACCCCACCCCCAGCACACAAATCTCAGAATTTGCTTCTCAAGAAAGCTCACCTATACACGCTTCAACGAGTTCTCTGTTTGGTCCGTTTTATAATTTCTATCGATCTGAGACCAGGTGCCCCAAATGACTCCTAGATTCTTACTCTTTAATTAATCTGAGCATGTTGCTTTTCTGATAATTAGTTTGCAATGATAGGTACCAGGTAGGTGAAGGCAGGTGGCAATGTTAGGCTTGACTGTTGATAGCAGGCCTGGTTGTCTTCATAAGTCAACATGGAAGAGATAATGGAATAGAGAGTACTTGTATCATTCCACAATAAGACATGTAAGTTAAGCAATTTATCAGCTTTTTAAGAAAACACTCCTGCATTCAGAAAAGTAAATGCCAAATTTATGTGTGTGGGTTGTGTGTGTGTGTGTGTGTGTATGTGTATGTGTATAAGAAAGAGAGAGAGAGAATGTGAGTCACAATAGGACTATTACATTGTGTTAGATGTTAGGACCATAGAGATGAAAAAGACAAGATGCCCATTTTAAAGATTAGGAAACTGAGTCCCCCTGAGTATTCGATAGGAATATAATTATTCAGTGATTGGGTCAAAATTCAGACTTAGATTTAAGTCTAGCACTGTGGTTCTTTACACAACCCCTTGCTGATTCTTATCCATCATTTTCAGTGATTTGTAACAGATTACAAAGGAAAACCTCTTCAACAAAATGAGTGGAATAAAAAGTGAAACAGCAGTCTGGATGTGTGATATGAAATCATAAATGTCTGTGGCAATTCTTCATTAGCTCTTGTTGAGAGGGTTTTCGTGTTGCACTGGCTGACAGCTCAACTGTGGGGACACTGTTGGGGATGGGAGGAGCTGCTAGGCAGACTCTTAGCATTGCCTCGGAACACCATCTCTCATAGACTGAAATCTTGACTTCTTATTGCTGGAGGAGTAGATCTGCAGTGCTTTTAAATTTTGTTACTCCATAATATACAGTGCATTTTATTTGTGTTAGTCATCTTTGTTTTGTTTGTTTGTTTGTTTGTTTTTTGAGATGGAGTCTCTCTCTGTCACCCAGGCTGGAGTGCACTGGTGCGATCTTGGCTCACTGCAAGCTCCGTCTCCCGAGTTCACGCCGTTCTACTGCCTCAGCCTCTCCGAGTCGCTGGGACTACAGGCATCTGCCACCATGCCCAGCTAATTTTTTTTTCTTTTGTCTCCTTTTTTACAAATTACTTTTATATATACCTTTAAGGTTCCTAGGGGGTAAGCATGTCATAATGTTGCCAGGTTTGTTTGACACCGTACTGTTTAAATACTTGTGCCATGTGGCGTGGGGTCCGGTTGCACCCTCCAACTCCGTCCCCACCCCACCCATCAGCCTCATCATTTAATATCACGTATACACCACTCCCAATGCAATCCCTCCCCCCCTCCCCCTCCCCATGATAGGCCCCGGTGTGGTGGATTGTTCCCCTTCCGCAGTCCAAAGTGCTTTCATTGCGTTCAGTTCCCCACCTATGAGTGGGAAAGAACCATCCGCGGTGTTTTTGGGTTTTTTCTGTTCTTCGTGAAGTAGTGTTTCGCTAAGAGATGAATGGTTTCCCTGCATCCTGGTCCTGACGACGAAAAAGGAACACAAACCCATTCTTTTTTATGGCTGCATAATATCCCATGGTGTATATGTGCCACATTTTCTTAATCCAGTCTGTCTTTTTTAATAGAGACGGGGTTTGACCGTGTCTCGATCTCCTGACCTCGTGATCTGCCCACCTCAGCCTTCCAAAGTGCTGGGATTACAAGTGTGAGCCACCACGTCTGACCTGTTAGTCATCTTTTATACACAACTGTCACAAAATACGTCGTGCTGACTACAGCCTGGGTAGGCAAGCCACACCTGTGAATTACACCCTTTCCCATGGATCATGCCAGTAGTATCTCGCTAGGAAGAGAGTAGGATAAATCCGAAACACTGATGGATACACTTCAAAAGCTTAAGACTAGGTGTGGAGGCCAACGTACAGTTAAAAATGCCTAAAGATGCCCTCGTTTGTCTTCCAAACTTTTGGGTCCTCTCCTTAGCACATGCTATACCCAATGGTTGTGAAGGTGTGTGGCTCCTTTCTGTCCCTGTCCCCATCTGGCCACACTTCTAGTGTTGCCTCAGTGCTGCCCTTCACTGGCTTCCATGCCATCACTACTTTCTTCTTTAATGTGATCAAGACTGGGGAGTCTTGAGATTAGTCCTTGTCTCTTGTGATATTGTCCTGGAAGCCATGCAATATTCTTTTACCTCCTGAACTCCATAAAATCCTTTACTACCAATGTATCTGAAAGTGGTTCTATGGAATGGTGTCCATGCCATCATATTAGAATATTTGAATAGATCTTGACCTTTAGATGTAGCCATTTAGCATTTATTTATTCCATAATTAACTGCACTAGGAACTATTCCAGGGACACAATGGTGAATAAGACATAGTTCCAATTCTCTGAGAGTATGAAGTCCAGTGAAGGAATACAGACCCATGAACAGGCGATTATAATAGAGTGAGGTAAGTGTTAGAACAGGGCTAGGGTCGGGATCCTTGGGATCACCTTGGGATGCAACTCAGGTGCCTCTAAGTCAGCCTTTGAGGCAAGGAAAAGTCCTGAAGGACACTAAGTTAAGTCAGAGAAATTTGTGTTGGGAGTAGAGTGGGGAGTGGTTGCCATATTGTGCAAAGGACCGGGTATTATGGGAGAACTGCAGGCCACAGATTATGGTTATTATGGTTTGTTATTAATATGCTTGGTAGGGAAGGGAGTGGTGATAGTGAGAAAGGATTCTAAATGTAGGCTCAGGCCAGGCCAAAAAGTACCTTGTATAACATGTTAAGCACTGTGCCCTTAATCTAAAAGTAACAGGGAGCTATTATAGGGATTTACATAAAGGAGTGATAAGAAGAGCTCTCCATTTTAAAGTGATCACTCTGGTTTTGTTGGAGAGAATCAAGGTGAGATTACAAACTGGAAATCACTTACAGGAGCCTTTTGCAGTGGTATTGGTGAGAGGCAAGAGTAGCTTCAATTAAGACAATGGCAATGGGTAAAGAAAAAAGAGTGATAAATTGGGGGTGACATTGTATAAAAAAATAGTTTGGCATGGTAGCTCACATCTGTAACCCCAGCACTTTGGGAGGCCAAGGAAGGCGGATTGCTTGAGCCCAGGAATGCGAGACTAGTCTGGGCAACATAGCGAAACATTGTCTCTACAAAAAAATACAAAAAAAAAAAAAAAAAAAAAAAAAAAAAAAAAAAAAAAAAAAAAAAAAAAAAAAAAAAAGCTGGGCATGATGGTGCATACCTATAGTCCCAGCTACTTGGGAGGCTGAAGTGGGAGAATTACTTGAGTCTGGAAAGTCAAGGCTGCAATGAGTAGCCTGTGTGACAGAGTGAGACCCTGTCTAAAAATAAAAGATACGACATTTTATTTAGGTAGGAAAGACTCCATGCTGTCAGGGTTTAGCAACTGGGAAGAGAGTGGTGTGGTTCATCAACATGAGAAACACAGGAAGAGGAATGGTTCTGGGGAGGCAGTGATGACTTTTGAGGTGCTTATTGAACAGTCAAGTCATGTCATACATTAGGCCACTGGTTATATGTTGGAAGAGCTCAAGAGCTAGAGATAAAGGTTATAGAGAAAATTAAAGTGAAGAAATGAATGAATTCCCATAAGAAGCATGGGAAAACCAAGGAGAAGCTGATCTTAGAACCCAGGAAACCCTCTTGTTATACAATAAATAGAAGAACAACAGATGACAGAGGCAAATGGCAAACTGGAAATAGGGTGATATCGCTATGTTCACATTTTTACTACAATACACATATCATATTCAACAATTTAAAACTAAGAAAAGAGGCTGGGTGGCTCACGCCTATAATCCCAGCACTTGGGGAGGCTAAGATGGGAGGATCGCTTGAGTGCAGGAGTTTTAGATCAGCTTGGGCAACATAGTGAGAACTTGTTTCTACTAAAAATTAAAAAAAAAAAAAAAAAAAAATAGCCGAGCATGTTGTTTGTGTGCCTGTAGTCCGCCCAGCTTATCAAGAGGCCCTGAGGTGGGAGGATTGCTTAAGCCCTGAATTCCAAAGGCCTTCAGTGAGCTGTGCTACACACCACTCGCACATCCAGGGCAGGCTCCCCAGCGCTGGGTGATCAGAACAAGATTCGCTGTCTAAAAAAAAAAAAAAAAAAAAAAAAACGAAGAGAAGGAAATTATTCACTGTTTTACTGTTTCATTACCTTAAATAACTGTTTCTATATTCCTTTTCAGATTCTGTTTGTACAGTCACAGTTTTCACACGCTTTTAATCAGAGTGTGGATTTAGTGCTGCATTTGAGCCTTTTCGTTAATATGTCATAAGGATTTTTTGTTTACTTCAAAGTCTTTCTTTTTATGAACAATGGCTTTGAAACATGACAGTGCCTTTAGGAAAGTACGCAGTAGTATATTTGAAGGGGGAGAAGAAGAGACAGTTTTGGAGGGTCGAGCAAGAAAGATTTTCATTGATAAAGTGAGAGAGTAACATGATGATAGCACAGCATGACTGATGTACAGAAGAGACTGAAGTTTAGAATTTCATGTTGCTTTTGCAATTCATAACCTCCCACCGCACTGCATAATGGAACATCATGTGCTTTCACATCCGTGACATGAGTAGCACTCTAATACAGGCTAACCTGTGGCCCCTGCTGCAGACTTGTGACATGGGCTAAATCATCATCTTGAAAAGAACCTAAATGATTTCTCAGGCTTCCCTACACAGAAGGTAAGGAGGCAGGGAGACCTACCAAAATACTGGTTCTGTTGCCACTGACAACAAGTTCCAACCAAGCTCTCTAAGCAAGCACTGAGGCTAGGTGCAGTGGTCTTGATATCAAGAAGTCTATGTTTGGGTTCAAATCTTGGCTCTTCCACTCCTGAGCTATGTGGCCTTTATGGCTGTGAATGCATTCATCTTTCAATGGTGGTTAACGCTCTTTTTATAGAACTGTTATGAAGACTAAATGCAGTGGTATATAAACAAAAGATCATAATCTAAGATGTTAGTAACCACTTTACTATTTTTAATAATAAAAGTATAATCATCTAGTACTTATGTATAAAATCCATTCAGTCCTTGGCATATTGTGACTAGAATGTTATCTATGACAAGGAGCCTATCGGGGCTGTACTGCTTGATTTATAAAGGCCTTCTCGTTTCTAAAAGTGCATGATCCTGTTAATACCTTTTACTCCCCACTGTTCATCTTATCTGTTGTAGCCTCAAAACAAGCTGATCTGCAGCTGCTTTCTCAAAAGATTCAAGTCTGACTATTTTCCCTTATATAAAAGATAGCTCTATCCTTTTTCTTCATGAAAGACCTTAGAGACCACGTGTAGGGGATTTGTAAATGTTTTTCCATCTTTTGGATATTTATTGAAGCCCTGAGACCTTCTTATTTTCCTTTTTGTCGCTCTTATTAAGTCTGTGTAATACCATTTATACAAAAGCATTTTCAAAATTGACTACAATTGACAATTTTTTCAAAAGTGGGAAGATCCCAAAGGTGTTCGGTAATCTTTAGTGGGATCAGTGGTGCAGAAATAAGTTCCCTAAGTAAGATACCATATCTATATCAAGGCAGTCCATGGAGTAAATAAAACTATATGTTGCTTATATTGGATTGTTGCTTTTCTGGTGGAAGTTTTAAGCCAAAAACAAGCTATATCTGTGTGCAAAATGCATGAATTCCATGGTGAATCCCTTATCTGCTTGGTAAGCTATCCAATTTTCTAATTCCAATATCTTGAAAACAAAAACAGTTTACACTATCTTTCACTATGAGTATTACAGAAAGGCATACATATTTTAAGTTCAGTTTTTTCCTTTACTTGATTGAGATTCCTTGGTTAAGATTTTTTTCATGCCCTGATTTGTTTGCTTGACTTCTCTGCCTGCCTGAATGGTCAGATCAAGGGCAGACTAAGATCTTTAGAAGCCATGTTGAGCGTTAAAAGGGATGTCCATCTCCTAATCTCCTATCTAGAGGTAATTACAAATAAAACCAATAACAAACTAAATGGTAGTTTAAGAAATCAATAAAGTCCTGATTTTCCCCAAATATTTTTTTTTTTCTCCTTTTGGAAACACCAAATGTGAGCTTATTTAAAGAAAATGTGTTAGTGCTCCTGACTTGCAGCTGCCCAAGTACATTTCTTAGCCTCTCTTTGGGTAATCTGACAGTAGGTCAGATCCACTAAGCTATTTGGGAATCTAGCTCCAAAGCCAGAGAGGTTGATAAGTGAAAAAACAAACAAACAATCAAAAAACAAAATAAAACAAAACAAAAACTCAATATGCCATTGTTTTCTAAAACTAACTCTCTCAGTGAGGTAGGTCACTGGTAAATAACAAATACCTTTCGAGGTAATGATGCTGTTCTTATGTATTGGGGAATGACAAAAAGGACATTTTGACAGCTTGAAAACTTAGGTTAGAGAGAAGAAGCTTAGGTACTTCAGGGTTCATATGTTAGTGTCACAATTGTTTTTCTCACATTGTGCTCTAGCTATCGGATAAAGGTAGAGTACATCTAGAGGTTTGTAAAAGGCTATGGAATTGAGGAATCTTCCCAAACTAGTCGTGTGCAGCTTCTACTTGAGCTGCTGAATTCTGGGATGTTAGAGTAGAGAAAGAGAGAGCAGAGTTCTTTTGGGAGCTGAACGTCATGGACCCACCGTTTTAGGACTGGAAATTTACAGTCCATGCAGATTTTGCAGCTGGCTATATGAGGACTGCAGGTATGCTTTGCTTGTTTCTTTGACTGTTGCTCTGAACAATGTATGGCTGTGGTTTTATTAGATCTGAATGTGAATGCATTTAGATGGGGCCTCCATTCTTCACCTCACCATGAATCCCACTACTCCTTATTGCTTAAATCTGCCTGGTACCTCTCTGGACCCTGTAGGTATTTGAGTGTGTGAAGCTGCCCCCTTTACAGAACTCCCATCAGTTTATGCTGATGTCATCTCCTCTTCATAAAGAGATTGTCTCAGAGGCTATGAGAAGTTAAATGTTCACCTCAGGTCACAGATAGCTAGGATCAGAACTCAGGCCCCTGAATAATACTACAGCAGTGTCATTTTCACCACACAATTTGGGGTTTGATATTTAAATTTTTACCTTATTAGCTATGTCTTTCAAAAAGAAAAAAAGAAACACCACAAACTTAAAATAAAATACTAGAAATAAATTTACCACCTGTATATCTAATGATATTACAGGAAAAATAATATCACAGTACAGTAAATAAACATAGCAGTGCTGTTCCACATTACTTCCTCAAAATGTTTCTAAGTGGAGGCCTATAAATTGTTCTTGCAGTAGATAAGGAAGCTTTTATTTTTATTTATTTATTTATTTATTTTGAGACGGAGTTTCGCTCTGTCGCCCAGGCTGGAGTGCAGTGGCCGGATCTCAGCTCACTGCAAGCTCCGCCTCCCGGGTTTTACGCCATTCTCCTGCCTCAGCCTCCCGAGTAGCTGGGACTACAGGCGCCCGCCACCTCGCCCGGCTAGTTTTTTTTTTTGTATTTTTTAGTAGAGACGGGGTTTCACCGTGTTAGCCAGGATGGTCTCGATCTCCTGACCTCGTGATCCGCCCGTCTCGGCCTCCCAAAGTGCTGGGATTACAGGCTTGAGCCACCGCCCCCGGCCAATAAGGAAGCTTTTAAATACAATATATGAGCATCATCAAATAAAGACTTTTTTCCCATGGCAGGAATCTTTTAGATGCATACTTGGACATAGTTGTTAGCATCTCCCAGTTACAAAATTTTGACAAATTCTGAGTTTAGATGTATACTTCACACACCATTAGAATACATTAGAATATATTATAAATTCCCTTAGGGCAGGATTCTTCTTCCTTGTTCTACATATTTTACTTATTAGATAACTGTATGCACATGCTATGGCAAAGATTATAAGACATTAAATTAGACATGTGCCTCATTTTAATTTTCCAATAGAATTTTTTACATACTGTTTTAAGCATATGTGTATTTGTGCTAAAGCATTATTGAGCGTCTTTAGTAGATGAGTAAAATTAATATAAAAAGCAAGTATCATTTTCTTCTGTTATTTATTTTAAAAATTTCCATTAATTGAAATATGATACTTTTGTTCATTTGGCAAAGAAAGGTACCTTTGAGATTATTTGTTAAAAAGTGGAATTGAAGTGCATGGTGGCCTCCTAGCTACTTGGGATGCTGGAGCAGGAGGATCCTTTGAGCCCAGGAGTTTGAGAACAGCCTGGGCAACATAGCAAAAACCTGTCATTAAAAATAAGACAAAAAATGGAATTGGTAAATCAAGGCTGATGCTTTTTCTCACCCAATATCTAACATAGAGTATGAATATTTGATGAATTAGTGAGTGAGTGAATGAATGAATAAATGAATGAAGGGAAGGATGGGTGAACGGGTGGGCGAGTGGATGCATGGTTGGATAGATGGAAAGATAAATGAACAGGTCATTGTGGTAGGGACTTCACAGTGAATCTACTATCAGCTTTTGAAAAAAGGGCAGGAATTGTTGAATAGTTACGTACAAAATATAATCCAAAGATGAATCAAGTATTTTTTGTTGTGGCTTAAGATGTGGTTTTTTAAAGAGATGAGATAATTCATGTAAAGTATCATGTGTATTATGCTTAATATTTTAACCTGTTATTTATTGTTATAATCATTATTATTTACTCCTTTTTTCTTTCAATTAAAATTGAATGTCTGAGAAATATATATATGCAGAAATATTGTTCAATGAAAGAAAAATATTGATCTTCTACTCTGATTTGACATTAGGTGGACAGCAAAAAGAATTATCTGATCTATCTCCCAATGCTAAAAGGCCTTGGCTCATGCTGAAAATACGTACTGGTGAAAAGATGCAAACGTTTATAGAGTAAACTATTAATAAATGCTAAGTAATGCAGAAGAATCCAGAACTACGGAACCAGCTCTCTGTTCTCTTCCTTTTCTTACATGTTTAAGTCTCCTATGTGTTTATAAAAAGTGAAACTCATCTATATCACAGGGTACTTTTGAATCAGTTCTATTTATTTTTTCCTTCTGTAGACCACCAGATCTCTTAAGTGATGTGCACCCTTAAACTCCAGTTATTAACCCACCAAAAGACTCACCAGGATTTTCCTATTACCAAATTGGATGACCTTTGTTTCCCATTTCTTCTCCTTCCTTCTCTCAATGTCTGTGATATTTTCTATCTGTCTTTCACCAACTTGCCTAACTTCCCTTGCTCTTTTTGCCCTACACTAATTCACTTCTCAGTTTTCCTTGTTTGGTAGCTCTGTCTCTTTGTTTCTATTCCTGAAAAGTGGACTTATCCTTAGCTAATATTCCTCTTTATAATTTCTCTATTCTCTTCCTTAACAATATTATCTACCCATCTCTATGCAAGAGTAATCTAATATCATAGTTTCCATACCACCTCATATCTTTCTGTGATTTCCATATTTCCAAGTACAAACTCAATTCAGATGTCCATTTAACATTTCAAATTCAACATTTATAAACCTCTATTTCCATTATTAGTCACTTGAAAATTCCTGACAATTTGTCCTTAACTTGCTTCCTGATTTTATCATTTCTTGCCATATCCCTATGGCTAGTGTGCCTACCTATAATAGAAGATAATTCACATTTTTTCTCACTCTTTTGAGGTAACCTTATAACTGTTTCTTGATTATGTAAACACTCCTGATCAACTTACATGTGACTGCTTCGTGTATGCACTAGATTGTTCTTCTCACATAGTATATCTTCCATGGCTCACCAAGACCTGTACCTATGCCCATAGTTTTAGCTTAGAAGTTGAGGCCTTTGATGATTTTAAATGATCTTTCCCAATGTTACCTCAAACTATTTGCTAACATACTTAAACTAATTTGGTTCATTTACTCTTTCCCTTCTCTTCATGGTTGCTTATGTCATTCCATCTACCTGGAATACCTTATGAAAACCCATTATTCAATGACTACTTCATAGGACACCCTTGAGAAGCAATCCCTGATCACTCTGTTAGTAGTTGGTCTTTCTTTCATCTGAAATGCAATTACACTGTTCATTCTTATTTTGGGACATTAATAAAACATTCCCTGCCATAATGGTCTTCACTCTCCTCAATTCTCCTGCTAAATTCTAATCAATTGCTTGCTTCCTGAAGTAATCTTAAGCTGGCTTCTGAGGTCAGGAAGCAATCTTTTAATCATTGTATTTTTTTGGCCTCTTTTTCCTAAAGCATCTATTCCATGCTTCTCATGTCAATAACATACATTAGGCATTTGTTGAAGTATATCATGATAAAAATGCGACTTAGTGTCAGTTCCATTTTAAGGCTTAAAATACAGTGGTGCAGCATAGACTCTAAACCATCTATATGGGGGAGATTTAATTCCTGACTCTTGTTCTTAGTAGAGCATAATCCTAGACAAGATATTAACTTTTCTGAGGTTGAGCTTCCTTGTATATTGAATTTATGTATACAATATTTACCTCACAGAGGCTGGGCACAGTGGCTTACACCTGTAATCCCAGCACTTTGGGATGACAAGAAGGGAGGATTGCTTGAAGCCAGCAGTTTGAGACCAGCTTGAGAAACATAGCTAGATCCCATCCGTACAAAAAATTTAAAAAATTAGCCAGGTGAGGTGTGGTAACGCATGTCAGTAGTCCTAGCTACTGAGGAGGCTGAGGCAAGAAGATCACTTAAGCCCAGGAGTTCAAGGCTTCAGTGAGCTATGATTGTGCTACTGCATTCTAGCCTGGGTGACAAAGTAAGATCCTGCCTCTAAAATATAGATAGATAGATAGATAGATAGATAGATAGATAGATAGATAGATAGACTGATTGATCGATCTAAATCTATTTACCTCACAGGATAATTATATGTAGTCAGTGAATACAGATGATTTATTCTTTCTCCAGGAAATGTTTTTAAAGAGGGATTCTGTGAGGAAACTGTAGATATTAGGATATTACAGCATCATCTGTTCTCCTGAAATTTCACACCAACCCTTTTTCAATGGTTATGAGTGTTTTACATGCTGTAACAGGGCAGCATAGTTCAAGGATATATCTTGGAATTTGGAGAGACACATTCCTCAATTTGAGAATAGAATTTGTACTTGTTAGCTATGGCCTTAGTCTGGTCGCAGAGAACAGTACCTGGATTTCCTCAACTGAAAATGCAATTATAACCCCTTCCTTTCAGGATTTTGGTGGGGTTAGAGACAATGTATGTTCAATGCCTAGCATATAATGGGCCGGCCACTTTCAATAATAAAACACACCAACAATGTGGGTAGGTGCAAAGAATTTGTTGACTTTTCACCTTGACTTCAAAATTTTTATTTTAGTTAATAATCTCAGCTATAGCTTCCTAATGGGTTACTGTCTTCTCACAGAAGAGTTGTGTTGACAACAAAGTCAACTGACATCTTTAAATCATCTTCTTTTCTTAATAGGCCACACTTTTTCTACCCATTTTGTCCCCACATCTTGTCCTGGGAGCAAATGCATACTTAAGTTTTGAAGCCCAAATGAAATATAAGCTATTGTAATGAGAAAATTCATTTGAAGAAGAAAATTATGTAAAGGATTCTCTTGTGCCATTTTACATTCGCATAGCCACAGGCATGTGACTGCTCTCTAGTTACTCAGTTATCTGCTTTGCACTGTGTAAGTTATGTATCTGTGTAAGTAAACTGTACTAGTAGCAATCAAAGGCTTAAAGATTGCTTATGTTTCCAACATGAGATATATTGAAAATTACAGACATCATGGAGCTATAGCTGACAAAAACTCAGTATCTTGTTATCCAAATAACTTTAAACTCATTGTTACCATAACCTGTGATAAACATTACAGGTGATTAGATTGCGGTTAACATATCTAGATGGCATTTGGGACCGTAGGCTCAAAATCCCCTCCCTTTCTTTCTGTATGCCCTTATTTTCAGAAATAGTGTCTTTGAAATTTTGGCCAATACCCACCCCTTTGTGTGTGTGTGTGTGTGTGTGTGTGTCTGTGTGTGTGTGTTTTCCTTTATTTTCTTTTTCTGGAAGCCAAGGTAACTTCAAAAATATGAGGAACTAGGAAAGAAAGGAAAACCTTGTTAACTATGGATAGTTTGCTGAGTCAGCATGATGAGACAAATCAAAAAGAATACTTTGAGTCAGGTTCACTACTTATTATGACCTTGGACAAGTGCCTTTCCCTTTATTGTACCTCAGTTTTCTTGCCTATTAAAACAGGGCGTTGGATTATATGATTGTAAGATCACTTCTAGTTCTTAAGTTCAGTGGTTATAAATGACTCGAGCTTCATCAGGTTTTATTTGTAGGGGAAGAAAAAAATGCTTTAGATCAGAAAAAGATTATGTAATAACCACAATCAAATATATAACATCTGTGCTAACTGAATAATGGATAGAGAACACTGGATCTACAGCCAGAGGCATTTGGTCTGAGTCATGTCTGACCCCAGAGAGCAGAATTATTGAGATCAGTGATGGATAAGGCAGAGCCTTCTAAAGAGACTCTGAGTTTCTTTTTATATAAATGCTGGCAATAGGTCCGTGTTTCCACTGTAACTTCTGATAAAAATTAAGGACATCTGCTTGACAGATAATGAAGCATTTGTTGCCATCACATCAAATATCACACTGGTTTTCCCACTAAATCAGGTACAGAATTCCAAAGTGTTGAGATTTTTTTTTTTTTTTTTTTTTAGCACTAAAACCTATCGAGTATGCTGCGGTCCCAAAGCAGTTCATATGGTATTGGAAAAGTTCCAGTAAATGAATGAACAGTTTTCTTATTTCTTTTTTATCTTAGTAATCCCCAAATTTGGACTGGGGCTGTGAGAATGAGAGGGAAAGATGGAAGGAGTGGGGGCATCAGTAAGAATCAAGGAAAAGTCAGGGTTGATTTTCACCCACTCTCTCCTTAGATTTTCCTCACTCCTCCTCCACACATACGTCTTCTCATAATTGTACCTCCCTCCAGAGTGCCCCAAACAGCAGCAGCTATAAATTCAAATATCCGATGCAGGGAGTTATCTTCATCCTTGTGGTGGGCTGAGAATTGATTAAGCATAAGAAAGTAGAGAAAAAGAGAGAGATGTAATACTGACATAATAAGGACTGGGTTCCTTTGTCCCAGTTTTTCCATGTGAGTGCACCTCCATGAGGACAAATATGCTGAATGAAGAGATCAAAACCCGACAGGTTCGCTTTACAAGATTTGTGACGAAGATTGCTTTGCTTTACTATTACATTCTATTTTTACCTCCACTGCCTTGAGATATTTTGAGTTTCTGTTTCTATTGCTACTGATATAAAAAGTTATATCAGTCGCAAGAAATGAAAGGTGAAAAAGAACCAGGGATCCGTAATACTCCATTTGTGAGTAACAATAAAGCTGTCTTCAACCTCAGCATGTCGGGTTCAGCTAAAGTCCGAGGATTAGCTCAGTACCCACGTTATAGGAACAGCATGTTCAAAAGCTTTGTCAGGCAGTGGAGCGCTCCACTGCCAGTAGAAAAAAAAAAGCAACTCCAAGGCTGTTCAAGGCTTTCTTATCTCTCTCTAGATCCCTTAGTGTCTGACTGCACCATCATGTTTCATGTTTTTCTCACACCCCAGGCACCTTTATGTCCTCTGTTTGTTTGCTCACCTTCTTCCCTCAGCATGGAACCCACTTTCCCTCAGAGAACGCCTTTGGAGAGAGTAGAGCAGGAAAACTGTCAGTACAGTCCCAGGGGACTAGATAAACTTGATAAACTAGGTAAACATGTCCAGATAAATTTGGCTTCCTGCTAACTAGCTGTAAACTTGCACAGCTAAGTTAACCTTTCCCTGCCTCAGGTTTATCATCCATAAGACTAGGGGTGATCATAGGACCTGCCTCATCAGGCTGTTGTGAGCATCAAACAACTGAATACATAGAAAGTCCTTATAGCAGTCGAACACAATAAAAATTCAGTAAATAGAGCCATTATCATCATTATTATTGTTAATAGTGTTTTCGTCATTCAAAACCTCAAAAGTTGTTTTATTTGTGATGTTTTCCCCCTTCCTGCCTCCACCCCTTCCCTACTCTTCCAGGCCAGATATCTTCCACCTGCCCCTCCAGGACAATCTCCAGCCTTTCCCACTGGCTCTCTGGTCCAGGTGGCACAGAGAGTCCTATCAATGAATAAGACAAATATTGGTAATGGGGTTCCTGGGTTTTCTCACTTCCACTTGGCTCTGGCCATTGGGGAAACTCAGTAGGAGATTGGAGAGAAGAAGAAAAGTAAGAGCTAGATATTTATACTCCACTTACTGCCCCCTTGCCCCCACCAAGCCTTGTTCTGGGTGTATCACTCAGTCAAGTGTCACCGCTTCCCTAAAGGGAGGCCGCTCCACACAACTCTCCCCCTCCCAAGTTCTGAAATCCACCAGGCCTCTCACTTTGGGCCTTGTGAACTAGTTCCACTGCTCTTCACCCTGGTTCCTGCAGCATCTGTTGTTCCCCTACCAGTGTAATTAGTCCTCTTTAAATTAGACCCTTTGTAAGTCAACCCTCCTAGAATGATCAGAGGTTAAATGAGCCATCTGTTTGCTGTTGGATCTCTTAGGGATACAATTTTTTTTTTCTTTCTAGTAGAAAATATCAAATTTTAGTGAACATAACAATCAACTAGGTCCCAGTGAGGCAGTGCACACCTATAGTCCCAGCTACTTGGCAGGCTGAGGAGGGAGGGTCGCTTGAGACCAGGGGTTAAGAGTCCAGCCTGGGCAAGGCATGCTGTCTCATGCCTGTAATCCCAGCACTTTGGGAGGCCTAGGCAGGAGGATCACTTGAGGTCAGGAGTTTGAGACCAGCCTGGTCAACATGGTGAAACCCCATCTCTACTAAAAATACAAAAATTAGCCAGGCATGGTGGTGCACACCTATAATCCCAGCTACTCAGGAGGTGAGGCAGGAGAATTGCTTGAACCTGGGAGGCAGAGGTTGCAGTGAGCCGAGATTGCGCCACTGCACTCCACCCTGGGGGACAAAACAAGACCCTGTCTCAAAAAAAAAAAAAAGAAAGAAAGAAAGAAAGAAAGAAAGAAAGAAAGAAAGAAAGAAAGAAAGAAAGAAAGAAAGAAAGAAAGAAAGAAAGAAAGAGAAAGAGAGAAAGAAAAAGAAAGAGAGAAAGAAAGAGTAAAAGAGTCCAGCCTGGGCAACCTAGCAAGACTAGCAAGACCCAATCTCTAATTTAAAGAAAGGGGGGCAGTAGGGGAGAGAAAGAAAAAAAGAATCAATTAGGTAGTTTGTTGAAAATGCAGATTTGCGTATTTCTTAATCCAACCCCTGGAGACTCTGTCCTATAGATCTGAGATGAGACCCAGAAATTTGTGTGATTAACAAGAGCCCCTGGAGATTCTGATAGCCACAGAGGTATCACACCTTGTAGAACATTGCTTTGAATTATCTCAGCATTTATTTCAATCTGTCCTGAATTTTATTTACCTTTTTCCCCAGATTAATCTTGTCTTCAAGACTATAACACATTGAATACCTATTCTGTGCTAAATAGTCTCTTAAGTTTTTATATTTATTATAGATAATAATCACAAACCTACATAGGCCATTATTATTCCATTTGATAGACGACAAAACCAAGGATCATAAACCTTGAGCAGTTTACCCAGAGCTGGTAATTATCTGAGATCCATCCACCTCTACATCTGTTGGAATCCAAAACCTTTGCTCTCTTCATTGTGTGTGACTGCCCATGCACGGTGAAAACTTTAACAACTTAATGTTGGAGTAAATTTAACTGGGAAGAACAACTGAAAATCAAAAAATGGAACTGGACTTAACCTTACAATATCAAGGGAGGTAATAATCGACTTTAGCTCAAAATGTTAAGCATATATTAATATTGTGACCAGTTTTCTCTTTGATAATTTATTTTCAGGTTTCTCTCTCATTCTCCTTCCTCTCATTTTGGTCCCTCACACTCCTTCTCCCACTTATCCTCTGCTACACCTTACTGGTTAGGTAGTGTGAACTCAAATGGGATTTGTAAAACGAAAGAATTCAAAATCAGTGTAACTACTGCAGTTGAGAGCAAAGGAATTTTGTGGTTTTTTTCCCTAAATAATAAAGGTTCTGTTTTTCTTAGTGATTTATTGAAAATTATGGTGCTTCCTAAAGAGCCTTCACAGCCAACAACAACATGTTATGGCCTGAAAATACTCACACTCCAGACACTTTTATTAAATATTATATGAAAATATATCTAATACATTTAAGAAGAAAAACCCAAAATGAAGGATTGAGGAAATGAGCTCAACTGATTTTCTCACATCAATGCCATTTCCCAATGTAAATAGCTTCCCAATATAATTGTCTCCCCTTCTCGCTTGTACTAACCCATTTTTTAAGTTGATTTTTAGCCTATAAATGGTAAGAACTGATCAAAAGAAAATTTCTATAGGAGTTAGCACTCTTAGGTAACTTATGAGTTTATTTCAAAAGTCATTCGTTAAATGCTTGTTTCATAGGCTATCAAAAATTTACAATCTTGAGAATTTCATATGAATAACAATCCAGGGATTGTTTGTTTAAGGTGCTTCTACATTTATATTGGCATTCCCTTTCCTTTGGGTAAGTGTTTTGAGCTCACGAATTAAGTCAAGTTTTTAGACCTAAGAACTGTTGCAGAAAAAAAAAATGCTCCCTAGCCTGATCTATTACTACAGGGTGCTCATTCTTAATAGCTCCACGGCCTTGGGCAATTTACACAGCCCTCCAAGCTTCATTTTCCCCATCTGAAGGAAAAAAAGGCATTTAATGATATAACAACCATCCTAGAGTGTTATTGTGAGAATTAATAAAGCAGTGGGTCTAAAGCACTTGGCAGAGTGTTGGTATGACTATTGTTATTGTTAATAGCCACTATAAGGTACCATTATCACACTACTTGAGAGTCAGACAACTGGAGAACTATATATACAGCCTCAGGGTGTAAAGCATGAAACTGATTGCCTGAAAACTGGGGAATGGATTGAAGAGCTGGACAGCTCCAAGTTGTATACTTTAAGTCACAAACTAGTGGAAAGGAAGAAAGGACTTTTAAATGAGCCATATCACTTTTCCCGTTACTTGACAAGTATTAAGGTATTTCAAATTGTAGTCATGTTTAAGCCCAATACGGAAAGCACAACCTTTTAATGCTTGGTAATACAGATAAAAGATTAATTTTGCTTCTTTTAAAGTATTGCCTTGTTGCTATTACTACCATTTTTAATTGTTGCATTCTTTAGATAGTAGGCACTGGCAGGGACAGGAAGAATACAATGAACCCAAGTCAGCCCATTTGATTATTTGTAACCACTCTGATTTGAGATTTGTTGAGATAGATGCTTCTGGTGACAATGAAATTATGGATCATTTACGCACTCACCAAATATTTACTCTGAGTCAAGATATAAGATTACTTGTAAGATTGTTTTACTTGGTTTTCTGGTTTCCATTACTGAAATTTGCCACTTTTCAAAACCTTGTTTGATTCTGAAGACGAGTACACTTATTGTATTAATTGTATGAATTAGGAAATAATCGTTTTACTCAGAGCTGACTCTAGAAGATCCAGAGTTTACAAAAGGGAAATGCCAGGTATTGATAAAAAAGGAAGTATGTACAAGGTAGTAAAACACACCTTCTTTCTAGATCAAGAAAAAAGTGTTTCATTTGTGTAGTAGGTACATCAGGAAGCAAATCTCAATTTAGATCTCAGTTTCTATATCTCCTTTTTTTTTAATCTCCTAAACATTAATATCTCTCCCCAGGGGGAGGTTGAGGTGGACATTGGAAGGGGCAACAGTGGGTTGAGACTGCTAGATGGAGCCAATGTGAACAAAGGAGACTGAGCAAACAAGAGACTTGTAGCCCTTGAAAGGCATGTCCACCTGTCTTTGCTGTCTTGGCCCTCCTTTCTGTTCCTCTGCTTACACTTTCTTACAACTGGGATGTTTTATTACCTCTCACCACCTCATAATGTCTAGTAGAGTGTCTAGCCTATCAGCTAACAATCAATGACTATTGGTTAAGCTGAATTGAATTCTAGGTGCATATTAATAAAATTTTCCTGGTTAAAACTGCAAAACATGAAAAATGTACATGTCCTCCTTCTTCTGATTCCTCTGCTGTAGCCTCCCCTTATCCTTTCTGGGATGTTTTTTAACTCCATCCAAAATGTCCTTTATTCTCTATCAATTTAAATTAATTAATTTATGTTATTTTTAGAGAAAAGCCTACCTGTGTCACCCAGCCTGGAGTACAGTAGTGTAATCATAGCTCACTGTAGCCTCAAACTCCTGAGCTCAAGTGATCCTCCCAGCTCAGCCTCCTGAGTAGCTGGGACTACAGATGCATGCCACCACACTGGGCTTTCACTTTGAATTTTAAAAGAGCTAAATTCCAGGCCATGGACATCACTTAACTGTCACGCACACACATACACACATATACACACACATATATATATTCTTATTTATATTCTTATATTCTTCTCTATATCTTTTCTTATATATATTCTTCAGAATATAAATATTCTGTCTCCATTTTAAAAGAATTTGAGATGCTTTTGATTGGTTATGAGAAAAAAATTATTATTATTATTATTATTATT
>NW_016804690.1:8095163-8133859 GCF_001698545.2 Rhinopithecus bieti
CTCCCAAAGTGCTGGGATTACAGGCTTGAGCCACCGCGCCCGGCCGAAAAAAATTATTTTAAGATACACACCCTTTTTGTCTATGCATCCATGCAGGCAGTATTGATTGGGCACTACCTCTGTACCAGGCATGGTCCCTTGTGCTGGGGAGACAATGTTGAACAAGATGGACCAGTCCCTATCCCTCATGGTGCTTACAGGCATGTGGGAGACATGCACAGGATGTGGGGAAATCCTAGATGCCTTGGAAACCATTCAGAGGGACACTTACCCGTTTAGGGATGCAGTGAATGGGGGCATATCCCTGAAGAAGTGACATGTGATCTAAGAGCTGAAGACTGAACAGCAGCTAGGCAAGTAAGGAGAGGGATGATAATGTACTAGGCTAAGGGAACCATATGTGCAAGTGCTTGGAGGCAAAAGTGCTTGTCCCTCTCATCCCCTCTAAAGAGCTGAAAATAATTCCAAAAGGCCAGAGCGGAGAGATATGAATGAGGTGTGACCTTCAGATTCTCTTCAACAAATTACTAGAACAAGGAAAAAATGCTCTATTAGCATAGTAGGTATATTAAGAAGCAAATATTAGTATACCTGATGCCTACCGAGTGCTTGGGACTAACAGGCACTCAGTGAATAAATGTTTTCCAGCTTATCGGCTGATTGACTGGCTATTCAATACTTTGTAAGGAGCTTCAAGCTTTGATTTCTGGCTTCCAATGTCTTTTGGTGTTATTTGGTAGCAGGTGGAAATTTAAAAACAACAAAGGGGTTTTAAAAATTAAAAAAGAAAGAACTCAACAGAAGAGCAGGCAAAGGTTTAAAGGCCTTGAGTGAATGGGGGGAAACCACGTGGTGGGTGGAGGAGACCCCTAGGAGGTTTGCCGGGGTACGCAGGGCTGTAGCTGGAACCTGAAAGTTTCCACCTGGGAAGACGAAGTCAGAGAACTTGGACGGAGCCTCTCCATTAAGCTGTGGTGGCAAAACTGGGTAGTTATTTGTTGAAGCAGCCTTTGCGATCTGAGCCTGAGCAGCCACAGGCAGGTTTCTGCTGCTAGAAACTATAGCATGGAACCATAATATTTTCCACTAAAAATCTGGGGCACATTATCTGGCAGAGGTACAAAAACTTGCAAATTAGAACTCTCCCTGGGACTGCAGAATATATGATTGTTATAGACATGGATTTTCAAATTGGTGTGATGGCCAGTTTTAATAGGGCCTTATGGCTAGGGACATATGCTTCAAAGCCAGTTAGACCTTGTTTGAAATGATGGTACCAGCAGTGTGACCTCCTGCAAGTTTTTTTACTTCTCTCTGCCTTAGCTACTTTATCTGAAAATGGGGATAATAATACCTTCTTAGGGGTTATTTGACTGTTTCCATGAAAAAATAAATATACAGTAAGTACTCAAGACTATGCCTATGCTAAATAATAATATTATTGTTAAGATAATAGAGATTGAGCCTAATTTATGGGGGTAATCAGACTCTTTTGGGAGTACATAACCCTCTGAATTCTTTGACTTTCCAAGAGCCCATCATTCCCAGGTCTGTAAATGTGTTTTTGTTCTCAGTTTAGCCTTTTATCAGGATTCCCAAACTCACTGATTAGGCTGGCTTGTAGGCGCCAACCTGAAAAAGAATTTGACTTTGTCAGTATTGGGAAAATATTTGTAAAATACTACAGTCAATAAATAAATACACTGTAGACTTTGAGTCGCTTTAAAAAAAAATTGCCCAGGAGGTTAAAAAAAATTTCTGGACTCAAAATGTTAACTGGGCTTGGTTTAGTATTTGGACAAAGAAATCCCTGCTCTGAACTGAGCAGAGAGATAAGCGCCTCGACTTGCAATAGATTAAGAGACTTGCATTGGTGAGAACAAACCACGTCTGAGGCTCTCCCTGAGTGCCGCCACATTTAGATTTAAGATTAACTGCAGCCGAATGGTGGAGCGGCTGTTTGTTTTATGAAACAATCGCTAATGACATTAAACAGACGGAGCCCCTTCCAACATGATTGTTCATTTGCGATAAACTGAGAGAAGCCCACAAGAGATTGAAAAAGAAAACTCATAAGTGCTTCATTTTGAGGCTCTTACAATATTCTATTGGAGGTGACAATTAATGGAAGTGAATGGGAATCTAATTCAAAGCACATTTAGATCACGGGAGGAGGAGGTGTGGCAGGAAAGAATCAATATGAATTTGCTTGCTTTCATATTTATATTAAGGAATCAAGTCATCATAATTTCATGACAAGTTTTCCAAGGAGGATTTTCTTTCTTTCTTCCTCTTCTTTTTAAATGCTGTTTAGTTGGTAATTTCTCTTATTTCTGCAGCTCCTGGGCCCCTAAAGCTGGCACTAAGCATTAACTGTATTAAATAGTACTATCTATTAGTTCAATTAGACATTAGACATTTACTTTTCAATGTATTTGAAGCCTGATTTGATTTGGGTTCAGTCATTTAAAATTAAGAGAGCAGAACTGTGTACAGATATCTGTGGCTCTGAAGTCTTAATTGCAAATTCAGATAAGGATTAGACAGGGCTATATCTCTCTAGACCAAAGGTATTTGTTAATACCTGAGATAGAAAGGTTGTTAGATCCTAAATTTACTATTTCAAGCTTTTTGCCTTTGGATTTTTGTTGAATTTTAATATTTTGGTTGAAAACAACACAATTTGTACCAGCATTAAGAGTGTGGATGTGGGTAAAATCTCAAACAAGCCTCACTTACATTTTCATTATTTTGGTCTAGCTAAAAGTTGAAATAGTGTTTATTTTGCAAAAAAAAAAAAAAAAAAAATTGTCAAAGGCCATGTTGCAGCATTAAGCTTTTGTTTTATACACAAAGAAATATATTAATGAAAAGTGTTTTAAGTGCTTATTATAGAGATGGTTTGTTTTGAAACATGGGCTTTTTCACAGCAGTTTTACACTTCATTGTGTACCATGAAAGACATTCTAAGTAGAGGTTGTCAGTCTCCCATCAGAAGTAGAGTACTGCTGGGGAATGGAGCCATTTAGGATGTCACTCAAGCAGGACTAATCTAGAGTAGATATCTTATAAATAACCAGTAACGAAAAAACAAATCATTCCTCTCCCCACCAGAGCAGAGAGAATTACTGCTTAGGAGAAGGAAATCTTTATAATAAAGATTTACAGTCTGAATTAGTGAATTGTTTAGAGCAAACCATTGCATAAAGTTGCAATGACAACCTTAGATAGGAGTTCTAGGAGCTGTGGAAATGCCTTTATAAGGAGAGGGAATGAGTTTAGAAGGGCTCTTGTATATTGGCATCTCCCACCTTGGTCTTGGGGAGATGGGTATGCATACCCTAGACATCTACCAGTTAGGAGATATGGGCTTATTTGTGACAATATTTTTCAGTCTCTGCTCTAGTACATGCTGTTCCTGTTGGATCCCAAAGATATTCTCAAACCCAATGAGGACCATTCTTTGCAAAGAGAATTGTGCACATTTAAAGTGTACAACTTTTCCATTACATGATAGAATATAATGAGAGTACTAAGAGTATTTTCTGCTTCCTGTTATTTCAGTTGTCAACATTTCACTCTTTGATTTCTTGAAGTAAATACTGGCCTCTTTAGATATTTGCAAGTTCTCTAGCTTTGGAAATCTTAGCCATATCTCCCCTTCTCTCCCTTGTTCTCTTTGAAAGTAGCTATAATGAGCTATCTCTCAATTCCTAGTGGGGAAAAGGCTTTATCGAGACCCACTGTGAGAGCTACATCTGTCAAACAGAGAAAAAACCCTGATTTTCTTGATTCTTTTAGGTTCAAATTTCTCTCATTGAAGTTCCTGTTGTGTCCAAGCTGTGGCGATATGCAGAGAAAAATGAGTAGGAATGCCTGGCTGGTTAAAATAATCTTCTTAATTCCCCACCCCAAATCATTCTCTCATTCCAGGACCAAGAAATGGCACATTTCCCAAACTCTTTGAATTTGTCCACCATAACATATCATTCTGATATCCTAGACTACAGAAAGAAGAGAAAAAACCGTAATATTTATATATTGCTTTTTTTCAGTAGTTTGGTTTTGATGAGGTTGGGAAGAGAATGGATTTTATTGAGTGCCAGGACTTTCCATTTTATTGCATCTATTTCCACACATGCCTGTAAGTTAGATAGAGCAGATGCTATCTACATTTTTCACATAAGAAAATTAAAGTACACAGTTTTCCTTAAGATCTGGCAGCAAGAAGTTAGATTTATCTGGGGTACAACAGCATTTTGGGAATGCACACTACTTGGGTCCAAACTATTTCAGGTTTCTGGGGGCAAGTTAATTTTTTTAGATTCCCTGTGATGTACAGGGGGACCAAGGGTCAGGCAACATGTCTGGATTGCTACTAATAGGGACCCCTCATCCAGGAGGAAAGTATTCACTATTTAACTAGAATCATTAACAAATACAAATAGCCCCTGCAATAGAAGAAGTTGAAAAGCTTTTAAACAGTATATATTGCAAAGTAAATCCATAGCATAAAAGTGCATACTGTTTCTTGTTGTTTCTGCCATTGATGGTCTACACTAAAGAAAGAAGATTCCGTTCTATAAACATCTACTGATTGCTCTGATCCAGCTGCTTGAGATGCCACAGAATTTGGAGATTGGGTGTTGGGGACTGACAGCAAGGATGGAGTTAAGAAGGTCATTCTTTCCTTATATGTGGGGACCATGTGAGGTAAATATAAGAAAATAGGAGTAAAAAGGAATTTTATTTCACCAACAACAGTATAATATGCTATTGAATATAACAAAGCTATTTTCTATATAGTATGTAGTTTATATATAATTGATAATTAGGGATAAGAAATTCTATGTAAAAGGTGCATGACACAGTCACTTTGACAATTTAGCCATTTATTTAACCAAATGATCCTTTTTACAATATACAGTAGCTGAGTTTGGGGGGCTCTATGATCTAGAGTCCTGGTCTAGGTGGAATGAAGGCAAATCATGACTTGAAATTCACAAATTCATATTTGCTTTAAAGGCAAATCATGTAATTTGCTACCACTCTGGGAGGAATAACATTTAATATAAAACCATAATTCAGGAAATTACAGAACATCAAAAATTCACCAATTTGCTGCTTTGAAAAAAGTAAGGTCAGTTTTTATTTAAAATATCTTATTCAGAGAAAACAGTAGATGTGATAAAAATCATGAATTGTTTTGGAACCCATAAAATACCCTCTATGCAGCCCCTTTCTCTTTATGGTTCTTTGTAAATATGTTCATGGAATACCCAAAATATATAAACTTGAAAGCTATACTCCCCTTCTTCCATAGTTGATCATAATCTGCCTCTTTAAGAAGGCCTAGTTACATGTAGCAAATTTGATGTCCCTGTCATCATCTTGAAATATTTGTTGAATGAATGGATGGATGCATTCCCCATCTGTGTAGTCAGTTCTCAATTATCCATTATAATGGAGTTGAAATAGAAAAGGAACGTTTGAGAGTGAAATCCACAAATCATTGAGAAAGTTCATGTGATTCATTACTTTCAAAGTTTCCCACCAAGTCTTTCACACAACTAGATTAAAATGTGGCCAAAAAAAGAAAAAAAATTAAGTTCTTTCTCTTTTGCCTGGTTGTACTGACTTAGATACTAAGGAATAAAATTTGAAATTAGTGACTGAAATAAATATATAACTAGAGCCCGGAGGCTGAATGATTATCTCTGAATCATCTCAGCAGTGGCTTAGGCCAAACTCATTGTTCTTATATAGAGTTCCTAGGCAGATATTTTTTAACAGTTGCTGGTAAATCTGAACTAAGGGTGCAAAAGGAAAGATGCTCTCAAAAGGATGTTGAATGATAAAAGTGACTGTCACCTTTGCAGTGCGATAGAGAGGGGAAAACACAATTTAAATGTCTTAGGAAATACTGAAAAGATACGGGACTCTAGAGTGAAAGTTTGAGATACATCTGTTCTTTTGTAAAAGTTAATCCTAAGACAACACTACATCATGTGAGTATGTGCGGAAGTGTTCTGGAGGGAAGGCCTGGGATTCCCCAGGGCTTAGACCCCTTGGTGAAATGTATTGGCTGGGTCAAGGTCACATTCATTTTTGGTCTTATATTTCAGAATATTTGGAAGGAAGAAGGTTTTGGGTTTTTTTTTTTTTTTCCTCCATCTCTTTTAAAATGTCTAGCTGCTTCCCATTAAGTTACTTTTGAAAGCTCTTATAGCTTGGGAGGAAAAAAACGGCAGTAAAATCAGCATGGCTTCTGACAAAAGGCCTGCAAGCAACAATGGTAGGATAACCAAATGCCACACGGAGTTGATAACACTAGTGGAGTCACAGCTGAGCAGCACAAGCCCAGGAAGCCCGACTTTATGTTGCGTGCAAGATCACTGGTGACTGATTTTATTCCTGCTCTGAAGAAAATGTAGACAATGCATGTACACCTGGTCCTTCTTACCACTCCCCACCTCCTCCCTCCTGTTATATCTGAAGCCAGGGTTTCTGACACTCTGATAGATGATATTATCATAATACATAATCCTTAATACTTCCAAAGAGTCTTGGCTTTTCAGCTAAGACATTATGTATGCTTTAAGTTTATTTGGACTATACCTATACACTTTGTTAAAGGATGATATCACAGGATTGCAAGAATATATACACTGTTATGTATTTGCACAGCTATTATAAAATATGCAGAAAGCCCAAATGCACCTCTGAGATTAACTTGTTTAAATCAGAACATAGACTTAAGATAAAAGGAAACTGTAAGCAGTAGTAGTATTAGTTTGTTGAACTCCTTTCCTGACATTTTCTTTTACTGTTTTTTAAAAGGAGGGTGGCAGTAATCGTTAATATGGACTTAAAAAATGCCCTTTAATGGTTTTATCTTGCCATGTCTCATAAATTCCAACCTTCTTTGATAAGAAAAGTCTGATATTACAGAACAGGCAAAGCTCTCTGAACATTAATTGAAAGCATCCAATTGAACTGTCATATCTTTGCAAAGAAGTAAGCAGAAGCACTAGTGTGTAGTTTGAAACTTTCGATACAGGAATACAAGAAACATGTTTATGTATGCACAGGAACTTCTAATGATAGTTACTACTGTGTGTGTGTGTGTGTGTGTGTGTGTGTGTGTATCAATAAATAGATGTATGGTCCTTTGCCTTCAGTTATCATTTGCCCATGTTAATTGGTAATGCTTATAGGTTATAAAGACAGCAAAGCCAAAGATATTATTTCCATTAATAGAGGTGAGACATCGTCCTCATCATCCTGGTATAAACTTACTGGTGGTTCTGCATCTAACTTTCTTTAATTTTCATAACTTTCAATCTTAAGAGAGAGAAAAAAAATTAGTGAGAAGTCAGCAAAAGATTCTCCTTGAAACAATTCTGATCTAATCACTGTAACAATTTTACTATTTTAATTCTTCCAACAGTCCAATGAAGCAGTTACTATTCTAAGCCCATTTTATAGAGGAAGAAACCGAAGCACAGTAAAGTTAACTAACTGGCTCAAGACCAGACAGCTAATAAGAGGCATGGATAGGACCTAGCCAATGTTTCAGAATACACGTCCACTGTACTCTACTGTTCTAAAATACCTTAATAGAGGAAGAAAGAAATGTCTCAGACTCAACTAATTAGTAATTCCCATTATACTGAATCCATGCTGACTAAACAGTTCTTTGATTTGGCCAGTTTTAGTTCAAATGCCCAGAAGTTCTTTCTGAAGAGAACAGGACCTCTAGCAGTGTGTTCTGAACTGCTTTCCAGAGGTAAAGAGAGGTATGTTTCTCCTGCTTGCTTCAGGAAAGAAACATACATAAAAGTAAAGAATTAGTTCCTGTCTGGCATTTTATCAACTTCACTAAAAAACTTTTGTTTTCTTTAGAGGCAGCTGAGATGAATTGTTGCAGAGTGCCTACCTGTTCAATAAGAAATTCATTCTTTCCTGTCACATGCACTCGTAATTTCCATTGATAGAACTTTCAGAAAATGGAAATGAAATGTATCTGAAATTTCTTATACAGCGAGAAAGCAGAGAAAAGAGGACTCTGCTCTCTTGCTATTGAAGCAAAGGGCAAATTATACGTTTTTTTTACAGGATTTTTTACAAAAATACTTAACTCTTTTACATCTCAGTTTCCCCATCTGTTAAATGGGAATAATAACCCTTCCAAGTGCCTGAATATTCCAGGTTTAAAAGGCCAAGTGAGCTTAGAATGAAAACATCTATTTTCTTTCAGTTCTGTGGCTAAGGACGCCTTGAAGTAACCAAGCCACAGAGCAAAGATGATGGCCTTTATCATGTAGAGAGTGGACGACCAGATGGCAGAGCCCATTCTACATAATGACTCTCACTCTGGTGGTTTGTAATTTATGAAGTAGCCTTCTAATCAAAGGCGCTGTTGGCTGCCAGAGAGCTCAGCCACAGCATGGAGATAGCTTCTTCCAAAAAGAAAAGAAATATATATCAGCTGAATATTCTTCCATCTAATATGATAAACAGTCTAAAACACAAGAAAGGTTAACACCAACGATTCTGATTTTTATTTTGTAAACCTTAAGGAAACAAGCAAAAGACAGGTTGTCTAGGGAGGCCTTTTCCCTTGACTTTATCAGGGAAGAAACAGGAACTATTTCTAGCCACCCTTGTGTCTTTGGACCTACTTGTGGCTCCCAGGCCCTGATGCCTAAGCGGGGAGGAAAAAAAGGGAAAAGAATAAAGGCAGTGGAGGGGCAGACAGTGAAAGGGCAGATGAAAGGGACAGGAGAGAAATGATGAAAGGGGTTTGCACAGCTGGGCTGAGGCAAAATACCCCCCACCAAATGTCAGTGGTTGCTCAGAGACATCAAAAAGGCATTGGAGGAATTTCTCTAATTTCCATAACCAAAGTTAAAATAAATCAGAAGTATGATGAATATGGTAATAATTCTGCAACCTCTTCTCACAGTCCCTAAGATTTTGTCCCTTCATCTCTTTTGCTGTGACTAGCATTTCTATTGTTCATGATCCCAGTTCTTTTTCTAATATGACAACAGCCTCACTAATCTAGCTATAGCTGAAGTCATAGTTTCCAAAGAACTTCACTTGATTTAGAGACATACACTGCCCCATTTTCTCTTAAGCGTGTAAGGAGACTAAGAATAACCCATCCACTACTTGGTGTTGGGTACATTTTCAATCTGGCATGCCAAAATTCCCAACTCCAGGGTGAGAAATAAATCTGTTTCTTTGAATAGCAATGAGAAAGATGGGTAAGCATTTTAAAAGGGTAGATGATGAGAGTGGATAGCAGTGCTAAATGGAATTTTATGTTCTTATGAACCATTCAGTGTAAAATGATAGAGTGTTTTCTGATTAGGTGATTTTAGCTTTTATGGTGAGAAAATGGTTAAACATAAAGCACTCTCCTAAGGTATTTCGTATGAAGGCTTTTCTTCTTTACTGAAAGCACATCAGGGAAATGGATGATGCATCTCATTTGATTCAAGTGAAACAGTTTAAATTGTTATGACTTTGAGTTTTTAAAAAAGGTAAATAGCTCTCTGTAGTAAAGAACTGTATCACAATGTGTTCTTCTTCAGATGGTGGCCTCGTGCCTATCAATGTATTAATTTGTGACATTTGATAAATACATGCCACTGGACAGTAGGTTGTCAGGACATATATTTATAAAGGGTCCTAGCCTATGGAGTTTTCATTTTTAAGCCAAGATGCTGGCAAGTAGCATCATCTCTGAATTAACTGTATTTAAATAGGGTTAGGAAGAAGAGTAGTAAGGTAAGAAGAAATGCTTTAAGAACAGCCATTCATATCAGAAAAGCCAGGAGATTTTTTTTTAAGAGATCACAAACTATTACTAAAGAACAGCTTTTGAAGGCAGTGCTTTGAAAACTGGACATTGAATATCAGCTAATAAAGAAAGAATAGAGGTAGCTTTCTTAGGAGAGAGAAAGTCTACACAAATGGAATGTGGTACCGAGAGAGAAGTTGGTTAGCTGGAAGGCAAGTCACAAGTAGAAGAGCGATTTTGTTCTCTCCGAGGCGATGTCTGCCAGATTAGAAGCATCACTGCCCTCTATTGTTCACAAGAGAACTGCAGAATTGCCTGAGAACACAGGCTAGGCATTTTTTGCCTTGTAAACAGACTTCTTTACAAACTGCAATGGATGATAATCAACAAAGTTGAAGGAAGGGAGGAAGGAAGGAAGGAAGGAAAGAAGGAAGGAAGGAAGGAAGGAAGGAATGTTGATTCATTTGTGGTCCTCTTTGTGTTGTTTGAGCACTATTGTCCAACTGTTTAAAACATGATATCTTTAAAACGTTTTTCCTAGACTAGCTATTTGAGTTTATTAACATAAGACATATTCCTCAGAAAAAAGGTTCAATTTACATTTCGTGATAGGTGAGAACAAAGTTTATGATGTAAAAGTTCTTCTATTAATTTCATTATACTTCTTTTTTGTTTGTTTTGATAAACCTTTATTTGCCAATTAGCATTTAACTAACTTAAGTAGAAAAATGCTGATATTAATATCTAGTTTTCTCCTTTGCATAATTATATTTCCCAGTAATGATTTCGATCTGTCATGGTCATGGAAAATACAGGGACTGGAAACTTTTCTAAAGCTAAAATAACATTAAAAATAGCATTGCTCAGCTATGTGTTTTACCAAATTAAAGATTACTGCAAGAATGACAACTTCATTCAAGCAAATCATTTGGAATTACATTAAACAGCTGCTGTTAAACAGCTGACGACAAAGGAGACCATTTTGATCTCCACAGCACAGGGAATCTAGCAGGGCGCTCCCTGCATGGGGTTATGAAGAACATTGTGCTCCTGTGGACCCACACACAGCGTACTCCCCATCGCGCTTGTTGCCAAACACTGGGCTCTCTAATCACTTTGTATTCAGTCAGAGATCCAGGAAGTCCAAATCCAGCCAGACAAATGCAGAACAGCTTAGCAGAAGCAGCTTTAACAGGTGCCGTCGGTATGGTCTTAGGGAACCTGAGAGACACGACAAACCATGGGGAGCGTTGGTCATCAGTGTCAGTTTGCCCAGCTCACAGGATGGCACCAGTCACTGAACAGAAGTTTGCCACAGAGGCTAGTTAATTGATCCTTAAGTGATGACATAACAGTGCAAAAAAACCATATATATATATACACCTTAGCTGTACAAGTTCCTGGCAAACAGGCTGCTGCTGGGTCTCTTGCCTGCTCCCCCTGCTCCTTATAGTGCTAGAAGGAGAATGGACTGGAATAAAGAGCATGTAGCCATGACAAATTAAAAGGGATGGATGAGAGATTTGATTTAAACAGGTGTTGTCTTTCTACGTCGACCGTAGGCAACTGAAGATTGCCACCCCATAGGCATAGACACACATGGATGGGCCACTCCCCGGCTCTGTCCCTGTCTACAAGGGTACGTGGTGCCCCCCAGGAGACCACACTCACATACCATGTTTTGAGATTATTTCTAGTTGGAGAGGGCCACTGCACTCAGTTGCAGACTTGCTTTCTGTGCCATGTCTGGGTCATCTGCCTCAATAATAGCACTTGATTTAAGTGAGTTTGAAAAAGTTGGCTGGCCTGACAACATCCTTCCAGATCCTGTCACTTTATAAACACAAGGACGACTTATATTCCCCACAAAAAATCAGAATTTGTGTATTGGCAAAATGTTCATGAACTTACTTGTGTAACTTGAGCAAACACGAGAGAAAAAAGAGGTTCCTGTGTGTTCAGATACAGTAAGTTGCAGAAGAAATTTGAAAAATCTGCATTAAGGTGGACAACAGCCTGTATACATAGTTCTGTTAATATTTAGACTAATGGCTTGGAACTGATAGTAAAAGAGGGAGAGGGAGGTGGGGAGAGAGAAAGAAAGAGAGAGAAAGGCCACATTTTAAATTATTTGGAATTACTGGCAAAATGTTTGCTTCTGCAGTTAGGAAAACATTTGACTCTCTTGTATGTTTTTCTTATTCTGCTGCTACTGCATTAAAAAAAATGGGGTCCCAGACAGATTAGAGTAGCTAGGTATTCTGGTGCCACAAAGTGTCCATTTCTGTGCTATCTGGGTAGCATGCATTAGTGTGATACTTGTAACCTGTTCTGAGCATCTGAGAAAGCATTGATCTAGGGTGTACATTGACAAGTGAATTGAGAGTCCATTGCTTATGAGGGATTCCAGCTTTACCCTCTGCTTCCAAAGCCTCTTATTTTCTAAACTTTATTTGTAAATCAATAATTACATCCCAATATAGTCCTATCTGAACCCCTATATTTTAAGAGTAATAACTCTGTTTCAATAGTATTTTTTATTCAAGTTCATGTTACCAACATCATAGAATTAATCTTTATACAATCACCTTTCTAGTTCATTTGCAAGAAACTAAAGCAAAATGAAGTTGATAGAATAAGCAACATTATATGCAAAATGAGGGAGAAAACCTACTGGATTTTATTAATTATACTTTAGCGTCCTGAGCACTGTTGTTTTTTGAATTATGCCACATACCGTTTTCATACATTAATAATATTTTAAGGTTTGAATAGACTTTGTATAAATTAGTCCTTTTGTCTCACAGTAAAGTCGGTAGGCTGAGGCCTAAAATGATTGAACGATTCGCTCAAAGCCCACAGATTGCTCACAGCAGAACCAGAATTATACCAGTAAGTATTTTGGTATTAAGTGTTTATGGATTATTTGACAAAAATCATCATAACTATTTTGGAAGGAAATGCAATCATTGTGGGCCATATACCCAGTTGCCCTACCTTCCTGTGTCTGGGATATCCAGAGAAATCAGAGAGAAGCTGTGTTGCTGGACGTAGGGGTAGGGGAGAGGGATTCCACCCTATCTATCATTATATCCTTGTGATGCTCTAAAGGACCTGTGCAGAGGAATAGAGCTGTATGAATGATATTGCGAGGACCCAGCACGTGAGACCAAGAGGTGTATGAACACTGACATTATTCCCATCATATGGTATTGCCACAGAGTGAGGCAGAAGAATAAAGATAGGGCTAAGACAGAAAGAAGCCTGGTGGAAGGGGGGTAATTACTCTCCAGTTTGTCTCTGCCACTTATGGGTTGATATAATCCCAGCCAATTTAAATGGCATCTCAGAATCCTTGTTTCATAATCAAAAAAACTGGAAAACTAACATCATTTTTCTCACAAATAGGTAAAGTGAGATTAAGGGTGTGTAAGCATTTTTGGAAGCTTTAAAGTGAGATGTTTGTGCTAGAAATTAATAAAGTAAAACAAGTGAGTCTACAAAATACAAATTCTATTAAGCCTGTTTTGTGAGTTCTTTGATGAGGTTTCCTTTGCTAAGTCATACTGGTAATTACTGATAATAATCTAAGGTCTTTTGAATATGTTGAAGGAAAAAAACTAAGTTAAATTAAGCCGTTTTAAAGAAAATGGTCACAATTCCTTGCAAACAGGTATAGCATAAAACAAAGCAAAATAGTGTGTGCACATGGGTTTATGTTCTTCATTTATTTGATGAGCAGACAGTTTTTGGAAAAAGGGACCAGTCTTTCTTTGTTTAGCGTTTGACAACTCTGTAAGATCTTTAATTTAGGAGATGAAGATTCAGTGCGTATGTTTATTATTTCATCAAACATTTACCAATTATATCTATTTAAACAGGTCACTAATCAGCTATAGGATCTAAATAAATGGTATAATGTCCCAAGTGATACCTTTAAAAATGAATACATCTGCCTACATTTTCAAATTAGACACCATCATTCTATTATTAGGCAAGCAAAAATACTGTGAAAATTAAGAACTTTAAGCAAAGAATTCTTTTAAAAGTTAGCTTTGGTAACTTCTGTTATTTACAGTTATGTGGATGCCATACTATTTGGGATATAAAACACTGTACATATTAAATTAATATTTTGCCAGTGAGGGCATTTTGCCTGTAAGTATGAATATTTTATTAGTTTGGTATCATTTTTCTTTTCATCAGCCTAGCTTGAGCCTTCTCTATTATACATTGCTTCCATCTAGGAAAAGCATGTTTTGTAGCAGAAAGAGCTCAGACCCTGGCAGCAGGTATTGCTGGGGTCATATCCTGGTCCTCTCACTTACTGGCCAGGTTTCCTTGGATAAGTTAATGTTTGAGCTTCATTTCCTTCTTTTTATTTCTTCATCAAATCAGAATCATTATCACCATAATATCTACTTTTTACATTATTAAGATGGTTAGATAATTGCACAATAAAAGAAGGCTGTTATTATTTTTACATCATTGACCTTTTTTGAGGTTGAGTAAAGTACTATAAGTAAAGCTCTCAGAACCATGCTTAAGACATAGTAGGTGTTCAACAAATATTTTTCACTTCTCTTTGACACAAACTCTACATTAAAGCCTACATTAAACCCTATATTAAATAATAACACCACATTACATTTGTATACTTTTTTACAATTTACAGGATGAGTTTGATACATAGATAATTGCCTTCTACATCATGACTGAAACATAAATATACATCACCATAATACAATTTAAAGATAATAGCCATTCTTTATTGAGTGTGTCTTTTACAGATGAGTAAACTAAATACAGAGAGGTTAAGTAACTTTCTCAAGGACGAACTCCTAGTAATACACGGAGCTGACATGGAAACTTACCCAACCTCCTAACCAATTGGCTAACCACCCTGCCTTGAATACATGCAGTGAGAGACTGCACAGAGGGAAAGGAGGGGGCAGGGGGAACCTCAGCCTTCAACTCAAGAGGGTAAAAACTCCTATGCATAGCACAGTGTCTGGAATAGAGAAAAATATTGCTTAAGTGAATGAAAGAAGCAAAAACATGTTGGGCATGGTGGCTCATGCCTGTAATCCCAGCAACTTGGGTGGCTAAGGCAGGAAGATCGCTTGAGGTCAGGAGTTGGAGATGAGCTTGGGCAACATAGCGAGACCCTGTCTTTGGGAAAAAATGATGAAAAAATAAAAGAAAAAACATAGTTGGGCATGATGGTGTGTGCCTATTGTCCCAACTACTTAGGAGGCTGGAGGTGAGAGGATCGCTGGAGCCCAGGAGTTTGAGGCTGCAGTGAGTCATGGGTGTGCCACTCCACTCCAGCCTGGGTGACAGAGTGAGACTTGACTAAAAGGAAAGAAAGAAAGAGAGAGAGAGAGAGAGAGAAAGGAAGGAAGGAGGGAGGGAAGGAAGGAAGGAAGGAAGGAAGGAAGGAAGGAAGGAAGGAAGGAAGGAAGAAAGAAAGAAAAAGAGAAGGAAAGAAAAGCTAAATGTGAAAGAATATAGCAAAATCCAGGGGGTAACTGACATCCCATTATAAAAAAAAAAATTGAGACCTTGGGCTGAGTTCTCTCATGGCTCAGCCAGCAATTTCTTGAGGAGCTTTAGATTCTGTTTTCTACTCTAGCAAAATAGGTTGCAAACTTTGGTAAATAGAGCAGAAACATACACATTTGCTAATATGGAACCAAAGTTAAACCCTGCTCAGAGAACTACAGAGAAATATATATGCCTACCCTCACCTGGAGAGCTAAATGAACGGGTACTTGAGAAAACCTAGTCAAACGACATCATGAAGGCTGGTGTAGCTTCAGTGGCAGTAGGCCAGCAATATTGCTAGAAGAACAGATGGAAGATGGGACACATTTGTAGCCAAAAAGAGACTACTCATAGGTAACACAGCATGTATTGCCAGGAATAAAGATGGTGAGATGTAGAAATAACCTCTATAAGTCCTATGTGTGTGCATTTCTTAAAATCAGTTTATTTTTAATTGTTGGACAAATTTTGAAAGTTTTTGTCTGAAATCTGTGTGTTTTTGGTGTTGTTGGACCTTTGCTTTTAAAAGTGTGTACAGAGGTGTGTGTGTGTGCATATCTGTGTGCACATATTCAAGTGTGTGGTACTAGACTCAGATGAGATGGAGTTGATTAAAACATCAAATGAGTTACCCTATGACTGTTGTACAGTCGATGTTTACTTCCCAAGGCAAGAATATGGGCTTGCATTTCTCCTGTGTGTAAGTAAATATTTTGTTTAGTGCCTAGTGCAGTGCTAACAACAATGTAATAAATGCTTGCCAAATATAGTATAAATAAATAAATTGATTTAGCACCCAGAAGTTTCATGTTCTTTATTTTATTGCCATTTGTTCAGAGGCACAGAGGAAGAGACTCTAACAGACAATGTATTTCTTACTCCCTTATGGTTCCTTATCCACCCAAGATTGATCTCGATGGCTTTGTTCTCTTAAAGCACTTAACCCTTTGAAATCCTACCAAACCCTTCTGCTCATCACTTAGATAAAAAGAGGAATACAGCAGACAAATGAACAGAATCACACTCCATGTGGCACCACGTCCAGAGGAATCACAAGTCAAATCTGGTACCTAATGGCAGTCAATATAATGATTAAGAGCAAAAGTTTCCATAAGCAGGATTGGAATTGTTTCTGCAAGTTACCTACTGTGGAGGTTATAGTAAGTTACTAAGTCTCAGCTTCCTAATCAGTAAAATTAGAATGTTACTGAGATTATTGTGAAGTTCAGATGAACTAAATGATGTAAAATTTTGAGCACAGACCTAGCACATCATAAACCTGTGATACTTAGTAACACTGACCATCACATCAATGACTGTGATCACAACGACAGTGACAGTGATGATGATGAGTGTTACCCATGAATGGTGATGATGATGATGATGATGATGATGATGGCAACAGTGAAGATGATGGCAAGGGTGAGAGCACTTAGTGGCTAACAGCTTGCTAGAAAAACTCTCAAAACGAATCGTGGTACAATCTGTTTTCTAATTTATGTTTCTGGGTCTAAGACTGCCTTCAAAACATGCTCTTAGTTTTTGGAAAATTTAAACCAGCTCTCTAAATTAAATTACCCTGAAGAGGAATGCTTTTATATTTTTTAATATAAGGGACTTTCTGAATTCTATGCTATAGCCAGAACAGTGATTTCACACTGAGATATTTATTCCAGGGTTCTCTCCATGATCCTAAGAGTCACTTTAAGGAGGGTGTATTGTTTTATTTCAGCTGCATCAGCACAGTGCCCCACCATTAATAGCAAATGAATAGACTGTGTCTATTTTGTAACTTTCATTCTCTACTCAATGGCTTTTCTCATGCTTTGTAAATAAATAAATTTCCATTATATGCTATTGTTGAAAAGTCATATTGTCTTAGATTTTAAAGCACACCTTTCATGCAGAGAACCTGTAGTACAGCTAGCAGCCTCATTCCATTGGTCTCTAATGACTATCATGGTGAGACACAGTGACTTTGACAGAAGGAGGAATTCACTCCATTAAGCAAATATACTGGTGGCTCCGTACTTTGTTGGAGTTAATAATTTCATCTTTAACAACTGAAGCAAATTTGAAAGATGTTGCCCTTCTCATTCAATGCTACACTCATTTTGCCTTGATCAGGGAAGGTCGAGTGCTCCTATTTTGATGTAAAATCTCCCTAAAACTGTTAAGTTTGAGAGTTTTTTTTTTAATTGTCTGGGAGAGTTCGACACAAGAGGGCGATATGAATTCAACATTTTTACTTGTTTTCTTGTACACTTTACTTTTGCTGTGTAAACAAAATAAGCATATTTTGTGTTCATATCGATTCATTTTCTTAAGTTTTTTTTTTTTTCAGTAACTTCAATTTTACTTACTCTGTTCCTCTCCCCACTTTTGCATTTTAACAAAGAATGGGAAGATTAAGAAATCATTCATTCATTTAGCTGTCATTTATTGAGTATCTAGTATATGCAAGGTACTGTACGAAAGGGTTGGATGGAGTTAGGACAGAAATGGATAAACACTCATTAAAGAAATGTTTACTAGTCAACTGTTGCATACAAAGCACTCCACTAGGTACTACTGGGAATATAAAGATGAACCAGGTAGTTCTTGTCTTCAAGGAACTTACATTCTATTGTATAAATATGATTCAATTATTCTCTTTTATCTTAGAGTTTGTTCACTTACCACAAATTTTTCTTCCCCCAACAGTCTTTAGAGACATAGTTCAGAAAATCTGCCTCTTTGGTTCCTCTCTCAAGTCGAATTGGCCATGCCCTTTTTTAAGGCTCTAACCTACTTTATAAAGACATATCACATGTATACAGAGCATTACAAATGGGTGTCCTTTAAATATAAGATGTTGGGAATAGCTGAGGCAAAAATCCTAGAAATAGGAATGCATTTGGTATGTTCACGTTAAGTGAAGACTGTGATACCCAGGCTCTTTGAAGCAGAATTGTGGGAAACTTGCCAAGAGAGAGAGTTTGGGTCAGGTTCTGAACAGACTTGAATTTCAGGTTACAAGAATCTTGATTTTGTTCTGTAACAGTGGAAAATGTGGGATAAAAGTACTTGAGAATGGCATATAGAATGAATTAGAAAGAAGCTGAAAAACAGAGGCAGGGAGATCAATGAAACCACCGGTGAGGAAATTCAGGCAGTTGGAATTTAACTTTGAGAATGTAGAGATGATTTAGAGTCAGAACCAATAGGACTTAAAAGCTGACAAGTGTATTCCAAGCACCCATGTACAAAAGTGTGGTATTTTTTGACATCAAGAAGGTTGCATGAATTCATCTGTTTCATAATAGCAAGAGTTCAAAGCTCAGAAGGCAATTGCCCAGGTAGGCTTGCATTCATTCACTTATTCATTAAACAGCCTGTTCAATAACATCCAGTCTGTCAGGCCCTAAGCTGTGTTCCAAGCATTCTGAGATGAGACAGGGTTACTGCCTTCAAGGAGCTTACAGTTTAATAAGAGAAGTAAAATCACATACAGATATGAAAATGCTAAAGGATGGCAGGATAAGAGATGCCTCCAGAAAGGAGGTGATCTTTCTGAGTTTCCATCTGGAAAAGAGGTATGTGTGTGTGTATGTGTAGGGGGGTATTTTGGGGTATGTGTAGGGGTGAGGTGGAGTGTTAGAAAGGGGTTATGGGGTTGGTGTTTTAGCCTGAGGGGTCCACACGTGTAGTGACACAGGATTGTGAACAGGTATAAAGAAATAATTATAATATAAATTACCCTGACCCCAAAGAGCTTTCAATTCTCTAGTAATGGTTCCTCTGTTTAGACAATGTTCTGTTTTTATATCCAATGCTATCCCATTATGTTGGACAGTCTTCCCATATGGGGACGGGGGCGTGAAAGAAGAGAGAAGGGGACTGTGATAACTCAATGCCAGTTATATTTGAGAACCAATTTCATATATGACTTAAAAAAATTCATCTGAGAATTAACACTTTAAAATCTGCCCAATGAAATAGTTAAATTCAGAAGGTGGAATATTGAAAGAATGTCAATATATATATATAATCCCATTTTGATAAATGTGACATGGTAAATTCAAAGCCACTCAAATAAATGTCAAGCTTAATACAGGGGCACCTCTGCCTGCAAATAATCTCTAGGAGTGAGGAAAACACTACAAATAAAAAAATGGAACTCTTTAAGTTCTTGATAATTTTTAGTTCCTCTGTCGGTGATATAGAAAGGTGTGTAGAAAGCATTATTTCTCCACAAGCATCTAAGGCAGGGTTACAATTTCTTTCTTTTTTTCTTTCTTTCTTCTTTTTTTTTTAAATGTTAAGCACGTTCCTTTGCAGGGCTTAGAAATCTCTCTCGTCCAAAATTGAACAAAAAAGGCCTCCCCTTGTGCTTTTTTTGTCAGACTGATGAAGCTGTATAGAAATGTAAATGCAATATAAGAGATGGTAGTGGGAAGCTTGTGTTGTGCTCTTCTCTTCTCTGGGGCTCCCTTGTAAAATTATTCTCTGATTTTGCTGTATGTGTGCACCTCTTGTGTAAGGGCATTTAATTAGCTACAAGTTACAACAAAGACTTTTGAAAGGAAAATATATCTGTGGTGCAGATGCCTTTATTTTCATTCTGTGAACAGCTAGGTTTTTAACTCCCTTATCAAGAGCTGCATGAACTGCCCAGACTAAATTGGGAACATCTCCACACTGTTTGACAAATAGATTTTTTGTAAACTGATTTAGCCTTTTCATTGTTTGCATTTCATTATATAGCAGACTTCATGTCACAAAATCGGTATTCATTCAAAATAGAGAATTTAGAGATAGGACTGTAGCCAGATAAAAAAATATTGCACAGGTCGGAGCTATTAAGCACAGAATAATAGCAAGTCAGTGATCCAAGGGGCTGTTCTTCAGCAGCAAAGGGGCTAACATAGCCGAGGTCAGGCGTCAGACTCAGGGCTGAAGATGTGTCTGTGGCCACATTTACAAGACAATCTGCAGGGAACAGAGTGAGGAATGAAGGAGTCTGGCAGGATAAACTGCAGGAAAGAGACAGGCTTGTCCTTTGCATCTCAAACCTCATACTCTTGAGGGGTCAGACGTGGGAATTTTAACAGTCAAGATGTGTCTTGGTCTGTTTTGAAACATTTGCTCATCAGAGTTTGGGGTTCCATGGCACATATAGGAGAGCCATATTAGCGAAATAGACTTTGAGAAGGAGTTAGCAGTGAGCTGGCTTTTCATTTCTTCTAAATCTTTTAATTTAGACCAGTGGGTCTCAGACTTGAACATGCATCAGAATCACCTGGAGGGGCCGGGCGCGGTGGCTCACGCCTGTAATCCCAGCACTTTGGGAGGCCAAGGCGGGCGGATCACGAGGTCAGGAGATCGAGACCATCCTGGCTAACACAGTGAAACCCCGTCTCTACTAAAAATACAAAAAAATTAGCCGGACGTAGTGGCGGGCGCCTGTAGTCCCAGCTACTCGGGAGGCTGAGGCAGGAGAATGGCGTGAACCCGGGAGGCGGAGCTTGCAGTGAGCCGAGATCGCGCCACCGCACTCCAGCCTGGGCGGCAGAGCAAGACTCCGTCTCAAAAAAAAAAAAAAAAAAAAAAAAAAAAGAATCACCTGGAGGACTTGATAAAGCACAGATTGCTGAATCCCATCCCCAGGCTTTCTCTGAGGTGGCAGGGGCAAGAATTTACATTAACAGTTCCTGGGTGATACTGATATTTTCCTTTTAGAACTATTGGTATAAACTCCACATACCAGTCATCAGTGGATCAAATGATTTGCATTTTTAGAGCAAACCCACTGAGCAATGAGCATTGGCAGCTCTTCACTGTTAACCTCAAATAGAAAGTCCAAAAGATCACAGAAGATAATTTATGTGTAGGACTTGTCTTTGTTTTGTTTTTATTTTTAAAAATAGCTTATGTAGAGCTATGTTTATATCACATCTTATTCTGCCTGTTTCCCACAGACAGGGAACCTTTTTTTTTTTTTTTTTTTTTTTTTCACTTTAATGTGAATCTTTGGAGATACCATTTATGCACTTGTCTCTCAGTGTCAGGATTATTTATAAAGATGAACAGGATGCAGTTTTACTCTCAAGAGGCTTACAGTCACGGGAGAATCAGATAAAATGTGAAGAAAACATTAATAGCATTTGGTCAGTTGAGATGAGAGAGGGATGCTGAGGTCTCTATCCTACTGGGAACCTCCCCTGACCTCCACTCCAAGGTAAACTAAGTATTAAGGATAAGTAGGGGCTGGTTGCAGTGGGACATATCTGTAATCCCAGTGCTTTGAGAGGCTGAAGTGGTAGATCACTTCAAGCCAGAAATTTGAAGCTATAGAAAGCTATGATTGCACCACTGCACTCCAGTTTGGGTGACAGGCCTGGGTGACAGAGTGAGACCCTATCTCAAAAGTAAATAAATAACAAATAACATGGGTGTGTACTCAGGAATCTTCTAGCACTTTGAGAGTCCTATAAATTTTTTTTACTTGTAAGTGCACGCTGTTTCATCTTTCTCAGCTCTGGCATTTATTTTACTGTCTCTCCATTTCATACTTTTCCCCTACTTAATCTACTTTTTCCCCTTACTACATTCTGTTTGACTATTATTTTCTGTTAATAATCTGCATTCATTGTAAAATTATCCAAACAATACATAAGAATATAAGGAAGAAAATGAAAAGCAACTAAATTTTATTGCCTTATGATACCACAGATTCTGTTTAACCATTTTACATCTGTTTTTACTCTAAAGCATAGTATTTAGAATAGATTTTTACATTATACTCAGCTCTTCATTGATAAGCATTTTATGGTTCACTTTTTTCTCCTTAGATGCTTGGCAGTACAGGACTTATTTTAGTAAAGTTTCATAAACTGACAGATCCCTGGAAATTTGGTTTCTCAGCATTGTGTCACTACAAAAGCTGAAGTCCACAGATGGTTTTCACTTTACCCTAAGGCCCTTCCTCAGCAGTTAACGTCACCTTTTTCCTTCTTTTTAATGTTGGCTGCAGTTTGAATCCCCAGTAGATCTTATCCCAAAAATACCACTGTATGGACCCCACCCTCAGAGATTTTCACTGGGTGAGTTTGGGTGAGACCCAGGCAGCTGTAGTTGTAAAAGGTCTTCAGGTGATTCCAATGTGGAGCCAGATTATCTCATCCTATGATGACAGTTGGGCTTTGGGATATTAGCATGGCCTCAAAGAAAAAAAAACAAACGATGTCTCATCTGCAAAACTGGTGAAGTTCTGGAAGTCACTTGTATTTAGTGACTTGGCATCTAACACAAGCCACTGATAGTTTTTGTGGGTTGTATGTAAGGACGAATATTTTCTTATACTTGCATCAATCACAGTGAGCTTGGATTTATGTTATCTTATTTGTTTTCACAACAATCTTATGGAGTAAGCAGATAAGTTTTTTTTTTTAATCCCTTCTTGCTAATTGTTTTTCTTAACAGATGATAAAACCAGTAATTCAGGTAAGTAAGGTCCAAGGTCACACAGCCAACAGTCTGTACAGCCAGGATTAAAACGAGGCCATCTGACATCAAAGTTTATGCTTTTACGTACACTTCCTTTATACGGTTCAATAATGGTGAAATAATGATTCCAGGACCTGGGCTAAGTAATTTACCAGTGGGTCTCTGTCTCTACTTTGGCAGCGTATTGAAGTCACCTGGGATGTTTCAAAACTCCTAATGCCAAAGATTTTAAATTAATTGGCTGGGGGTGAGGCCTGAGAATTGGAATATTTCGAAGGTTTAAACCAATGATACGTAGACCATTTCATTTAGTCCCCTTTAGCAATAATATGAGATTGGAGTCATCACCATGTTTAAAATGAGGAAACTGAGACATACAAGACTTTAATCCATCAGCCCACCTGTCTACCAGCTAAAGAATAGCAGAAGCCAGGCTCAAAACAAGGGTGAACCACTGTCTGCAGCTCTTCTGGTCACCATATCTGTCTCCACCGATTTTAAGGCTTTTGCTTCAAACTCTGAAGCAGATGCAGCTGAGTGAACCATGAGACATATACTAACCAGAGAAAGAACTGAATTTAAAGTGTTTAAAAGTTCAAGGACCATATTGCTGTCTGCAGACTGAGCCATAGCAGCCAGCATCACTTTATTCATTGATTTATTTGGTATTTCTTGTTTCAGGATTTGATTTTTAAGACTCAACATGTTGAAACATGAAGTTTAAAAAACTTAGGGGCTGGGGATGGAGAATATATGAATAATAAAGTGAATTCTGAGCCATTTATTTTTAATAAAAGCTCTGTTCCTGATGATGAAACTGTAGACTTTTAGAATGAAACAGGTCTATAGAGATCCTATTCTCACATCTTGGCATGTCCCAGAATGACCTGGAGGGCTTGTTAAAACACAGACTGCTGGGATCTACCCCCAGAGTTTCTGACCCAGTAGGTCGGAGTGAAGCCTAATCGTTTGTGTTTTCAACCAGCTTCTACTTGATGGAGATTCTGCTGGTCTGGAATCCATACTTCGAAAACTACTGCACCGGTTCCCTCTTGTTCAGTGACGCCCAGTGAAATAAATGCAGCACCTAGCGCAAGGGTACAGATGACCAAAAACCATTCTTCCTCAACTATTCTTTCTACCACATCTTGCTTCTCTGAGAAAGAGAGGAGAACTTCAGAGATTGTATTTTTACCCTCACCCTAAAATTCAGCGTGACGTCAACTTGAGGGGATAAATATTACAGTTAAAATAGTCCTTTAACGGCCGGGCGCCGTAGCTCACTCCTGTAATCCCAGCACTTTGGAAGGCCGAGGCGGGCAGATCACTAGGTCTGGAGATCGAGACCATCCTGACTAACACGGTGAAACCCCATCTCTACTAAAAATACAAAATATTAGCCGGGCGTGGTGGCTGCAGTCCCAGCTACTCGGGAGGCTGAGGCAGGAGAATGGTGTGAATCCGGTAGGCGGAGCTTGCAGTGAGCTGAGATCGCACCGTTGCACTCCAGCCTGGGCGACACAGACTCCATCTCAAAAAAAAAGAAAAAGAAAAAAAAAAAAAAAATAGAAAATGTCCTTAACTCCCTAAAAGCACCATATTTTGTATAGATCGTAGGGTCTAGAAATGTTACTCATTAATACCCTAGTAATGGACACTTGGAAAATTCCCCTCCTGTTCTTATCTTTCTGAAATGAAGGTGAGTATAATGACCCAGGAAAGCAAATATATGTAGAATATATTAGCCCCATTAAAATACTGACAAAATTTCTTCAGAGAAACATTGAAACTCATTTTTTAAAAAATCAAGTTGTATGAGTTCATTAGTCTGTTGCTGCATTGCTATAAGGAAAAGACCTGAGACTGGTAATTTATGAAGAAGCGGTTTATTTTGGCTCACGGTTCTACAGACTGTACAAGAAGCGTAAGTGCCGACACCTGCTTCTGGTGAAGCTCCAGGAAGCTTACAATCATGGCGGAAGGTGAAGGGGCAGCGGCCTATCACATGGTGGGAGAGGGAGCAAGAGAGAGGGGAGAGGTGCCACACACTTTAAAATTTTAAACACCCAGCTTTCTAGTGAACTACCAGAGTGAGAACTCACTCATTGCTGGGAGGACAGCACCAAGCCATTCCTTACAGATCTGCTCTCATGACCCAAACACCTCCCACTAGGCCCACCTCCAACACTGGAGGTCACATTTCAATATGAAATTTGGAGAAGGCAAAATAGCCAAACCGTATCAATGTGTGAACATTTTTGCCAAAATCAGAAATTTATTTGGCAGATATTTGTTGAGAGTCTAAAATGTCTAGATTGCAGTGCTAGGCACAGGGCAGAGGATTAAAGGCCATCAAGAAGTTTACTCAGTGGAAGGCAGAGACACATAAGGACAATCTACCTTGACACAAACCAGTTAGACCAGTGAGTGCAAAGCATGATAGGACACAGAGGAGAGGGCCATTGATTCCACCTGGTGCCCCTTCAGGAAGGCTTCCCAAAGGGAACACTTGAGACTGGGTGTTTTTTCGTTTGTTTTTGTTTTTTGTTTTTGACAGAGTCTCGCTCCGTTGCTCTGTTGCCCAGGCTGGAGTGCAGTGGCACGATCTCCACCAACCTCTGCCTCCCTGGTTCAGGCGATTCTCCTGCCTCAACCTCCCGAGTAGCTGGGATGACAGGCACCCACCACCACACCTGGCTAATTTTGTATTTTTAGTAGAGACAGGGTTTCACTATGTTTGTCAAGCTGGTCTCGAACTCCTGACTTCAGGTGATCCACCCCCGCTTGGGCTCCCAAAGTGCTGGGATTACAGGTGTGAGCCACCACGCCTGGCCTGAGAGTGTTTTATCTACCCTGTGGATTGTGTTGCTAAATATTGTAGCTGACTAAATGAGAGCCAGAATTACAAGAAAAGGACCCCCCCCCCTTTTTTTTGCAATGGTTTATTTATAAATATGTAACTTTCTCCTCCAGTAAGAGCACATGAATCAAGTATGGTAAAAATAAGCAAAATATTTACATTTACTTTCTTTGCATCTCAAAATATTGATTAGGATTGAATAATTGAATAGGTTTAACTGTTCAATGATGGCAATGAAGTCAATGTTGGGGGAGAACATGGGCAGTACTAGAAAGTTATCACCACAAAAAGATCCCATTACAGCTAATATTGTCTTATTTAATCATCTTTGCTAATAGGGAAAGCAAAATGTGGCCATGTTTTCTCCCAAGATCTTCTCAGCAGTAACATGCCCAGGCCCCAAAGCACCTGGTAGTATGACAAAAAAAAAAAAAAAAAAAAGGCCCTTATACTGCAGACTAGAAAGATTATACAGATGAAACAGAATAATTCTGAAGAAAACACGAATGTTTGAAAGCTGTTATGTTGTATGGGTTGATCATAGTTCTATTTTATTAACAAGGGGATCTTTGAAAAACTCTAAGCAAATATGGTAGTTTTAAAGTTGAGTTATATTTCTTGGATTGTTGTTGCTTCTGTCTTAATGAGGAATGATTTTGCTCCTCTTTAAGTCTTTTGGTTCCTTAGCTCAGATATCCTCGAATTTTACTGTGGTTGTATGGCTGGGAAACTTGGGAAAGGGAAAGCAGTCAATTTGGAGCTGTACCTAACCAGAGTAAAATTCTTGATAGAGAAGGGAAATTTTTGAGACCACAGGATTCTCCCCTCCTCCACCCTTTTTTTAATTTTAGAGATGGGGTTTCACTATGTTTGCAGGCTGGAGTTCAGTGGCTATTCATAGACAGGTGTGACCATTGATCATTGGTCACTGATGCCTTGAACTGTTGGACTCCAGCAATCCTCCTCCCTCAGCCTCTGGAGTAGCTAGGACTACATGTGCACACCACCAAGCCTAGTGGTTTTCTTTTTGTATTGTACATTTTCACTAGTAGGGCAGATCACCTGAAGTCAGGTATTTGAGACCAGCCTGGCCAACATGGTGAAATCCCATTTCTACTATAAATACAAAAGTTAGCTGGGTGTGGTGGTGGGCGCCTGTAGTCCCAGCTACTCGGGAGGCTGAGGCAGGAGAATCACATGAACCTGGGAGGTGGAGTTTGCAGGGAGCTGAGATCACACCACTGCACTCCAGCCTGGGCGACAGAGTAAGTCTCCGTCTCAAAAAAAAAAAAAAAAAAAAAAATCAATAAATCCAGATGTTAACTTTGCGGCATGAAAACTGAGTGCTATCGGGCAATCAACAAACCCTTTGAATCTCAGTGTCATCTGGAAAATGGGATTATAATATAATAATAATGAAGTTTCTACCTGCTACAGCAAGTTGTCATGAGGAACAAAAGGAGCACGTGTGAAATTTCTTTGTTAATGTTAAATTATAGCAAAAATATTGGATATTCCACTTCTTAATCAGAATTTTTAAATGTTCTAAATAGCTAACTTTTCTGTCTATATTTTAAAATACAAAAATTTAAAAAATCTTTCTTTGTTAAATTTCACTTCTTCGTTTAACGTTCTAATTTATCGAAGGATGAATTAATCCATGTCTGTTCTCACTAACGAAAATGGTCTTTGATTTATTTAGTTTCCTAATTCAACTGGTAACTGAACTCTTGCTTTTCGGTGACAGTTTGATTGGATAAACCTTCGTGATCCAAATATCTGTGCACTTAGTTACAAACTGTAGGTGAGATAAGAACCCCAGGATTTCAATGTCCTGAGTACAGTCCTCATGCCCCTCCCCCACCACCATTCCTGTAATTTAATCTACAACAGAAATGGGAAAGGAATTCTTTGTCTCACTCTTTTTAAAATTGATACGTAAGAGTTGTACATATTTTGGGGGTACATATTGCATTTAGATACATGCATATGTATGTGTAATAATTGAACCAGGGAATCTCACTCTTTTTTGCATCCAAAATGTGGTTTTCTAGAAATAACAGTTGGCTCTCTAGAATGTGATATGTTCTCATCAGGGTCTTGCTCTTTCAATGAAATCATCAAGCAAAACGTACAGGTCTTGTTTAAAAACTGCAGGGAGTAAAGAGAGGTAAAGAACGGCCTAAAGGTAAGACCTTTGCTTTATTCTGCTGATTAATTCCCTTCTTCCTCCCCCCGTAAGAGGAAAAATCCACCTTCCCACTGAAAGTATTCAGTGTTCACTCTACTCCAGTCAAACATCTCATAGAAATAGGAACTCCATGACCATTCTTCATGGGATCCTTGTCAACATTTAACCAAAGAAATCTTTAGATAATGAAAAGTACTTAGAATCCTTAACATAGAAATTTTATGTTACATACAAGAATCATTTTTGAACACTTAAAAAATTTTGGTTTCAGGACATATCTGGGATCATGATTTTTAAAAGCATTTGCTGTCAGATTAAATGAGAAAATGTTTCCATGTTACCCTGGGAAGGGTCACAGTTTTAGGTACTGATATGGCAGCTTTGTTTGTTTGCTTTTGTTTTAATAATAATCGTTTTCATTATCCAATAGTCAATATGAATATTTACAAAACATGGAAAATTAGAAAGTAAAGGAAGACAGCAATCATTCTACATTGCTCCTTCTTAGCTATCAGAAGAATAAATGATGATGAAGTGCTGGTGCGCCTTAGTATAGCATGGAGCAGGCCTTGCTCTCAATCTTTTTTTCCTCTTTTTATGTTTTTCTATCAACTTTCTGCTTCACCATTTACCTATTTTTTTCAATCATGTTATCTCTTAAATTTTTCCTATATTACTCTAGTTACCCGGCTTGAATTATGTCATTAAATTTGGCAGCCTCTCTTAAATTTAATAATTAGCTGAGTAATAGCCTTGGTCATTAGTTCATTCATTCATTCACTCATCCAAGACGTATTCATTGTGTTCCTATAACATTGACAAAAATATTTCTTGAGTTCCATTACTGGCCCTGGGGACACTGTCAGACCCAGCCCAGCTCACAGATTACAGTCAGATAGAGTTCAGAGTAGGGAAAGGTGTGGCTGTTTGACAAAACTGAATCCTTGAAAGAAACGATAGCTAAAATATGCTTCTAAGAGGACAATAATAGCTGGGGAGAAGACAGAATTTATTTCTACCAATACATTCCCACTTCTTTTTAAATATGTCACTTTTTTTTTTTTTAACCTTTCTAAACTTTTGGAGAAAATGGAGGACCATTTGGTTTACACTTGGATATTTATCTCTTGGGTTCAGATGTCCCTTGGTTTTTACTGGACCTTTGTCCTCAGAGGGGTCAGATCTCCGTCGGAGTTCTATGCGCTAGTATATTGTCAATAATTGTGACATTAACATTGGTAGCTTGTTGCTAACGAAGCACTGGAAAGGGGAGAAATGTAATCTTTTCTAATAGGAGCTTTCCTACTACCTAGGTATGTAACCTGGGTTAAGGCTCTTAACCATCCTGAGCCTCGTTTTCTTTACTTGTAAAGTAACCAAGCTGGACTCATAATCCCTATGGTCTTTCCCAGCCTGTAATTCCCCGTTGCCCAGACTTTATGTGCTGCCATAGATTAGTGGCCATTCAATGTAACAAGAACAAAGCCTTGTGAAGAAATTGAGTTCTTGGGATATCTGATCAAAAGAGCTCCTAGATGAATGAGTTTGTGCTTGGGATAGTAATAAAATCAACAGCATTATTGACTGAACTGCTAGAGTAGAGGGATGTGTAAGAAGTGTCTTAAAGGAAGAGAAATGGAGTATGAGCAGTTTCTCCCCTTCTTTCTGGTAAACAATGTACAATTGAATTCTCTGGAGAGTCAGCAGAATCAGTTAACTTTCCCAAGTCTGTCTTCCTCATCCCCATGCAGAAAACATCATGGTAACTTTAAGGGGACATCTTTTAGTTTTCCCTTTTGTTACATGCAGCCAATGTATATGTGGCAGTACGGCAAGCAATTCATAATGTAACAAACTTGCACTTCACTTTCTTTTCTGTATTCAGTATCTTCCACTCCTGGTCAGAGATGGAGGCCAAATGAATTACAATGCCTTTCTCTTACATCTCTCTGTTCAGTTTTAAAAGTTTGTAAAATAATTTTTAAAGATTTAAAAATAATATAACTAACATTTATGGAAGGCTTACTAATTGTAGGATGACAATAAAATGTATTCTCCAAACAGGGACACTATTGAGGGTGTAAGAAGGTGCTACTGCAAATTGTTATGCTAAGACAACTGGTACAAGCCAAAACTTCCTCAGCCCATTGGATCATATGGTCCCCAAACTGGGGCCAGATATTGTGCTAAATTGGTTTAACCTGCTTAATCCGCATAAGAATTCTACAAGATTGTTATTGTTATTCCCATTTAGTAGCTGAGGAAACTGAGATTAAGATGGGTGAAGCTGACTCCAGTCCAAAGCCTCACCCCTCATAACTGGAATCTGAACCCAAGGCATGTTCCAGAAGGACCTGTAATTCCTTGCTCTAAAACCTTCTTCCAGGTATGACAAACACACACCTCTGATTAATTTGCCTTGGTTGGGGGAAGGAGACTCTTATCAAACATAGTCATTTATAAAAAGTAATCTTAGAAGTGTGTCAGAGAGTTCAAACATCAAAAAAAAAGTATAACTCTTTAAACCTGTTTATATGGATACCAGATGTTAATATCTTATTTTTTTTTCCACTAGTCCTTTGAAAATTCAGACAAAAGGATTAACACAAGCCACAGGAAAAGCGAGTTTTTAAATTTGTATTGAACATCCATATATGTCAGGAAAAAAATACATTGTGCTTTTTTTGATGTTTTATGATATATATATTTTTAGACTCAAATATATTATATGTTGAATGAGGTGGTTAGGATGGGTAATTTGATCATTTTACTGGTATCAAAGCATGGATTGCTTATTCTGGAATCTGTCATGTTTGTTCCACTTCCCCCTCCTTCTCTGTCTCCACTACTCCCTCCACCTTCTCTCAGAGTTAAGCTACCCTTTATTTTGGACAACACTATCACACACATGAGTGAGTCAACAATTTATGGCTTTTAAAAATAGGGATTTTGTCCTCTCTTAGGTTTATTGTTTATCATAATCATCTTTCAAGTGAAAAGGCTAATTTACTCTTTCTATAGGAATATTTTAAGCTTGATTATCATAATATTACAGCTGCCTGAAAAGGTCTAAAACGGGACATTGACCTTGAATGTTTTCTGCATTTAGCTCATGGTACTTAACATTCAGAAAAGAATATAACTGCAACTCATTTATTAATGTATAATCTCAAAACGTTAACTATTGCTCTGTAAATACATGCTATGCAGATTATAGAAAGCTTGTAGGATACTATAAAATGAATTTGGTATCTTACCAGGGCAAGTATGATGGAAATACAACCTAACTAAAGTCAGTTTTCCCATTGGAGCTACTGTAGTTTATAATTTAATTTTTACTGACATTTCGCCATGTGTATTATTAGTTTGACAAAATGAAAATGAAATAATCCTGAATTAATTAAACAGAAACTGAATTGCCTCTATTAGTTTCTCTGTCTTTCTCTGATTCTTCCCCCCACCCCCCCTTCAACTTTCACAAACACAGTGGGAAAGAGTTTAGTGTGTTATGGAGATGAGACAGTTGCTCCCCAGAGAATGGGCTTTTTTTACATATAGACTCCATAATTTGGGAATGGGATGGATTTATAGGACAAGACGTTTGTCAAAAGGAAAGGTTTTTATTAGTGCTTCTGTGGAAGCGATCACTTTCAGTAGAAATGATTGCTTCTTGCCAATCGAGACAATAATTTAAATATCAAAGCCTGTGCCCTAGAAATGAAAGGCAACAGAAAATGAGGAATGATGAATTGATAGAGGGCTGGTGGTAATATAGTGTAAAGTAGTCATCCTGACTTCGAAAGAAGTCTGCGTGTTCTCAGTGGGAAAGGTGTGTTCTTAAGCAGGTTTATAGCACAAAGGAAATCCCAATTCTCAGATGAGGAAATGAGGGACAGATAAGTGAGGTGACCTGCCCATGGCCACACAGTTCATGAGGAGTGGAAGGGAGCCTGGTGCCTTGCTTGTCATTTCAGGTTATTTTCCCAAGGTTTTCTTTTGGAGTTAAAGATAGTAGTTAGTAATTGTCTTGGTTTGTTTTTTGTAGGATGGTATATTATACTATATATGATACATTTAAAACAGCAGGGAAAATAGTTCAAAAAGTTAAACAGCTTTTCAAAGATTTTATACTCCTGAGGAAAGATTACAAGGCAATTTGAAAATCTAAATTTGTTATGCCATGTTTAGTTTTACATATTTAACAAATGATGAATGCATAATATAAAAGAAAACCTGCTTCAAAATGACAGTGATAAACTTGAACATTTTAAAGCAGGTTAGTCCTGTTAATTTTCAGAAAAGAAAGGTAGGAGCTAAATATAGCTGTTAATATGCAATAACAGCAAGACTAAGCATTTCTCATCACCTTCTAGCAACATAAGAATTCCTAGTTAGAATGCTGCAGGAAATGATTCTGACTTAAATGTAGTAAAATGTCTGGTGCATACGACTATAGGAATCTTCCTGTTGTTTCCACTTGAGTTTTGCTTGTTTTCATTCTGTTCTTTGAAATAGGAATGAAGTATATTCTCTGCTTGGTGACTGCATTAGTTGGGACTGAAAATGAATTTATTTGGATATTTATTTGGATATTATGTTTCAGGAAGAAGAGATTGAAACTATGCATACACTAAGAGTCTGATGCATAATAGACTGATATTAACTAATTTATTAATATTCTTTGTGGAACAATCATGAGAGATCCTTTTGTTTGGTTCAGTTTTTCTTGATTTGGGTAGACTCCTTGTGGTAAGATTGTGAAGTGTATAGACTGGGAATATGTGTGTATCCTCGGCTGTTTATCTGTTTGTTTGTTTTTTTTTCCAGATTTTTTGTAATTGAGATTCTTGAAGGTTTAAGTTCAGTATTACTCATGGTGCATTTATTTCCCATGATTATCCATTGTTTTCTCCTTCAAGGTGAGAAAAATCTGGGACCAGGGAAGTTTCTTGAGATGACTGAGCTGTGTATTTGTAAAACATTCTCGAAGCTGTCTCACAAGTTTAGTGAAGAGGATTTTTTAAAAAAATTTTAAATTGGTTAAATTGGATTCAAGACAGTAAGTATAGTCTTTAGGTCCTTGAATTGTACAGGTGATACTTTGATCCCAAGGGGAAAACATCCAACTCTACAAACCTGGTACATGTCTGATCACTCAGAAAGCAGTGAGCTCAGTGAACACTGCACCTTGCGTAGATGAAATATGGTTAGTGAAAATCAGTGGGGATGACACTGTGTATGTTTGTACATGTATCTCTGTGAGCACAGCAAAAAGACTTACACATAAGTATGAGGCTAAATATCTTTAAAAATATACACCAGTGAAGTCAAATGGATCATAATGAGGGCAAATAAGTACCCAAAGGGAAATAAGAAAATTATGGGAAATCAAAGATCACTTGTATGAAATTTGGTGACTTGAGGTCCACTGGTAAATACACTACAAATCTTGTCTTTAAAAAGCCATTTCAAAGGAGTAATAAACAGGTTCTGTCACAGCATGATAATGCAAAGAAACTGAACACAGTACAGGATTCTGCACAGGTGCAAAATCGGAATGCATTCTTTGAGTATATTAAAATGCATTGAGTACATTAAATAATTTATATTTTTTAAAGAAATATCCATAGTCAAACCAAGAAGGAAAGTTTCTGGCTTTTTTTTTTTTTTTTGGCATATCTTTTTTAAAGTATGTACAATTGAATCTATTAATTACCCTGAGAATTTTAGTTTATTCAGAAATCAAGATAGTAACCATATGAATCAAAGGATGTTTCTCTGTCTTTGTAATGCAGTATTAGCTTCCATATTTCTTTGAGTGTATTTTAGAAAAATCTTGTTTCTTTTGCAAAATGCCTGTTTTATTTATTTTTTTAATTGTAAAATGATTACATGTCTTATTTGAGATTGAATAGACAATTTTTTTCTCTCTCAGTGTCTGCAGAATGCTTGGATTTTCTTCTACATCTCAAAGCTCTTTTAATTCACTGCTCACAACCAAATTTACATCTTAATTGCAGAGTTCACATTTAACAATATAGACAGCATAATGCTACTGGTAATTAAGCTTTTACTACCTGCTTTTATACAGTATTCGGAGGCACCGTTTTTGCTATGTGAGTTCTGATCTAGAAACTTTGTATGCATTTAGAACACAAATAAAAGGAATCAGGCCTATATCTTAGATATAGCTAAATACAAGGCAGTGAAATTGCTTTCTTCTGTGGGGGGACCAAATCATGTCTGTCATTTTTATATTCTGAATTTTAATGTGGCTGCTCTATTTTAGTGTTTTGTTTTTTTTAAGACCTAGAAAATTTGAGAGGGTTGAGGGAGTTGAGTCCTAATTTAGTGAATTTAACACACGATGAATATCTGAACTAATTTATTTTGATCTCAAAGATTATCCTATTTCTATCATGTAGGACTTAAGACGTAAAAGGTTGATAAGCAGTAGAGCTGAATTATATCAAAATTGTGGGTTTTTCACTCTCCATAAGGTAGCAGTTATCTCTTCACCATAAATAGCTGGTATCTATTCCAATGTACATTTGCTAGTATAAAAAAATCCTGTAGATTAAAATAGGACCTAAGCAAACTCTTTGTTATATGGAGATTAAAGACATGGTATACACAATTGAAGGATGAAAAAACACACTTGTCCTCTTATATCCTCCTTTTATTTATTTATTTTTTGAACACTTTTGATTGAGAATTCTTAGTTTTGTAAATTATTATCTGTTTGAAACTAGTTCTTATAGTGACCAGACTGTGTGATGGTTTATAAAATGTTTCTGGGTTTATTTTTTTAAAGCATATAGAGTGCCTTATGTATAGAAACAAATATGTACACTGTGTTTAATTTGAAAGCAGGATGTTTTGGGTAAAATCATATATATAATTATATGCCTCCTAGTTTGGAAGCTTGTACTGAAATATATAGTATACAAATAATTAAGATCTTTTAGTGCACTGTTTAAGTTAATGCTCTCCCTACAAAAAAAAAAAAAAAAAAAAAATGCTGTCGTTGGGTATTTTGTCGCAAAGATTTAATTCGCTATTTACCCCACAACCCTCAGTCTCCCCACCCCTAAAACTGAAGAAGCCAATTTGTCCTGCGGTTGTTTACCTTTGTTTTGAAAACCTATGCGTTGTATCTACATGTAAAGAGACAGTCGCAGGTATAGAAAGGTTTACACATATAATTTACTTATGCATTCTCTCAAATTGTATTGTCACTGTTTCCTCTTCTGTAGTTGTGTAAAACTGCATTCCACCTCAGAGATGACGATCCCAGTTCACATGCTCAAACAATTTAGAAGAATGTCTTTATTATTATTATTTTTAATGCCCAGCATACATCAGGAAAACAGGAAAAGACATGATTAGGAATACATGAGAAAGTACAGCACCAAATAAACAGCAGCCCCCGGTGTAATCAAAACACAGACAACGGCAGGACAAACTTAATTCTCTACCTTCCGCAGAATCCTTTCCCAAATTAACTGAGAGTCTGCGTGAGTTCTCCTTTTCAAGGCAAAAGAGATCTTAGGTTAGAAATCAAAGGCAAATCCCTCCAGTGCTTAGAGAGTTAAGTTAGTTATGTTTCTTTTGTAGCTTCCCAGAAGAAAAAAAAAAGAGAGAGAGAGAGAGAGAAAAGGGAGGAAAAAAAAAAATCAAACCCGAGAGTGTGTATTGGGAGCGTTTCAACCGCTCCCTTCTCCGCTCCCTTTTTCTCTGCCCACTCTCAGTTTCCAGCCCCCTTCGGCTCTCTGCACCCTGCCTACCTGCCTGGCTCCTCTCGCTCCGTGCAGCCTCCCGTCGCCTCCCTCCTGATTGGGCAGAGGCCCCCCAATCGGCTGCGCGGCTGGGCCGGTGGGACTGCATATGTAAAGCCCTACTTCATATTAATAAGCTCCAATCGGGGCTTTAAGTCCTTGATTAGGAGAGTGTGAGAGCTTTGGTCCCAACTGGCTGTGCCTATAGGCTTGTCACTAGGAGAACATTTGTGTTAATTGCACTGTGCTCTGTCAAGGAAACTTTGATTTATAGCTGGGGTGCACAAATAATGGTTGCCGGTCGCACATGGATTCGGTAGAACTTTGCCTTCCTGAATCTTTTTCCCTGCACTACGAGGAAGAGTAGGTACCTTTTTTCTTTCCTTTTTAAACTCGTCGTGGGAGTGCGGGGTGGGGCGGACAGACTGTATCTTTACACACTGATTCAGGTAATGCCCTGGGTATTTTGTGTGCACGACTGCTTGTTTGTGTCTGTCTGTGTCTTTTGTGTTGAGGGTGATCTCCTAATTCAGTAAGTCGAGAATTGTTCTCTGACTACAATGTTACCTTTGAGGCAAAGCTCAGTGACTGTCAGTAAAACAGCTGTGTGACAGTCACTTCTTATTCAGGTGCTAAGAATAGGCACTTGGCACAAATGCTTAGTGAACTGTTAAAATGCATCTTTTACTAGGACCCATTTTCCCAAGGACAGATGTTTTAAAATACAATATTCAAAATGATTTATACTATTGAGTGCCTCTTATGTATTTGCAGTTTGACAGATATTTTCAGCTCCTTGTCATTTCTTACCGCGCAGAGTTAGAGGCAAAATTGCACATTTACTAATTTTCCTTCAGAGAACAATTTAAAAACTAGCCCTATGCAATTCTGAGCTAGAATAATGTTATTTGCATGGTTAGCGTTAAGTCAGCACTTAACTGACAAATCAGTCCATTAGGTAACATGAGATTTTCACACATTATAAATATTTAAGGGGGGGGAACTAAAGAAGAAACAGTAGTGACTTAAAATTTTTCCCCTTAAATAAACACTGTTCAGAGTGTGGATTTGTCTCATTTATTGTGTCCAGAAAATATAGAAAAGTACTTTCGTTCTTACATGCAGTTGAATTAGTATTTATGAATATCTTTATGCACATGGAAATATATGTTTAGATTACTAAAGGGGAGGAGTGCGTAGGGGGTACGAGAAGTAAGTTAGGCATTTTTGTGTAAATGAGTAGGTCATAAACTTAATTTCAACCTACTGTTAAGATAAAATACTAGTATATCACCAGAGCTGTCACTGGTTTATCTCCCTTTCTGTTGAGTCAGTTATATTGCTTTGCTTTCACATTACAGTAATACCAACTGTTATAATTCTGAAAAGAGTGCCCTTGGCAAACATTTTTCTCTACAGATTGTGAAGAAAATATCAAACTCTAGAAGATGAGGTAGTGCATTATAGGTAGATGTCCACTAGCTGTCCTTAGTGACTGCATATTGCATTGCTTTGTAATTAAGTAAGAGATGAAAAGTGACTTGCAGTCTCGGTGGCTGCTCCTGTATGTTTGAGCGTGAGTGTGAGTGTGTGTGTATATGCACGCTCACACATGCACATCCGCCCACGTCCACGCTCACACAGGGAATATTAGCCAAGAGATGGATTTAGGAGGAACTGAAAGATTATAAGGCTGTGCTTGCATCAGTTTGAAACACTCAAGGGAAGAAACAACCTTAAGATGTGTAAAAAATAAAAATGAAAAATAAACAAAGGTAGGACTGCCCACTCAAGTGTAGTTTGAAGGTTAGTGTACTTCGGGCTGTAGAATTGGAGAGTTTAAGATGTCTTCGTGTCAGGAAGAATGTCTTATCCAAGCACGCCCAGATTCTGAACTTTGTCTTGTAAATAAATAAAGAAAACAAACTTTTAAAATCCCCCAGAGCCTTCTTTTTGAAGTAGTTTCCTTGAATTTAACTTCTTATAGCTAATTTGAATAATTCGTTTAGATAAGCCTCTTAAAGCAGATGCATTTAAATGAAATCAAGGCACATGTCCTTTTGGCTTTGGCGCAAGATTCAAACTAGCTTTCTTTTGGGCTCAATTAAAAGTCATCTTTAAAAAATACAGATTTATTGTCTGCCTGCAGTTCTGATGGTTACGTGGTTCACTGGACAGACAGAAAGATCTAACGCTAAGCAACGCATCTGCCTCTCTGTCTCAATTAATAAACCACAGAATTTATACATGCTATTAATATTCATAGTAATTGTACTGGGTTAAACCCCATCACGTGTATGTATACACAGAAATGAAACCAGAGTTACACAGTTTTAGAGGAAAATATTGGACAGTTTCTGCTTTGGAGGTTGTTAAAAAGATTCATACAATTTATTGACCACCATTAAGAGAGCTTAAAATGTTAACCTCTAACTATGTATTTTTTTATTTTAGGAAATGTGCCAGCACATTAAAGAACATAATACTTGAAAGCTTGTTTCACATTTAATAGCAGTAATAGCTGATAGCATAAATAGATGAAAATAATATATCTGCTCATTTTGACATATGTGTCAGTCTAATCATTCTAAATGAGTGTGCTCATCACATGAATCCCTTTCAACCTCTGATTAAAATGTAACATTGACTCCAGGATTATAGAGCGGACTTAATTTTACTGACTGTTTTAACAGTTGTCACAGCTGTTGGAAGAAGGAAAGGCAACCGAAACACTCCAAAACAGACAGGGCGAGGAGAGAACAGTTTAGTAAATTTCAGCCTGATCACTGAAGTCCAGACATTGAAAATTTAAGTTTTGTGTTTTAAGATGTGTGTTTGGAGCTACACAAGTTTTATTTTGCATGTTTCACTCTTTCTGTTTCAGGGTTTTCATGTTTTTTCTTTTTCTCATCTCTCCTTTTTTAAATCTATACTAATTAAAAAAAATACAGCAATCCCAAAGTAATTCCATAATGTCAAATTATAAGTGATAAAATAGGCAGAAAGGAAAATTTATGCAGT
>NW_016804690.1:8137045-8160513 GCF_001698545.2 Rhinopithecus bieti
TTTTTTTTTTTTTTTTAAGGGAATGATAAGAGCTTGGCCAAGTCACTTTAGATGTGATGTTATTTGAGAACTCTGAACAGACACTTTATTTTTTCGAGTAAGAATACTTAAACTCTAGACTTGGAGCCCACATGACTTTTCTTCATGTTTCGTTTTTTATTTTTTCCCTGCAAATCTTGAAAACACCTGCAGCCTTAAAGGTATGTGGTGTTGGTGGGGTTTTCAGATGATTTCTCTGTAAATTGCTTGAAGTGACAACCAGCTGCAATTAGTTGTGAGCATTCTTGAGCTGTAGTCTTGTAACCTTGCCCATTACATTACTAAAGTGAGCAGATTAATTCTATTTTCCTGAAAATTAAATAATCGTTGTACAAGTTCCAAACTACATATAGTTGAAGTGGCCAGATGACGAGTATTATATAACATATGATTTTTCTTCTTGAAGTAAACAACAAAAAAACAAGTGTTCCTGAGTTAATGAAATATATGTTGAATAGGAGTGGTGGATAAATGATGGGTACCCCATGTTCCACTAGCCCTTTGTGTCAGGGTATTTATGTATTACCCTATACACATTTGGTGGTAAGTTTAAAAATCCCTTTTTTATAGAAAGGACTAAAAAACAGCTTTCCATTTCCTGGGCAGAGCTAAGGGTGATGGTGTTGGCTATTTCTTCTTACAGTGATGGTTTCTCATCTTAATGTGTTTATGGCACTGCTGCTTTATTTACTGAGCCTAGTGTGTTGCAGCAGTAATTAACCCATGTTATTAGCAAAGCCCTTGTGGATATCCATTAATTCTCTTGCATAGATGATCATTTTTCTAGTGTTTTCCCCAAACAAGGTATCATTGTTCTGTTTTTTTTTCTAAATTGATGGCCTTTGATATATTTCTTTGCTTTAATCTGACCTATAATATATATTGGCCATTTTATAAAGAATAGTAATTAATTCAGCTTTTAAAATGCTAATAGAAGCAGGAGGAAAGATTTTTTTGTTGTTGTTCTTTTAAAGTGAAAAAAGAAAAGAAAAGAAGGTTTAAAATAATGCAGGAAATCAGTTTTAACTCTAAATTTTCAGATTTTACAATTTATAATAATTTATTTCTTTGGGGTATTTTAATCAGTTTTTTTTTCTTAGTTAATAACGCTTTAGGCATTTTCCTAAAATATTGAGCCAGCAGAAAAATACTTGTGCTTCCTGTGCTGAGAAAAGATAAGGACCATCTCATTAGCCGGGCCATACTTTTGCAATTAATTTTAGATACCTGGTGCTATTCATCAAAGAGGGCAGCTAACTTCTCTATGATTCTGTTTAACAATACTTTCACAATACCTCACTCCTGCAAGAATTACAGACAAAGAAGAAACCGTTCTTCTTTTGGAAGGTAGGCATAATGCCCAATCTCAAGTCCATATCACTTACGAAAAATTCCTCAACATTTGTTTTAGCCCAATGACTAAACAAAATATTTCTTTGTCTTACTTGTAAAGCGATGTTAAGCACTGAAGGTTTTGCTTGATATTATTTTATAAAATAAATTATAAGCTGATGAGATATACTTTTTCATACAAATGACAATTAATAGCAATGATTTATATTAAACCAATTAATATCAAATAAACTTTTTAGCATCACCTATCCAGCTTTTAGAAATAAGAGGAGAGGGTCTGAGGGATCTCAATAGAACTTTAGAATCATTGCAGCACTTAAGCTTTGCTCTGAATTTTGCTTCACAGCAAATTCATGGAAGAGAGAAACAATACAATGTTGATCTGTTGTAAGTGCATATGAGCTCCGGCCCTAGCCAGCTCTCTGGAGAAAAATCTTTGATTATACTGGCCCAGTTTGTTCAGTTTTTATCTCTTTTACATCCACTGGCATTGTATTAAATTGTCATTGTCCTAAAGCACAAGAGATAGAAATGAATTGCAGTTCTCTACATTCTCTGACAGTGAAATATTTAGCCTCTCTTTCTCCAATCATACTTATGTGTATATTTGATAGTGCAAGGATGACACCAAGCATCTCTGCTGCTTGACAATCTTTCCATTGCATTTTGTATGTTTTGTCATTGATTTTTTTTGATAGCCATGTATATGTGGATATACATGATCTATAATATTATTAATAAATAAATACACACGGTACTTTAAACTCAAAGCAGTCAATAGGATACACAGGAGTATATTTGTGTGCATGTATAGTATGCATGTGAAATATGCATGTATATGGGAAGAGGTAATCTATGTAGATTATAGATATGCTGCTAAAAGTATTCATGTACATTTATATAATAAAGTAGATCTCAAGCATTATTCTAATCAGTTAGTTGCCAGTTAAATTTGCCAGGCGTGATTTTAACCTGGAATTGGTATTTCAGTTATTTACAGATCTGATTTTAAACTGGGTTTATTTAACTAGTGTGTATTAGACAGTTAACAGGTAACCTAGTAAGTCAGTTTGTTTCTGATTTTAGAATTTTCACATTAATGTTATTCATGTATTCAGTATCTAGAAATCATAAATAATTTGTAAAATAAGAAAGAAATTACTGATATTAAATGTATAATTTAATGGTTTGGGCCCATATCCAAGAAACAATTTTGAATTAGCTCTTGGCTACATTCTTTTCTTACACAATTGGACCTGACAAATATATCCTAATGTAAAGCATGATAGCTTTCAAACAAATGCAAAATATGAATTTCATTTATCTGCACTACATAAACATGTCATTTGCTCTTTTTCTAAAAGCAAATATATAAAATTAATAAGTATTATATTTCTATAAAGTACATTATAGATTTCAGAATTATTTAATTTTATTCTAAGAGGTAAGTTTAGAAGTCTGTGAATTTACCTAGTAAATGAGTGTTGAGAGAAACCACTTATGCAATTGCTCTTTCTATTCTAATTCTTATTCTAATTCATATTCTGTTTAAAATTCCTAGATTCATTGCCTACCTTTATTTATTTGCATAACATTTTAACAAATTTACTGCTATTGTGTTTTTAAAAAAATTCTGCTAACCGCTTCTTTATGCCAGTCTATCAGATCAGAGTTAACTCCTTTATTATCTGAGGGTAGGGAATGACAGACTTTTGAATGATTTACCTGGCCTTTTATTTTGTTTCAAGTTCATTTTAGACTTGTACTTTGTAAGGTCTAGGAAATCTTAGCTAATAAAATAATTTCCATTCAGAGTTTTAGCACACACATCTCTCCACTCTACTTTTTCTTCCCAGAAGTGAAACATGTTTCTTGTTCTATGATTTGGACAATATTTCTCAGTATTTTCCGAATGTGTTTTCTAATCAATTATTCAGGGTTTTTCAAATGTATCTTCTAACCAATTATCCAAAACGATTGAATTGAGAGAGTTTAGATTTAGTTAGTGTTGTATATACAGTGTGTATATACACAAATTTCCCCTTATAATGTTTAAAAATATTTTTAAATGTTTGAGGGAAACTTGTTTTTGATGTTTTGATTTCTTCAAATGATATGTCATTTTAATTTATGACAATGCACGTATACTTGGAAGGTAACTTACTAAGGCAAAACAATGAAAGAAAAAGCACAGTTTTAAAGAAAGTGGCTTATTTCTGGTCAATTAAAGTCCATTTCAGTATACTGGCATAGATCTATATGTGCATTTCAATGTAGCTATAAAACACACAACACTAACAATTAGAAATACAACCTATGGCTATATGCAGTTCTTTCAAACAATATAGAAAAGGAAAACACTTGGTTTTGGCATTTAAAAATTTTTAAATACTTATTAAATTGCCAAAACGTACAGGGAACCTATTTCAGATTAGATTAAATTCTAAAAGAACTGAAAAGTACATTTATATTTTAATTATAAAAAATAATCTTTGTCATATATATTCATCTGTGACTTCTCATTTTTCTTTGAGTGAAACAAAATTTCATATATACTTTTCCTCATTTTGGTTGGAAGTACACATTATGTGTAATATGCTTTGGCAGGACTTACCTAGCCAAAGAAAACAAATTAATATTGGGCATACTGAGGGCTATCAGGTATATCACAGACGTGTCAATTTAACTTTGTTTCATTATACACCTTCTCTGCAAACAGTTGGCTAAGATGGTACTAAATAAAAGGGAACCTACCAGTAAATTCTCATATCAGATTGATGGCTAGTATAAGTGTAATGAAAAAACAGCTTGCTTGCTTACTTATCTTTAAAAATGAACTGTAGGAATACAGATAGCATAGATAACAATAAGTTTCCAAGAAAAAAAAAAAGAATAACTTAGGCTTGTCGAAATTTTTCTACTACCCTGAAAGCAAAATAGGATTAGAAAGACAAAAGTCTCTGAAGTGGTGAACCTCAGTTGCTCTTATTTGTGAAGTAAATAAAAACTTAAAGAAGGGGAGAATCCAAAGGAACATGCACAATCTACCTTTATCAGGGAACACCTCTTTTTGTTGCACTTTGCATACATTTTCTGGAAAAGAAAAAAAATCTTACGCTTTCATTTTGTATGGCATATTCAATATGCAAAAGAAAAAAAGAGAAAATTAAAACGTAAATTAAGAACTTATGCACAGAAAATAGGCAGAAGCACAGTAAATTCTTTTTTTCCCCATGATCAGAACAATATCTTTGTAAATGATAATTCCTTTTTCATCTATTCTAGAAAGATGTTACTCATTTTTCATAGCCTTTGAGAATTTGAACAAAGGACTCGTTAAAGAAATATATATTTTTTTCATACTCACAATGTGAGTGAAAATATCTTAAAATGATACTTTTCAAGGCAGTTATTATGTAACAATATTTATAAGAACTTACGTTGCTTTGAAAATAATAGTAACTGCATATTAATCATATATCCAGAACTGCATCCAAAATTAACCAAAATAGCAGGTCATATAAAAAATTATAGACTGAAGTATTCATTAAAGAGAAAAAAATAATAAACTGTGAGGTTGTTCAATTGATTGCCCTTGGCCCTCCATAATTCCAAAGTATCCTAGTACATCAACTTCTCCAAAAATGTAAGATGGGCATGTTAAATTGTACTCATTTTTCAATAAATAAAAGAATATTCTGACAATTTTAAATTTCTTTTCAGCCATTAATTCATTAAAACAGATCAGATATTTTGAGGAGGAATATCATACCCATAACCAACCGTTCATGACCAAAGAAAGGGAAAGATGGATATGGTTGGTGAGAACCATGTCTTTTTCCTATGACAAAGTGACTGTATACAGTTGGTGCTGGGTCCTATGAAATGACGGAAGCATCCCTTTTATCCATAGACTTGAATGAGACCTGCCTCATCAGTCATGGGATCATAGTGTCACAGATGGAAAAGCAACCATCAGCTGAATTGTACTGAACTACACACTTGGCTAATTCATCTTATTGCTCTACACATCTAAAGGAAGGCTCATTCTGTTCTTGGAGTCTAGACAGCATCAGGAGTTGGGCTCAGGTGGGAGCATGTGGCCGCCTTTTTCTGTTCTCAGTCATTCAGCAAAGGGAGGTGAGGAACAAATGGACAATTTATGCACAGAAGCTCAGGCAGAGATTCTTTCCTAGGGTCAGGAATTTGTTGTTACTCAGTCATTCAAGTAGATTTCTGATTTCTCTTATGTTCTAGAAATGTCATTGTTATCTTTCATGCTCCAAAGTACTATCCATAAATGATGAGGTGTGTCTTTCAATTCATATGAGCCATGAACTAGTTTAAGCATTTATTAATAGATAGAAATGGAGAACAGATCATCTATTTACTTTAGTGTGAATGATGATTCTTTTTTCATGCCTTTATATTGAACTATTCAGTTGGTTAAGTCTGAAGAATAAGACAAATAATAAGAGGTTAAAAACTCAAATTGTATTTTTTTATTTCTTTATTTTCTTATAGTGAACAAAACTTTAATGTCTAGAGCATTTATGAGGGTTTTAATGATTGGAAAATCTATCCTGAGAATGTGGTCACCATATGTGACAGCCTTGCTTTCTATCTTGTCTTCAGTTTCTGGGGTAAGTTCGGTGATATTGTCTATTGTCTTCCTTTGCTTACATTATAGAACTTCTCTGCTGCCACATTGAGATAACCTGAAGTGTGGGGGGAATGCCTGCTCGGTTCTAAAACACTTTCCTAAACACCTTCCCTTCCTCTATCCCAGCAGTATTTTCCTTCACAATTTCTGTTTCTATTCATCTGTTTTATTAAAGGGTCATTTACTTTGGTAAAAGGTAAGTGCATGATATTCACCCATATTTGCATACAGTGTACACTTCATTTTCCCTCTGAATTCCGAAGAGATTGCCTTCAACTTTTTATATTTGTTTTTCTTTTTGTTTCTGTTTGTTGTGCATTCTAGTTGAGTGCTTTTATAGTGTTTTCTTGATTGTTGTCAGTTTGGGATACTGGAGGCTGACATTTTTGTTAAGTTAATGTCACAGCAGAAAAACCTATGGTAAACTCGAATCTGGCTATAGTGCATAGAAGATACAACTTATGTTTGATTGTGTGTAAATACAGTTAGTTAGTTGGGGGTTTATCAGATAGCTTGGCAGAAAGAGAGAGGAGCAGTACAAACTGTTTTCAGTTAACTGTGCTGTTCATACACCTGATAAGATTGAGAAAGCTTTTCGAAATGCTGATAGGCTTTGAATAAGAAAAGAATAATCACTTCTACTGGCACCAGCTTATCGGGAATGAAGTAAAATGCCAACACTTTTACATTAGCAAAAGTAAATGTTTTAGACACTCTGTGCCTTTTTTCATTCAAGTTAAATAGGAGGGGTGCTTTTGAGTGTGCTGTGATGAATAGAGGGATTTATTACCTTGACGAAATTACAGGTGAATATGTTGATAAAAGAAACTTCAGCATCAACAGCAGCTTCTTTGATAAGCAGGTGCATCTCTGCTGTACGTTCTCTGGAGAAATTAAGTACTCCTTTCTCCACTCCAATTCTATTAAACATCATTTCTGATGTTAGAAGATGCAGTTATGCCCTATGTCAATCCAGTCTCCCCTGTTTTTTTCAGCAGATGGGTTACAGGTATTTGAAACTTAGCTGATCAGACTTGTAAAATGCTAGTCTGCTCTGGTTAAATAAGTTAGGGCATCTGTGAGTTGTGCTGAATGAGCAAACTCCTACAGGAGAAATCTTTTTTTTTTCTTTTCAAGAAAGGAATGAGATTAATTATAAAGTTAGGATCCTTTAATGAGAAGATAAATGTATTTGTCCAAGTAATAGTCCATCTTAAAGCACCTCCCCTTGAAAAAAGAGATATTGGTTTTTTCTTCAATATAAACCATTAACTCTCTCAGTTCTGCCATTTTCTCTTCTTTGTAATTTGACGCCTACAAATAATTTGGCGTATTCAGATTTGATAAATGATAGTGCAAGAGCAGATTGATTGATTTTGGATTACTATTGATTACTCTCAATGAGATCACTGTGACACACTCGAATCAATAGTATTCGATTAAGCAAGGCACCACCGTTCTATACATTCAGCAGCAGTGGGGAATTCAGGAACAGAATGTTCACAAGCTGATAAATTGACAAAGCGTTCAGCTTTAAATAGCCCTTTGTTCAGCACTAGTTCCTTAAAATATATTTCACTGGAAAGTTCGTTTTTGCAACTCGGGACCTTTCTGTGGAAGAAAGGTCATCAGTTTAAGGTTTATTAAATTTTAACTAAAAACAACTGGGCTCCATTTAGGTGTAAAGTAATTTAAGTACTTACTGCAGGCAACCTTCATGCTTTTGAGCTGTTGCTCAAAGGTTTCATTCTTTTATGAAGATGTCAATTGTAAACATAAAAATGCATCACTGGAAATGTAATGGTTTAAGATTCAAATGGAAATAAAAATTCCTGCCCGAGGAAAGCACTATAATCAAAATAAGGTGGTCTTCACTTTCTTCAGAAGTGGGCAAGCTTAGCAGCAGTGCTGGGAGGCAGCAGCAGGTAGCGCACCTTGATCAAGCGCACAGCTGCTTGTATTTTTTTCCTTCTTATCCGAGGGTATTCATCATGTCGCCAATACTACATGCAAAACACTAAATATCATTTGATCTGAAAACCGTCACTACTGCTGATACACTGAAATCTTTTTGTCCTGACTAAACTTACAAAGGCGCTGGAAAAAAAAAAATCATGTCTCAAATCCTTTAGTCAAGGACCTCAAGGATAAGATTTTTCTATCATATTCCATTATTGTGCAGTCTTGGCACTTGGAATGAAGCATTTGCTGTTCTGTTACATAGCATTGCTAAGTGGCTTCACCAAAAGGCGAGGATATAGTAAACATTCCATTGAATATGTAAATGTTCTTACATGCAAAACCTTCATTTCACATGAAATGTTTACCACTAGGGCCTGTGTACCCAAGCCCTTAATAGGTTCCAATCTTAAAATAGACTTGGATAAGTTCTCTCATTTTCATATTAATTTTTTTAAAAAAAATTGATGTGGCTTTCTGAGGGAAAAAGCAATAGGAAGGTCAAATTTGAAATCATAAAATTCCTTGATGAAACATCAGACTTTTTTGAATGAAAGTAAGGTAATGGGATTCTAATTATATTAGGCAGAGGCATGTGAAGTTGCCATTTTTGTAGGTCAAACAATGGTCAAGTATCAGTAATTTCATATGATTCAACACAATAATTAAATTTATTTCTCTACTGTTCATATTCCATAATCAAATTGAAAGCAACAACTTTTTTATTATTTTTCTGATGGGCTGTCACAGATGATGGGAGACAGATGAATTCTATATACAATTATACCAAGTATCTTATATCATTTTTAGCAACTTTTTTTTTCTAGCATCATTAAATAGCTGCCAATTATGAAGTATTGTACACACTGAAAAAGTATGCATTTATCTGCTATGTCTTCTGTGGTTGCTTTACTGCTTTTGAGAATCCATGTAAAATTTGCATCTGCTGAGGAAGACCATGTCACAAACGCCAGAGAAAGCGCCCATGAGAAAAGTCGTAACCCCTAGAAAGAGCACATTGCTAAGGGTAAATAGTTTCAAAACAAATTGGGGAAAAGATACCAACACCTCAAATATTTCATCCTCACATTCATTCGTTAAGAGAACCTTAATATGCTAGTTAGTGCTTTTTGTGCTTCCCCCAGAGAAGCATTAAAACTGTGCTCCATGAAATCTGTGCACCACTGGGGAGCGGGCAGCTACAGAACTTCCTGAGTTGGCAGTGGAGCCCAGGATGCTTTATTGGCTATTGCAGTCAGGAAAGGTGCTTCAGGAGATGTAATAAAATGACCCCAGAGCCACCATTTGATCCCCCAGATGTGCAGCTCCTATTGGAACTGTCCTGCACTGGCCAATAGGAGCTTTCTTGGCCCACCTGCGGGCAGAACCTGGCTCCCAGATAGGAAGGAAATTGGCTCAGTCGGTCGATAGGTAGGAGGGAGGGGCTCTGATGCCACTGCTGGAAATGTCAGTACAAAGTGCTTCTTAACTTAGGGTCACGTCAGGACTCAGTACGTTTTTCTCATTCTGGGTAAATGTACGACAGCTTACATCTTGTTTCAACAAGAAGGGTGGGCATCGTTCACCGAAACTTGATTGAGCGAATGCTTCTGCCTGGTCCCACTGTCGGCCTTGGAGTTTTCCCTTAGTAGTGCATTTCCCCCCTGTCTGTGGCACTGAATTTGATTTATCCTGGTCACACCATGGATACTGATGGCAGAATATATTTATTCTCTGTTCACTTTGGATGCAAAATTCTATGAGTAGAAAGGTTAACCATAGAGTATTTTAAATGAATGATTAAGTACAGATTCTTTTGTTAAGGACTCAAAGTAGTGACTCACATGTACACCTGATTACAACAGCATTTTTTAAAACTGTATTTGCATCAGTTTTACCGAAAGACATAAAAAGCTCAGGAATATAAATAACCCAATGGCAGTCAGACTTTTCAAAAAAAGCAATTGGTTGCCTTTTTTTGTTTAATGGCAAACTTGGGACATTGGAGCCTTATTTGCAAATGACAGGAAAGATTTTGTGGGGTTTGCTTCTCTTGTCTTCTGGACCCTGGGCAAGCTTTGTTTCCAGCTCTGTACAGTAGCTTTTGTCCAGCTTCTTCGTTAGTTTTAGTGGGATTTCTCCAAACAGCATGAGCCCCAGCCCATCAGCAGGCTGCTAGTCAGCAGCAGGTGTGAACAACATAAAACAGGATTAACACTGAACCGAAGTGTGTACTAAAAACAGAACCCCTGCCTTGTTTTTAAAAAAGACGGCAGGACTGGAAGATAGAAGCCACTCTGGACTTGTACCCGCCTTGTTTACTAAACAGTGTTCAATGGGCTATGTAAATGGCTCTGTTTAGGTGCAGAGAAGGCATGCGAGGGAGCATACACTCATTTTCTCTTTTTTTAAAACTATAAACTCAAAACACATGCAGAAAATTCTTCTAAGACTCTCAGAAGAGAAAAGCAAAATAAAACAAAAATTAGGTAAATCCTGAACCAGGATTTCAGATTAATATTGCAAAGATACTGTCCTTATTGACAAATTAAAAGTTGATTGTCGTTTGGTGTGTTGTATTTTCCAGCTCTAAAAAAAAATTTATTGTTTGGTTTATTCTAAGATTTTTTTTGTGTGTTTAGTTATGTGACTTAATTTATATTTTCACCCAGGTCAGCAAACCACAAATAAGTACACTCAGTAATTTCATTAGAGAGTATACATACTACCTCCATTTTTTTTTTTTTTTTTTTAATCAGCACTACTTACATAGGAAAAAAAAGCTGGCAAAAAAATCATAGTTAATAAAGGGGGTTGCATTAATTCAAAAAATGGATCATTGTGTTGAATCTTGGCATTTGAGTCAGTTTGTGAATATTTTGTTTGGCAAAGAGAAAGGGACATTTAAAAGTATGTTTCTCTTTTTAAATTAAACTAATTCTAGTATATATTAGGTTAAAGGTTGGACATATGTTTGTTTATTAGGTTCAGAATAACATGTATTTTGAAACTTCCAGGCTTGGCCATATCCAGGAAGAGGTCTGAAATAAGAAAATAACAATTTAATTAATTAGAGAAATTATATATATAGAGAGAGATGTATATATATACACACACACACATACATATATATCTGTACACGCATGCACACACACATAACTCTTCTTTGAACACATGCAAATGTAAGCTTTTTGCATATATATGTATTGTCATTACACTAATTTCTTTTTTCTTTTTTATTATACCTTAAGTTCTGGGATACATGTACAGAACATGCAGGTTTGTTACATAGGTACATAGGAGCCATGGTGGTTTGCTGCACCCATCAACATATCATCTACATTAGGTATTTCTCCTAATGCTATCCCCCCCTTAGCCCCCAACTCCCCTACAGGCCCCAGTGTGTGATGTTCCCCTCCCTGTGTCCATGTGTTCTCATTGTTCAACTCCCACTTGTGAGTTGAGAGCATGTGGTGTTTGGTTTCCTGTTCCTGTGTTAGTTTGATGAGAATGATGGTTTCCAGCTTCATCCATGTCCCTGCAAAGGACGTGAACTCATCCTTTTTTTTATGGCTGCATAGCATTCTGTGGTGTATATGTGACACATTTTCTTTATCCAGTCTATCATTGATGGGCATTTGGGTTGCTTCCAAGTCTTTGCTATTGTGAACAGGGCTGCAATAAACATATGTGTGCATATGTCTTTATGGCAGAATGATTTATAATCCTTTGAGTATATACCAGTAATGGGATTGCTGGGTCAAATGGTATTTCTGGTTCTAGATCCTTGAGGAATCACCACACTCTCTTCCACAATGATTGAACTAATTTACACTCCCATCAACAGTGTAAAAGTGTTCCTATTTCTCCACATCCTCTCCAGCATCTGTTGTTTCCTGACTTTTTAATGTTTGTCATTCTAACTGGCATGGGGTGGTCTCATTTTGGTTTTGATTTTCATTTCTCCAATGACCACTGTAATTACACTGATTTCTAACACTCCAAAAATGTGTTCAAATATAGACATTTATATAAGGTGGATCTATTTGAGAATATAATGCAAACTTTACTAAAAGAATACTATTGAAAAGTAAAAAATTAAAATTTTGTTTATAATTCTTTTTCAGTAGCATCTTGGTAATATATATTACTTTCATTGTCTTTTATATTCCAGGCTTAAGTTGTAATTATATACTCATTTCTTCATTCTTTATTTACACTTATTCTTATTTTTAAAATGGCTTTTTTTCCCCTGAGACTTTGCCACTAATTTTATTTTAGAAGTAATATTGCCTACCAATTTAATTATGACTGTCTTAACACACATTGAATATACCAAGAATATTCAAATCATTATGAACTACATAAATTCTAAAAATTATGTTTCCATTCCACAGTCACTATCTTAAAAAATTAATTTAACACCACTTGCCTTCCAGTGTATTTTTTTCTTAAGAAATGTTTATTCTCTTCTGTTTAGTATTTTTAAGTATCCTCCATTATGTACAGTAATTACGTTGTGGGTACATAGCTTAATGATAGTTAATAAAATCAGAAAATATCAGTTTAAAATGAATTTTAAAGTGTATTTCATATAACCAACACTCTGGTGTCAAATTAATTGTTTATAGTCTCACAGTACATCAAAAAAGATTACATGTGTTCTTTTGCAGTTTTTAAAATCATTGAAGTTATCAATTTAGTGCATTAAACTGCATTTTCTTGATCATTCAAAAGTATTTGGCTGTGTGGAGACACTGACTTAAGCACTAAGATCCTGAAATAAGTTATAAAAACATGTGAATGTTTAAAATGGGATTTTTCGTACCTAAGTCTCCAGTGTAAACAGGGGTCAGTCTTCATAAAATAAAATCAGGACTTTAAGTAGCAGTAATTTTACATAAAACTTCAGCAAACTGAAACTTTCACCCTGACTTTCTGATTTTGGCTTTTTAGAACTGATGTGAAATTCACGTCATGAATGTAATTAGGAATTGTGCATTTAGATCCTGAATGTGGCGAGAATGTGATTGGGGTCTTGGAGCAGTCAAGTCTGATCTGGCCTGTGCTCCTTCAGCTAAAAGGTGGGCCTGATTATTTTGCTTTGTGAAGACTTGATCACCAAAGTTGCCATTAAGTCTTAAAATGCTGAACATTACTTGCATATGATTTTTTAGACTGATTAAAGAAAAGGAAAAAAAAAATGCTTTAAAAGATCATGTAAGACAATATATTTCTCAGGTAGCAGAGAAGGTAAGAAGGATTTGTTTGAACTCTAGAATGTGTATGTTGTTTGACTTTGAGGGAAAGGTTTGAATTAGTAAAATCATTCCAATCAAAGTAAATGACTATTGAAAAGCAGTTTTTATAAGAAAACCTTGCCCTTAATCTTGAGATAATCTCACAGCTATTGTCTTTGTCCAGCATTTGTACAACACTGCCTGGTAGTTCCCAAAAGCCTGGGATTTCAATTTACCTGAGGACTCAAAGATTGAACTCAAAGCAGTTCTCTGTTTGCAGCATCTCTTCAGTGGATGCATTTTATTTAGGAGTTTTATTTATTTATTTATTTTTGAAGATACAGATTGGTTTGCTTCAGGTCATTAAAATTATTATTGTCTTTCACATTTTTAGATGTTTATAATTAGATGATTAGGGAAGTTAGGTAATAAGATTTATATTGGCATCAGTTAAGTTTATAGAAGGATTAAAATCATGGTATCATGGCACCATTGCCAATCGGAATACGCCAGAAATATCTCGAGAGAGTTTTTGTCAAGCATTTATGCTCAATTAAAATTTATACTACATGTTACTGAGCGCTTGTCTCAGGATAGCTTGGCATCATGTTGTTGTAAGTTTCCAATTGCAAGTGATATGCAATGCATTTTGTGTGTGTGTGTTGTAGTATTATAGGATTACAAACTTTGGAAGGGAAATGCCACAGTTTTAGAAATGACACCAGAAATATGAGACAAAGAACTATTGCAACATGGGCACAGCCAGCATTTTCTGCAACATCAAAAGGCTGTAAACATATGGTTTTTATCTTTTCCACTCCATATATGCAAAGGACCTTTATGTAAGCACTGCAGACATGAGCTGAGTCACCTCACCTATGTTTTGCTTTGTTTGTGGGTTAATTTTTGCAAAATATTTGTGAACATGCTTTATCCACCCCTCGCCCACTGTAATGTTTCTGAGTTTTCCCATATCACTCCCTTTGAATTCTCTTCACTTTTTAAACCTGAGGTGGAATGTTTAAAATGGATGCATTCTTCATGTATAGTGCCAGAATGCTTCAGAAACCTTCACCATAGTCTTAAAAAAGACAAACTCACTAACAAAGCAACAACATGAAACATCAGGGGTTGCTGGGGGTGGGAGACGAGGAGGAAGAGGGCAGCTGGTAATTTATGATTTCTCTAGTATTGCATGTAAAGGATTTGCCAGTGTCCCACTTCCACCCCACCCCCAAACTACACACCGCTCAGTGTTAGGATGATGATAATGTACCTGGAAGGAAAAGGCAGTCCATGCCCAGGCAGGCAGCATCAGACAGGGCGCCTTGCCATCTGCCCCACCTGCTGCATTCATGAGTCCATCTGGTGACTGCAATAGCTCATTGTAGGCCTCTTCTGAGGAACATTCGGGCTGAAAAGCAGGCAGTGTGAATTATTTAGGTAGCTAGTATAAATAAATAGAAGGAAAGAAGAAGAGTAACAGGGGAAGGATCTGAAAGAACCTGCTGCTCCCTTGGTCCTGGGTGCTTTGGAATGCTTTAATGCATGAAAGCATTCGATTTGCATATAGATTTAGATGTATAGATCATTGTGCAGATTACAAACCAATGAGTTTTATCTAGATTTAGATAGTGCTCAGCCTGTTTTGCACTTCAAATATGGGCAATTCTAGGTAGGGAATCTTTGGGACTTTCAACGTAAGTGTAACTGATGAAAAGTAGTATTTTTGGGTATTGATTTAGCAAAATAAAACAACAGTGTGCCCTTTTGGAAACAGATGTTTTAAAATGGGGATAACACATTTGACTTTTTAGTGAATAATTTACGCAGATTGTGTCCTTTTATTCCTTCCTAGATATAGAAAATTATAAAATAATTTATATGTCAATTATGCTCATTTATGTGGCCATTCAGAATATTTTAGTTAGCTACCATGTACAAAGCATTGTTTTGAATTTTGCATAAACATTAATATATACTAACTATTAAATGAAAGTCTTCAAACATGTAAATCTCTATATAACTGTATGTTTTGTGCCTCAATAAACCACATGGACAGGTACCTACTTGATTAGCCCAAAAAAGAAATACTTAAAGCAATTGTAAACTACAGTCAAACAAGTCATTTATATGGAAATAGACACTGTTGCAATTAGGAAAGTTTAAACATACTGTTTTTTAAAGACTTACTGGCATCATTTTGTATCTAACAAGACAAGTTTACAAAGCTGTAGTGTCATTGTGGTCTATTATGAGCTAATTTTTATGAACATGATTTTAAATTGTAAATCAAAGTTTAGAACTGTGAATGGAATTGGTAGCTTCCAGACTTGAAACAAATTTTCCTATTTTTCTTCCTCAAAATCATTCAGAACATAGTATCATTTGGGGCTGTAGGTAGGGGGTTTTATTTAAATTACAATTTAAAAAAAACCTACTCCTCCCATTTTTACATTATAGATTAACACAGACATATACATATGGATAATATTATATATCATATCTTGTGATTATATCTTATTTTATCTTATTTGTTAACCGAGTACCTATGATAAAGTCATGAAAAGAGAATTTGTTTTTTAATATTTCCTCTGGCTCCATATGTACAGAAAGGCATGTGATGTTTTGCACTTTAGAATTTACTAGATCTTTTTTTCTTCTTCTTTTATTTTGGAGAGAGACAGAGGTTTGCTCTTGTTGCCCAGGCTGGAGTGCAATGGCACAATCTCCGCTCACTGCAATCTCTGCCTCCTGGGTTCAAAGGATTCTCCTGCCTCAGTCTCCCAGCTAACTGGGATTATGGGTGCCCACCACCATGCCCAGCTAATTTTTTTGTATTTTTAGTAGAGATAGGGTTTCATCATGTTGGCCAGGTTCGTCTTGAACTCCTGACCTCAGGTGATCCACCCGCCTCGGCCTTCCAAAGTGTTGGGATTATAAGCGTGAGCCACCACACCCGGCCAAATTTACTAGATGTTTAGGGTTAGTTAACAGCATCCCACTTGACTCAATTCAGTTCCAAAGTAAATTTAAAAGATCTGCTTTTTTTGAGTCAGTGAAGTGCTAGCCTTCATTTAAATAAGCAGTGTCTATATGGGGAACAGAACATATATCAAAATGAATCACACTGCTAACTCAAAAGGTAACCAGTAATCCTTTTATATTTTTTTAATACTTTTACTTTAAGAAAATTTATTTATACCCAGTTTTTTCCCAAAAAGTCTTTGAGGTGATTGATTCCTTTTTATCTGCATTTAAAACCATTTTCCAGCACCAAATAAAATGAAATATTTTCCATACATCAAGCAACTCTGTAAAATTTAAGGTCCGTCAATAAAATTCAGGTGAGTTAGGCAAGACTGAAGTTTATCTCCCACTCACCCATTCTTTTTTGGCCCTATACTTCCTCCTTTGATATATCAGCTCTCTCTCTTCCCACCCCCATATTCAACAACAATCCCACTCCTGCACACACACACACACACACACACACACACACACATCTATCTAGCTTTGAAAACATACCATTAAAAACAGCCATTGTCTATTTTTTCTTTGCAGTTAAAACAAAAAGCAAAATAAATAAATAAATAAAATAAAATAAATTACATTTATACAGAATTAGTAACAAAGACCTTCACTTACTCTTACATTATCTTTTCCTGAAAAGCAGGCTATTTCTCACAGAGTCACTGGAACACTGTTTGCTACTCTAGACAGGCAAAGAAGGACAAAGTTGACAGAGACAAAACTTAATTAAAGGTAACCTTTATCAAGCTTTTCCAACATATGGCCCAGGATGACTTTGAGTGCGACCCAACACAAACGCGTAAACTTTCTTAAAACATGAGTTTTTTCTTGTGATTTTTTTTAAAGCTCATCAGTTATCATAGTATTAGTGTATTTCATATGTGGCCCAAGACAATTCTTCTTCCTATGTGACCCAGGGAAGCCAAAAGCTTGAACACCCCTGCACGTTAGTGGTTGGTTAACTCCAAGAACAGCAGTTGGCTCAGTATTTATTTGACAACTTCAGGGAACATCTATAGATATCTTGAGGCTCCTTAGATAAACAAAGTAATTAAATGTTTAAAAAATCTTTTAACTGCATCTGTACAAGAATAGGTAAGCTGTTTTCTTATTGCTTTGATTGGTTTGTATTCACCACAACTTATGGTGCTCATTTATTATTTTTTTTTTAAATTTAAGGGATACTGGCAAGAATCCTCCTGAGCACTCTTTTCTCTCCTTTTTTATTCTGATGTTAGGGTATTAGAACTTCTCTGATCTAATATGGACAGGACTAGAATAATTCACATGTACATGATTTCACCAACTCATGTGCTTGGGTCAACTTTGCCTGGAATATCTTTTTTTTTTTTTTTTTTTTTTTTTTTTTTTTTTTTGAGGCAGAGTCTTGCTCTGTTTCCCAGGCTGGAATGCAGTGGCATGATCTCAGCTCACTGCAACCTCCATTTCCTGGGTTCAAGCAATTCTGCTTCTTCAGTCTCCTGAGTAGTGGGGATTACAGGCATGCGCCACCATGCATGGCTAGTTTTTTTTTGTGTGTGTATTTTTAGTAAAGACAGGGTTTTGCCATGTTGGCCAGGCTGGTCTCGAGCTCCTGACCTCAAGTGATCCACCCATCTCGGCCTCCCAAAGTGCTGGGATTACAGGCATGAGCCACCACACCCGGCTTGCCTATAATATCTAATAACTTACTTTATCCTAAGATCACATGAAAATATATTTGTTTCATCAGGGGAAGTCTAGAGTGTGTTTATTTTCATGAAATGGGAACTAAAACTTAGTAAATGAACATGAATCAGCACAGCCTACTGGCTACGAACATCTCTTTTTAGCCTTTTACAGATTTCTTTCTTAACCCTCTCTTATAAGACTGGAGAATCTATAATCTGGGTGTTAGTTTTATTTTTATTTGATCAGCATTTTCATCCAAGGTGTTTTTAAAGGCACGAATGTCACCTTTTAAAGAAAGCTATGGCCTACCTATATGTAAGAAATTTTAAAAGGGAGATACTATAATTTGTCAAGGAGACACCCAGAAGAAAATTAATTAGCGATAACTACTTGCTTTTAAGAATTCAGACTTTATAATTATCTAGTAAATTGGTGAGTCTAGTGATTTCATTAGAACCAAAACATAAATAAAATAAATGTGAATAAAAGCCTTTTTGTAATATTTATTTCAAAAGTAAATCTCCTTTTAGTGGTTCTTCCTGAAATTTGCCATTGACAGTTTAGTCAAATCAGCCATATTTATGGTAGTCTGGCTACTTTAAATACTGCTCTCTAATAGCAGTTATGGTGTTATTAATTATATGGGATAAGTAGCAAATAGTAGCATCCACGCTGCTTCTTAATAGCCTCTCATAAAGAACTTCATTATCCCATTCATAGGGAAGAAGGGGGATGCAATAATAAATCATGGGCATTTTTATGGATTCATAAGTCAGGAGGTAAGGTGACCATTTGGGGTTTCCCAAAAGCAAGGCTAATAAATAGGGTGGTATTTACTTAAGCACTGAAGACAGTCAGCATGGCCTGGGGATCTTTTGTTTTGGGATGTCACAGCTGGTCCAGGCATAATGCCAGATTCCTTTGTTTTCTTAAAACATGTAGATTAAAACCTAGTTGTATTTGCAGGAGAGAACCCATGGCAAGAGAGGATACAGGTCTGCTGATGAGTGCAAACAGAAGGAGCAGCATCTGTGCATAAAGGAATGAAGCAGTTAAGAGAAATCTATCAGGTCCTTTCTGCTACCATTTCCTGACAGGATCTCACAGAATGTCAGACTGTTAATCTCAGGGTCATAGAGTAAGGATGATATTGGGTGCAGGTTTTAAAAATAATGCACTTTATTTTGGGAAGCAAGATAGTATGGTGCAGACTATGAGTTGGAAAGCCAGAGAAATTTATGCTACTGCTTACAGGATGTTAAGTCTGGCGATGTCATAAAATAGTATGCAAAAAATGCTTGGCAAGAGCAGGCACTCAATAAATATTTCATGCCCCCCCAAACTCCACAAACTTGCTCTTAATAATGGGGTTGTTAATAGCACTAGAAGGAAAGTAAAAAACTGAGATTTTACTTCTCAAAGCCAAATTAGCTTCTTACCTCAACCGACAAATTCTGAAGTCAAAATGAGTCATAATAAGGATTAGTCAGGGAAGCTTGAATTGAACCTATTTCTCTTGCATGTGTGACTCCTTATCAGCCTCGCACTACTTATAATTGCTGGATTCACTTTCTGAAATTAGCAAAGGGGAAAGCAAACTAAAGACAGAAACCTAGCCACTCACTGGTTTCTTCTCTGCCTGGAGTGTTAGGGTAAGAATAGGACTATAAAAATGTAGCATTTTCTGATATTAAAGGAAATGTCAAAATAAAACTAAAAGTCACCTACTAAGGTGCTAAGGGAGAAAGTATAGACTCTAGCAGATTACACTGAGATTAAAGATATTTGAAGAGGTTCTCATCTTCAGTTGCTCCTATCTTTTGAGATGCATGGGAATACCATCTTTCATACTAATCCAGTAAACAGTACTATCTGGCTCTGATGTTAGGAGGCCTTTACCAGCCTTGTTACCAGTAGTATGAGAGTCCAGCTTATATGTTTAAGAATCAGCAAATGAATGTGTAAGTGTGAGTGTTTGTGTATGTGTGTGCCTGAGAGGTGGTCCTTAATCTATTTCAGGTGAGTATCTTGAAGGACAGGTTAAATCAACTGAATGAGCTGATTTTATCATCCTGTGGTGATTTTTTATTTATCTGATAAAATGCTTAGAAAGTAATTAATTTGTCACGGAAACATCTTGCTACTGTATATTTGCTGAATGTGTGATAATATTGCCATGACACAGGTGGAAAAATGAAGTTTTTAAAAAGCGAAAATAGCTAGAGTCTTCCTATATTTCCATCAGCTCATTTTACTCAGACTTCTCTCTTTAAAACAACTTTGCAAGACTCCCCACTTAATAGTTAAACGAGGTATCTAAGCTAGTGAGGTTAAAGAAAAGGTATGGGGGCGGGGAGTATAATAGAGGCAGCAGAGATGAGGTAGTAGATGTTGGTGCTTCGTTCTCTCTCCCCGGACCGACGATGACTGATACATCCATTAAATTTCAGCCCAGACTGATTGACTGAGTGGATTTATATAAATTTAAAAATGCAGGTCATATACCTTTTCTGATAGACTGTAAATGAGAAATAGGAATTCCTTTAAACCTCAAAGGAGGAAATCCATAGGCAAGGCTTTCTAGTCAATAAAGCTCTACAGCGTCACTCTTCTTGCTGTGTTTGTACAGTAAGTTTTAGTTAATAGACAAATATTATGCCAGCTTCTTCCTGAATTTTTCAGCAAGAGGTAATTTGTAAATTAACTCACATGGTGTTGAAGGTTTTCCAGCTTTTGTTGCAGTTTGAACTTCATTTTAGACATGAAGGGGGCAGAAATCATCCCTCGCTCCACTTTTTTTTTTTTTTCAGTGTAACAAGTGAAAATGGCATTAGTTAAGGAACAATGACTTTTATTCACACCCATTCTCTCAGTTCCTTGTCCATTTGTCCATTGGAATGAGCCACTTATCATTCTTCCAGGTTTTTCCTCTTTCAACATCAAGAGTTATGAAAGGAAAATTCCATTTTTTTCTGGCCCTCCATGACAGGTAGACTGAAGATTGTGGTCATTTGGATTAAAAACATATCCATCACCACCAGCCGGCAGGTTATTATGATGTCTCCTTTGAATATATGAATTTCATGCACTGCATGTTGGAAGTCTAAGAATGCCAACTTTTTAGATAAATAATTATCCCATTGGTGATGTACAGCACACTGTTGCCATATATTCTCACTTTTACAACATTCTTGCCCTTATCACCCATAATATAAATCTTTTGCTTTCATATTTAATAAAACTACTAGGTAAAAACCCCCTGTATTCAGTACAGTCAACCAATCACACACCATCATTTGGCTATCATTATTTGTTTTCTTGTGGCAGATATTTTAGTAGTTCTGTAGTTTAAATGTGACAGCATATTTGATACAGCAATGCAGGTAAATAAGCAGATGACCTTATGTATGTGCTGGCGATGGCCTTGGCACGCAGCCCTCAGCCTCGTGAGATTCCAGGGATAGAAAGATAGATGAATGAATAAAGTTCACAACATCAGTCAGCATTATTACCTGAACTGGCTAATCCATCAGCCAAAATTTGGAGAGTGGGGAGAAATATGTACATGTGGGTCTAGGCTAGGATAGAAGTTGCCGTTTTTCAAGAGATTGTTTTTCCTGAACTCAGTTCCCTGAGTCACAGATGCTTTGGTTCCTTAGACATTGGAGAGAGGCATCTCTTTAATAGAGGCTTCTGAAGTGATGAAACCAAACTCCTTACTTCATTTCCATTTATTTTTCTGACACCCCCTAAGTTTATTTCTTACTATCCACCATCATATTGTTTTTTTAGATCTGTAAGGTTAATGCCTCTATACTGACCATCACTTACTGTTTATTTTGTGATTTTCCCATTTAAAAAAGAGGCTTAGTTATGAGTAGAGTTTGCACAGGGACATATGTACTCCACGAGGAAACTTGCAATTTTTTTTTTTTTTTTTTTTTTTTTTTTTTTTTGAGACTGATTCTTGCTCAGTCACCCAGGCTGGAGCGCAGTTGTGAGATCTCGGCTCACTGCAAGCTCCGCCTCCCGGGTTCACACGATTCTCCTGTCTTAGCCTCCTGAGTAGCTGGGACTACAGTTCCCCCACCACGCCTGTCTAATTTTTTTTGTATTTTTAGTAGAGATGGAGTTTCACCGTGTTAGCCAGGATGGTCTCGATCTCCTGACCTCGTGATCCACCCGCCTCGGCCTCCCAAAGTGCCGGGATTACAGGCCTGAGCCACCGCGCCAGGCCGAAACTTGCAATCTTATATATCTAACTAGTTAGCTAATACGTCACATTGGCCAAGTGTTTCATAAGATGGATTGCACTAGTTTTTCCTTTCCCTGTTTTCCCTCAATAATTCCTACTGAGCTTTGGATAAGAACAATACATATCCCCGCCATATCTAGTTCCCTTCTGGAAACTCGATGGATGAACTGTCCACGTCTTAGGGGCAAACGGAGGGGACAGGGGCTTAAACCTCTAGGGTGTGGCCAGCAGCTACTGAGACTGAGAACTCTTAATATTGTGGGTTGTTAAAGTGACTCCACAGAGAAGTTTCCATGGCTCTTGGTTAAGACTATGCCTTTATTCACAGGAGTCATTTTTATTTCCGGAAGTAGTGACAGGTTTCACACTATCTTGTCTTATTTTCCTTGTGGTTAGCGGCTAAGATGGTTGAATGTAGCTAAGCAGTTTTAGAAGTTGCCTCCACATTTCCCCCCAACCTGTGTTAAATTGTTATCCACGTGGAATCTGATGGAGGGCTCTAACCTCATTAGTTTCTTGCATAACTTCCACACAACCTTAATTCTTAGCATGGCTATTTTGACCTTCCCTGAAATTCACCACGTTTTCCTTTGGAAAAAGACCTCATTATCACAGCTAGCACCATGCCTTGCGCTTCGAAGATACTCACAAAAGATCTGTGAATTCACTAGATTAAAGCTGTGCTATAAACACCTAGCATAACTTCTTAATCTCAGGTACTGAGAATTAAGGAAATCATTTGGTATAATATTGTGTAAATTGATGAAAGACTGGTAAAACTCAGATTGCATTACTAAAAGTGCTTAAACAAACAGGAATCACAACAAATCTCAAAATTGAATAACTTTTGTGAGTATTCAAGGTAAGTTTGGATTTATATTACAAAATCAGATGCAGATTTTAATATTTGATTATTCCAAAAATTAAAAATGATATGTTGGGCTGGGCGCAGTGGCTCACACCTGTAATCCCAGCACTTTGAGAGGCCAAGGCAGGTGGATCACCTGAGGTCAGGAGTTAGAGATCAGCCTGGCCAACATGGAGAAACCCTATCTCTACTAAAAATACAAAAATTAGCCAGATGTGGTGGTACTTGCCTGTAGTCCCAGCTGCTCAGGAGGCTGAGGCACGAGAATCGCTTGAACCCGGGAGGTGTATGTTGCAGTGAGCTAGGATCATACCACTGCACTCTGGCCTGGGCAACAGAGCGAGACTCTGTCTTAAAAAAAAAAAAAAAAAAAAAAAAGAAGAAAAT
>NW_016804690.1:8160916-8162605 GCF_001698545.2 Rhinopithecus bieti
AAAAAAAAAAAAAAAAAAAAAGAGATAATTTGTTCTACAAATTTGTAGTAGTACTTTATTTTTGCATAATGCTTTAAGCTTTTCAAAAGATTTGATACCTGTTTTATCTTGTGAGTCTCAACATTCCTGTACATTAGATAAGATAGGTGTTAGTATCCCATTTTATTTAACAGATGACTGAGGCACAGTGAGTTAATTAATTTATATTAATTATACATTTTGATACAGTTAATGACAGCAAATATATGGCCAGGAAGTTCTACCTAATATCTAGCTCCAGTTTTCCATGGTGTGAAATAAGTCAGCTTCTCCTTATTAGAAGACTCTATTTCTGTACCAATTAAGGAGTAACTATGATATAAATAATCTTAGTCTTTTTTAAGTTGCTCTGTAATTTTGACTTTTCAACACTATTATTCTTTGTTACTGGGCATTTAAGAAGGACTAAGTTACCTTTTTTGTTTTTATTTTAATTTGGTCACAGTTTTGTTATTTTGGGGTCAAATAGTCAAGACAGGTACATCATGGCACTTACTGAGTATACAGTTGTTAAAGAAAATTAAAGAATAAAAAAGTCTTTAGAAGATTAAAGTGTTAAATATAGGTCTGTCTACAGTTGACACATTAAGTTGACTGTTATAAAATATTGATATTAAATCGCTGTGGTACAGCATTTTGTAGTGCAGAGTGAAGGATTTTAACAGAAATTCAAGTTTGGTTCTGGTTCTACCACAGCCTTCTTTCCTCATCTGTAAAATGGAGATAACACTCATCTTACAATGTTGTCCTGAGAACCAGTAGGGTTGCAATATTTTCCCCTGCCTTAGCAGAGAAAAGAAAAAGAACAAACTTTCTGTATACCTTTTTGGGACATATAAAATTATATCAGTATTTCTTAAGAACATTATTTTGAGAATTCACCATACACTGTGAGATGTGGTGGCGGAAGAGAGAACCATCCAAGCATCTATGCCAGCATCTTCAATGATCTAGGTTGGTGTAAATACACTCAAGGATGTTCTCATAAGGAAATTGCCTAGCAATAAATTTCCCAGAACATATCCTCATTGATAAATAACACATGGCTGTGTACATGCAATGTTTAACGCTTTGTAAGTCCCATGCTAACCACCTTTTCACACTGGTGAAATCTTCATGATCTTGACTTCATGGTATCTAGAATCAGATACTCATGACTATTATTTAAATTAATGTCATAAACATATATTTCAGACATAGAAACTCAAGAGATCAGATTCATAGCATTAGTAAACAGAAATGATGTGTTTACTTGATGTGATGCTTTGTAATTCATTCATTTACTTATTCAACAAACATCTCTTAAGTGACACATTTATTAAGTAGCTGACATGAACTCTGCATAACATGAAGTACTGGGGATACAAAGTCAAATATGATTTATAGTCTAGCCCTCAAGGAAAATGTTAATTTAAAAACATTTTGAGATAATTTTATTTTGAGATAATTATGGACTCACATGAAGTTGTATGAAATCATACGGAGAATCCTGTTTACCCAGTTTCCTTCAGTTGTAACTATTTGCATCACTATAGCATAATATTACAATCAGGTAATTGTAGTTTGTGGACTTCTCAGATCACACCAATTTTGCTCATATTCATTTGTGTGTGTGTGTGTGTGTGTGTGTGTGTGTGTGTGTGTGTGTNT
>NW_016804690.1:8163560-8172544 GCF_001698545.2 Rhinopithecus bieti
TGTGTGTGTGTGTGTGTGTGTGTGTGTGTGTGTGTGTGTGTGTGTGTGTTTAGTTTGTGGACTTTTCAGATAGCACCAGTTTTACTCATATTCATTTGTGTGTGTGTGTGTGTGTTTAGTTCTATATAATTTTATCACGTAAGAGATTTTTGTAATCACTACCACAGTTCAAGAAAATGATCAGTTCCATGACAAAGCATTGTTTTATATTATATATTAAAAATTGTACTTTGTCAAAGAAATTGTAGCTTGACTAATTATTACATATTATTTGTAGAAACTAGGAGTGCAAAAACCTCCTCTGATGATTCCCATAATACTCATCTCCTTTCTTTTCATTCTCTTTCCCACCATCTTAGTTCAGGACTTTTCCTCATGATTTATCTTCATGATAAATGAAGATAATATAATATTAGCTTCATAGTTGGGCTGTAAACACTGAGTTCAAAGATGTGGTCTGTTTTGTTTACCAAGTTATAGGCCTAAAACATGATAGGAATGAATGAGTGAATATATGGACAATGCTGGAGCCAAAACAGTGTTTAACAGAAACAAAAATTGGGCCAGGTGCAGCGGCTCACGCCTGTAAGAGACCGAGCGGGTGGGTCTCACGCCTGGGAGACCGAGCGGGTGGGTTGCTTGAGTCCAGGAGTTCAAGACCAGCCTGAGCAATATGGCGAAATTCTGTCTGTATTAACAACAAAAACAATTAGCCAGGTGTGGTGGTACGCACCTGTAATCCCTGCTACTCGGGGCTGAGGCAGGAGGATCACTTGAGCCCAGAAGGTCAAGAGGCTTCTGTAAGGTCTGATCATGCCACTGCACTCCAGCCTGGGTGACAGAGTGAGACTATATGTCAAAAGAAATAAAAGAAAAAACAAAGAAAAAAAAAAAGAAAAGAAAAGAAAAAGAAAAAAGAAACACAAATTGACTGATTTCTCTTTTCTCCTTAGTTACCTTCAGTAGCTTCCCATTACCTACAAAGTGACATCTAATCTAGGTAGTGTGATATTTCAAAACTTCTGCAATCTGGCCCCAATGGGCTTCTGAACCCAGTTCTGATTCCATATCCCCTATAGTATACTTCCGAACCACCCCCTCCTACATTCTCTGAGACTATTCCCTACTTTCTCACTTTTGGGGTCATCCTCCTTCACCCTAAAATGGCATTTTTCTTCCTTACTCACTGATATCCTTCTGATTCAATGCAAATAATTTTTATTTAATCTTGTTAAAATTCACAATGAGATATACCTTCCATTTAACAGCTTTAGCAACCAAGGCTTGCAGATACCATGTTAGAGTTTACCTTTAGCAAATGACAATGCTGGTGAACTCAAAACCAGGCCTTCCACTTAAAAATCTTATAATCATTATACTACTTCACCTAGTAGGTTTTTGGGTTTTGTTTTGTTTTGTCTTTCATAAAATAGTTTTCTATGCTTAATGTTTTATTTCACAGATTCTTGAGATTGTATAAACAACACTTTTATTTAGGAAATGTATGATCCAACATTTAAAGTCCACAACTTTTTGTGTGTGTGAATTCATGGTTTGTTCATTTACTCAACAACCCAGGAACAGGGTTAAATAGAAATGTGAAACAGTTAATTCATAGTGGAAGGATGGAAATGTAAGTATGTACAATCATTTCTCCGTGTCTGTGGGTTTTGCATCTATGGATTTTACCAACTTCAGATAAAAAATTTCGGAAAAAAAGGATGGTTTTATCTGTACTGAACATGTACGGACTTTTTTTATTGTCATTATTCCCTAAACAATACAGTATAATGACTATTTACATGGCATTTACATTATATATGCTATTACAAATAATCCAGATGATTTAAAGTATATGGGACGATGTCCACAGGTTATATGCAAATATTACATCAATTTGTATGTGGGACTTGAGCAACTGTAGACTTTGGTATCTGAGGGGAGGTCCTGGAATGAATCCCCCATGGATACTGAGGGATAACTGCACATTAAAAAGGATGTTAAAGTTGGGTGTGGTGACTCATGCCTCTAATCCTAGCACTTTGGGAGGCCAAGGCAAGAGGATTGCTTGAGGCCAAGAGTTCAAGACCAACCTGGCCAACGTCACAAGATGCCATCTCTAGTTTTTTTTAATTACACACACACAAAAAGATGTTAACTGTAATTATAGAAATAGGCTCATAGTATTATGAGCCTAAAGGAAGGAGTGTCAGGAAAGACTTGCTGAGGAAATAATAACCCAATTGTACTTTTACTGATGAATGGAAATTGTGCAGAAAGTGGAACCAAGGGTAAGAAAGTTGAATTCCAGAGAGAAGGAAAAACAGTGTGAAAAGCTGATTAGCATGGGGACTTACAAAGTGTTAAGCATTGCATGTATACAACCATGTGTTACTTATCAACGAGGATATGTTCTGGGAAATTTTTTGTTAGACAATTTCCTTACGTGAACATCCTAGAGTGTATTTACGCCAACCGAGATCGTATAGCCCACTACACACCTAGGCTATGTCATATAACCTAGAGGCTACAAATGTGTACAGCATGTTTCTGTGCTGAATAATGTAGGCAATTGTTACATAATAGTAAGTATTTGTGTATCTAAACATAAGGTACAGTAAAAATATAGTATAAAGGATAAAAAATGGTATACTTGTAGAAGACACTGAGCATGACTGGAACTTACAGGGCTGGAAATTGCCCTGGGTGAGTCAGTGAGTAAATGGTGAGTGAATGTGAAGGCCTGGGACATTACTGTATCCTACTGTAGACTTTATAAACACTCTACACTTAGGTGACAGTACATTTATTTTAAAATTTTCTTTGTTCAATAACAAATTAGCCATAGCTTACTGTAACTTTTTAACTTTATATAAACTGCTAAAATGTTAAACAACTTTTTGACTCTTTTCATCATAATACTTAGCTTTGAACACAAACATGCTGTACAGCTGTACCTTTTTTTCTTTATATTCTTACTCTGTAAGGTTTTTTCTATTTTTTAGATTTTTTTTTACTTGTTAAACTCTTTTGTTAAAATAAAGACACACACACTCACTTGCCTAGGCCTACACAGGGTCAGGAGTATCCACATCACTGTTTTCCACCTCCACATCGAGTCCCACTGGAAGGTCTTCAGGGCAGTGGCATGCATGAAGCTGTCATCTCCTATGACAACAATGCGTTCTCCTGAAATACCTCCTGAAGGACCTGCCTGAGGCTGTTTTACAAGCAACTTTGTTTTTTTTTTTCGTAAATAGAAGGAGTACACTCTAAAATATGATTAAAAAATATACTAAATACATAAACCAGTAATGTAGTCATCTATGATCATTATCAGTACAACATGTTGTACATAATTGTATGTGCTATACTTTTATATGACTGGCAGTGCAATGTGTTTGTTTACACCAGCATCACCAATAACATGTGAGTAATACATTGCACTATGACGTCACTAGGTGATAGGAATTTTTCAGCTCCATTATAATTTTACAAGACCAGTGTCGTGTTTGTGACCTGTTGTTGACTGACATGTTGTTACACGATGCATGATGGTTTAAGATACAAGGCTGAGGTTGAAGGGAAAGGCCGGGTCAGCTCAGGGAAGGCCCAGGTCTGGACACTCGGATTAAGAGACTTGGTATCCTGTAGCATGTGTGGAGCCATTGAAAGGGACGGATGGTGAACTTGGCCAGATTTGTCTTCAGGGATACACACAGTTTTATTATTCTACAGAAACCCCTTTTCAGGAAAACATGAATTAGCTGTATAATTATGTTGTTTCTCCTTAATACTAAATGCTATAAACTTTGTGTGTGTGAAAGTTAAAGGCAAGAAATGAGCCCTATGATTTATTTCCTTTCCTGCTAAGGAAAGTCATCTAGGTGTTACTACATCAGAAGCATTTGGCAAATTGGTGATGAAATCATTTTTCAATTTATTCCAGTTGCTATGCAAGTTTTCTTACCTGGTAGCCTCTTAGAAATTATGTATTTCTTTTGAAATGTATCATTTTACCTACTCAGGTTTTATATGTGGTATTTTTCTCCCTAATACGTTCTACTTTGTGTGTATATACTTTTAGCTTAACCGTATTTTAAAAAATCAAATGACTATCCTCTTTTTCTTATTTCTACTTCCTAAATTCTACATTTTCTTTATTCTATACTCTATAGCATCTACTTCCTTATTACAAAAGCCAAACCAAACCAAACAAAGAAAATGTTTAAGCCTACCTTGACTGACTTACACTGACACATTATGACTACTCACACATTGCAGATTTCCTAAAGCCATTTTATTATTGGACATATTTTGAGGGAAGAAAATGGCAAATGAAGGCAGGTTAGCTTTCTTTTCTTCCAAAATATACACATGAATGCATTTATGTTATGTTTACAGTTGCAAGGATTTTATAAGTTTTAAAACAGAATATGAAAACATTTTATCATTCAAGTCAGTGAAATATTTTCACCGCAGGCCTTAGTTAAGAAAAGAGCTGGCCTAAGAGATGGAAATCTGGAGTTTGAATTGGGTTTTGCCTGTAATTCTGGGAGTCCTTCAGTAAGTCCTCTCACTTCCCTAGTCCATTGCATGTAAATGAGAGGTGGAAGTAAGCACTGATAAAAGAATATCCGGTTATTTATGATCTGGTACAGAGCATAGGAATCAAGGAAAACTTCTGGTAATGCATAGCTATTATGTTTAACTCATGGTTTAAAATTTTGTTTAGATTACCTTTTAGATACAATTTACAACCAGACATATTTTCTGTGCAGTCAGATGAGGTTTGACAAATCTGACCCATATAATTCATAAAACCACCAGCTTCCCTATGTTCCTCTCTAGGCAATCCCCACTCCTTGCTCCAGAAAAACCACTGTGATTTCTCTTATGATGATTAGTTTTCCTTGTTCTGGAACATCACAGAATTTTAGAGTATGTATGCTTTTGCATCTAGCTTGTTTTACTTGGCCAGGATGTTTTTAAGATCTAGCGATGTGATTGCATTTATCACAGTTCATTTCTTTTTGTCTTTGATGGGGATTCCTTTGAGCGCACACACACATGAAAACACACACACACACATACACACACACAGGTAAATATTTCATAATTTGTTTATTTGTTCATCAGTGATGGACATTTGATTTGTTTTCAGCTTAGGGCTAATATTATAAATAAAGCTGTGATACACATTCCTAAGCAGTTCTTTTTGTGGAGATATGTTTTCACTTGTAGTAAATATCTAGGAGTGGAAATGCTGTGATATGGTGTCCTTTTAACTTTATTAGAAACTTCCAAACATTTTTTTTCTGATGAGGTTGCGTCATTTTATACCCTCCCAGCAACATATGTGATTTTCAGTTGCTGCATATCTTCCTCAGCATTTATTGCTGTCAGTCTTATGAATTTTAGCCTCTCTTCTGTGTGTGAAGAACTGAAAATTTTCTTTAATTTGGAACTGAAATAGAAACTCTAAAAATTATGGAATACATGTTATAATTTAGGGATATCAGAATTAGCATATTCCTTATTGAATAATGAAAATCTTAAGAGTGTTGCCTTATATTTTTTCATCTGTATCATCTTTAATCAGTTACATTTGTTTATGACATCCATTGATGTTTTCATAGGGACTGTATAGATAATATGTGTGTGTGTGTAGTCATATTTATTCAGGTCTCAAGTTTTTTGTTTGTTTCAGTGTTATAAAACAGTTTATCTTCTTTCATAATCTCCCATATCTCTTAAAAATCAGGCTTTTATTACATCTAATAGTTGAAAGCCAAATTTTTAAAAATCCCCAAAATCCCAACATTTTGGATTTTTAAAAAATGTGTTAAGATACTTCAAAGTCCAGCCATGGACTTTACATGTTAAAGTCCTCTCTATAAAAATATATTTATGGGTGATAATCAGACCTGTGATAAATATAAATTTTACATCACAGTCTCTCCAATTATTTCTGAAAGTGAGGGAATGATATTATGTAACCTAGCTAGTGTTCTATAATACTGGGTTAGAGAACAAAATGATAATTACTGTAATGGTCATAGAAAACTTAGGTAGTGAGCCAGTTGACTAAATGTGTAATCAAAACTCACCCCAGTATTCACATGGTACCTTTTTTGCATTTTGTAATGGATGCCTGTGGATCTTTATGAACTATTGCCTTTAGAGATAACAAATTTCCACAGACTTGGAGAGCAATAAAATACATTTAACACTAAATCTTTACTGAGCATAGTTTAATCTTTCTCTGATACAGAAAGCACTTTCTAATTTTATAGCTCTGAAGACTCATTATTGCAAATGCCAGTTATTATATTGACTAAGAGTAGAAGCAATGGTGAATCAAAAGGATGTGCTAATAGAATCTTAGATTGAGGGAAGTTAATGTGTGTTTACCCATATGCATCTCTCTATTTTAAGATATATGTAATTGTTTTCCATTTCTATTCCTCCTAGGTTTTTTCCCCAACCCTTCTCCACTCTTTCTGAATGTATACACCACTCTCTTGAGTTTCCTTACCTAAAATACAATTTCAGTTTTTCTCTATATGAAAGCGATGACAAAGTGATTTTACAGCCAGTTCTGAAAGTGACTAAACTTGACAACAATTGTATTTTATGACAACCTCTGCTTTCATGTCCCCGGCCTACTTTTATATCATCTTTTTTTTTTTTTTTTTTTTTTTTTTTTTTTTTTACCCCAAATATGAACAATTTCATATCTCTTCATTGGCTGAAAACAAATCCCCTTACCAGGAATACATTTTAAAGGAAGAGAGCCTGCTTCACATACGTCACCAGAGCCTTAACATCTTAACTCTGTAATATTCAATTTCTCACTCACTGAGAACCAAAGCCTTGTTTTTTGTAGTTTTATTTTTGTTTTGTTTTTGTGTGGTTTGTGTTCATAAAGGTTGGGGAAGAATTAGTATTATGGAACTAAACCAGATTAAGGGGGAATGTGAATTAGATTTGGTAACAGATGGTGCTGTGGAAATTAAAGGTTCTTTGCGAATGGAAGCGACAGCAGCTTGCCTCTGTTCTCTCTGTCTCTCGTTGGTGCACTTGATAGACGGGTATAAATCACAACAATCCTGTCTTGACAGCCAATTTCGAGAATTTGATCTGGTTAAAGACATGGCTTTCCTGCTCCACTCACCGAAACCTGCTTCTATTTTATTTTTACATGGCACCTTGTCATATTTAGAAAAGCAGGCTTGCCTGCTTCCTCTTAATGAAATTTTTTCTTAATTACAGTTTTAGCTCTTTAGTGTTAATTACTTTTTCATTCAGCCTGAATTTTCGTTATATCTCTCAGGGATTATTTTTTCTTTTTTTCTCACCCTTTTCACTCATGTATATTCTTTCGTTTTTTTTCCAAAGATCCTTTTCATTATCAGAAGTCGTTGTCAGAGGCACTATTTGAGACTCCTAATTACCAAAGTTATTATTTTTTAGGGAGAAAGACTTTCAGATGATGTAGTAAAGTTACCAAATCAGAAAAATTTTTTAAAGTGCCAGAAGCAATCACCAAAACTAGCACTGATTTCAACAAAATTTCACAAAAAGGTGAATGACAACACTTGTTTTCACCTAGTAAGGGCTGCAGAAATATCTGTTCTGTTGGCTAAAATAAATCCCATCATGTAAAAAGACATGGCCACAATGTGGCAGAACCACTTCATGCCTGTGTTGACCTTGGGGTGGTCTAGGGATTCCGAATTAAAATGCAATCTTCAGATGTGGAAGACGCTAAATGAGAGACCAGGAACACTGAACAAACTGCATGGATCCTTTGCATCCAGATTCTCAGATCTGACAAGCTTAGGGGCCAAGTACTAAGGTTGCCTCTTACAAATCCACATGGCATTTGGGCTTCCAACATATCAAGGAATGGGAAATAGAAGAGAGGGAAAAAATCACTCCAAAAATGAAGAGAAGATTCTTTGAGCGAGCAACTAACAGTTGGTAGAAATGAAGCTTCCTACTGGCAGTCAAATCAAATGTAGTAACAACTCAACAGCTCCCCGCTGCTTGCTGACAGCGTGGTGTCACACACTGGGACAAACATTCACTTAGACACTGATTGCAGGGAAGTGCCCTTCCGCCAACACCTCCCACCAAAAACGTAATGAGCAAAAAGAGAACCATTTCTAGGAAAAAACCCAGAGTCCCATTCCCCAGCTCCCCTAAAATGATAACGTTTCTGTTTGTCTTTTTGTAGCCCACTGGGAGTGAGTGTTCAGTTGAATGTGGTTGCTGCAGTTTCATTGTTATGTAGCAAGTTGTTTCATTACTTATTCTCTTGCAACACACACACAGACATATACACAACACACACACACACACACACACACACACACACACACACACACACAGGCCCTGGCATGCCCCTGAATGGTGACTCAGTGCAGTGGCAGCAAAGGAAATGAAAATTTGGGAGTTTGAAGAGTACTCCTTGGTGCAATAGTCCTTGCTCTCAAGGTCTAATCAGACTCACAAGCCAGTGTGTTTTTTATTTGAGTAGAATATATGGTTTTTAAAAATGGCCGGAGTTCTTTAAGAAGCATGTAGGCAAATACTCTCATTTTATAAATGAGAAAACTGAGAGTCAGTGTGGTACAATGACTTGGCTCCAGTTACACAGTGCCTGGATCCAGAGCTAGAACCCATGTCTAGTACTCTGTCAAATACTTCAAGAAGTCAGGGCTCCCTGGGAAAGGAGAGGAGAAGAAAAGCAGGCAGCAGAGACTCTGGTATAGTTCTTTTTTTTCAGCTGACTTTTTAGAATGGCAAATTATGTTTAGAAATTTTTCTCTGCATGTTTGTATTTCGACTTTTGAATGTGACAAATGACAAGCAGATCCTGATTTGAACTCTTGGCTTTTCAGTGGCTTCTACTGGCTTCACCGAATGCTATCTTGCTGCTGAATAATCCTTTAAAAAAAAAAAAAAAAAAAAAAAAA
>NW_016804690.1:8172685-8180838 GCF_001698545.2 Rhinopithecus bieti
AAAAAAAAAAAAAAAAAAAAAAAAATCCTGTCATGCTACAAAATAAATCCTTAGTCATTTCCATGGCTTGAATTAAATATATGTGCAGATATATGTTATTTTCCCTTGCCTGCAAATAGTGGCTTTTGTGTTTTAGCTTTACTTTCTCTTCAAGTAACTAGCTCAATGAAATGTTTATTTAAAAAGAGGATAGAGGAGGAATTTTTAGGATTAATAATTAGCTGAGTTCCTCTCCTCCCTGCCTCCCCACTGCTCTTCTGCTTCAGCTGGACAACACCTGATACCAACAATATAATGTCACCTCTGCTATAGATCACCCAAGACCAGCTGCATTTACATCCAGATGTTAACTACTGCAGACTAAGCTATTAAGGTAAAAATATAAATATAGTTTAACTGCTACACAACAGATGGAGTTTATTATCTCTGATTGTACTGCAAATCTCCATCTAACACAGAAATTTTCATATGTGCTTGAAGCAACCTTTATTTCAACAATGATTTCCTAGCATTTAGATTTGCTCAACACTGTGATTCACTCAGTTGCAGAGTACCTTTTAGAGTTCCACTCTTGGTGAACTGACCTATGTCTGTGGAGGCAGCTGGTTTATTGGTCATTGTAATTGCTTTTGCAAAACATTTTCTTAATGAGTAAAGAATGACATCAATACTATGATCTCCATATCCTTATATCAACTTCTGATAGCATTTGCATTTCCTGTTTCAGTATAGCAGAGAATAGGAAAGGGACATTCAGGAAGCCTGAGCTTTCATTGACCTCGATTTGATTTGTGAACTCCATCGCTGGAGTGTCTGTGAGTAAAGCATCTATATTCAATTGTAATTTGTAAAGATCAGTGCATAGACTTTCTATGAGTTGAATGTCTGTTTATTTCTTCTCTAGCGCGGTGCTGTGGGAAGGTCTTCATTTAGCTGTCAGTCCCCTTCTGTTGTGTCGAGTTCTCTTCGGTGAGCTCCTTGACTGCTTGAAAACAGAATTGTCTGAACACAAGCAAACTTTATTGATCCATATTTCTGTTTGAAAGACCAGAGATTTGTAGAAGTAGGAGACTATTGCTTTCCCCTAGAAAGCTTACTGCAGAGGAGGTCTGCTCATGGCATAGTAAATCTCTAATACCGAATAAATGTTACATTCAGCATATATTGTAAGCTTCATTTTAATGATTTATCTTGGGTACTTTTTTTTTTTTTTTAATCTCATAGAAACCTTTCGTTTTAATAGTGGTCCCCACCCATTGCCTAGGGCCGTTAGACTCTACCCTGGGCATAGTGACCTGGTCAATACCGGGACATCTACTGCGCAAATGGTTCAGTGTAGCACACTGTTCAAAAGCCCTGCTGTCTTTAGGCTTTTGGTTCACAGAAGAGTAAATTGTGTAAAGTAAGAAATATTTTCAGGGATCGGAGACAAAATGCTTGTTTTTCCATCTGCTGTGCATCTTTGTTTCTGTCTAGGAGGTTTTCGAGATTCTCTCTTCCGATCCATTGGTGTCATGTAGTTGAGCAGTTGTGAAGATATAGTTAATTAAGCTGCATTAGGGCAAATATACACACTTGTTAAAACACTTAATTTGCCTCAATAATATTGATTACATGGCAGAAGTTTGTTTAAACTAAATGGTATTTCCCCCCTACTGTTATAGTTTTTGAATGCAATCTGTATAATAGCTAATAGCCATCATCAGTTAAATATCATGTTAGTTATAAAGTAATGTCATAAGAATTGATTTGGACTTGGCAGTGGAAGAGAGCTCTCCCTTCAAAGCCGATGTAGATGATTAGCCAGAGTTTTAAGCAGAATCATGGTTCATATAAACTGTGTATATTTTATAGACTTATAACTGCTCTATAGTACATGAGTGCCCATTATATTAAAGAAAAGCTCAGACAGTTAATTATGCAAAACATCATGTATGCAATTACTCGACATTATTATGCATTTAACAGTTTTATTGATTTGTCAGTAGCTCACTTACTGTATTTAGAGCCATAAACAAGAGATGTTCACCCCCAGATTGAAATAGGTCCAAGAAAACAAGCTAAGGATAAATTGCACTACTAAGCGCCTCTGCATCAGATCGAATCCTTAAATACAGAAACTGTCAACAATCATAATGTGCAACACATTGTGATATCACAGGACCATTTCTTTTCCCATTAATAAAGTTTATCAACCAGGAAGCATAAGAAATCACCTGGCAATACAAATTGAAGCAACTGCAATTTCCTACATCTAAAATAGTCTGGATGACTTAAGGAAATCAGCAGTCACTTCCAGCTTGCACAGCATAGTAAAATGGGATGCTGCTGTGTCCACAGACACTTACACCACATACATACTTACAACGCCCCTAGTCCCCATTAGTTTAGTCGATTTTATTAGTGCATTTCTCTTGCCATTTTTCTGGACTTCCATTGCAAGGAATGAATTGTCTCCATTTCCAAATCCCTTAGATTTCGCAGGAGTGAAGACACAGGATTCTATCGGTATCTTTATATGTCAGATTGAGTGACAAACCATCCTGGTTTACTTGGGATTCAGGGGTATCCAGGACATGGGATTTTACTGCTAAAACCAGGATAGTTGACCAACCTAATATTAGAAAATATTAAATAAGAAAGGACCATTGAACTCTACAACCCTAAAAGCAGATATGGTTTCAGTGAGGTCCTGCTGTTAAGAGTTTGGTCAGTAGGTATGAAGTTATAATGCATGGGACACTTTTATTTCAATGATCAGCCAGAAATGAGTTGAAGGTCTTGGTTACTTGTACTGAATTTCCTTTTTGCTTGCAGCAGAGAGCCTTTTACAGAGTTGGGAGAGCTTTCAGCTCTGATTTTTCTTTTTAGGGAGCTGGCTCCATATCTCCACATTACATAGCTCTATCTCTTGTCAGCAACTCAGGCACCAGCTTTGAGGGCAGCTGTTTTATTATTCTTGTTCTTCATGGAGTAAGCTAGAGAGAGTCTTTTGGACTAAATGCACAAGTTAGTTGTTCAAAGAATCAAGAAGTAGCATTACTAAATCTAACTCATTGTGATCCTGATATACAGAAATCCATTCTATTAGATAGGACTCAATGTTTGTTAAAGCAGGCCTTAAAATTGTACAGAAGCATATGTGCATAAGTTGCCCATGTGTTTTTATCTTTCTGAGCGTGTGGACCAGGATTCACAATTCTTCCTTTACAATTAATGATCTCCTTCCATTAGGTTAACCAGGCAGACCTTAAGATATTTCCTATTAAAAGAAAAAATCCTTTCTCTTCTTTTTCCAACTAAGCCAGTGTACCTTAATGCAATGATGATATGTTAGACCCAGCAGTTGTCAAAGCATCGTATTACTGTGATGCCATAATGACACCCTGTCTCTGTAAAGTAGTCATGTTTTCTCAAATCACACGTTGCACCGTTGATTTCTGACATGACACTTCATTCGGTTGCTTTCCCTTTCTTCAGCATCACCATTCTCTGACAATAGCAGCTGGTGCCCATTTTGTTACTAAGTGATTCACATTTTGCCACTTTACGAGAGTGCAATTAGTTGAAGCAGGGAGAAAAAAAGCTCATTGTAAAGTAGCGTGCTTGAAGTTGTAACTCAGTCTGCCATGGGAGCTGCTGGGGTCATGGGCTCTGAAGCCTGTACCTCCGGGAGCTGCAGCATTAGTCTAGAGGTTTCTTCGAAAAGCATAAAACACACACACACACACACACACACACACACAATAGGCTATTAAGAGCTTTTTATTTTTTTAAACACAAATACGTAAATATTTAATCTGGTAATTTCAGAACATAGAAAATCAACCAATCACCATAGATTCATTTTTGTTTTGAATCAGTAGTGATTTTGATAACCTTCTTTTCCGTCCCTGAAATTATGTGATTCCAGTGAATCACACAGGAGCTGGGGACTCTTCTTATCTCTGTATTTGTATGTAAACTTGGAGGTTTGCTGCATTGTGTCCTTATACAAAATATTGGAAATAAATTTTAAAGCATTTGAAATTTATAAAGATGGTGATTACCTTTCCAGGCCCTTAAGGATGACAAAGAAGAAAAGAAAATATGTTAAGTTCTTCAGTTGCCATTTCTTTAGCCTACCAAAGGGTTTATTATTGGTATAGATATAGTAAAAGTGTCAGAAGATCTTGCCTTAGTATATAACAAACGAGAAGATCTAAGATGATCCGTACACACATTCCTTAGGAGAATTTTATACACCCATTTTCCCATTTATTTCTCCATTTGTTTTGGGGGGAAATACAGTAGCAAATGAATTCAAGATCTGTGTAAAATTCACATGATGAAATACAGCTGCTTGTTAAGAACTTGTATTTTGGTGAAAGGGTTAATAATGCATAACCCTATGGAACATTATTGTTATACCAGTGTTTAACAAATGAAAGTACTGGCTGAGCTTCAGACCTTCCATTGAAATGTAGAGCACTTTGAACATCAGCACGTGCATGTGGAGATTCAAACTCCTGACAGTTCATTCACGATCACACATTTACCTGGATGTAGGTAAACTCTCCAAAAACAATTATTAATCCAAAAATAATTACAATGTAAATTGAACATTAACTTACAGATTATCCTTTTTTCCCCTACAGCAGCAACTTTAATTGATTCTTATTCTTTCTTTCTCTCACTCTATGTGCACACATATACACACCATTAATGAACTTTCAAAAATTACATCTTTAAATAGTCAAACAACTAAGACATTTTGTTTGGCTGATCCTTTGTATCTAACACCAAAGATAATTTTTACCCTTGCTGACCCTAAGCAGGGCTAGGAAAAGACTTCCTAGGCTGAAGCATGATCATCAGAATTATTTGATGCTGTATCTCAAACTGTGCTGAAATGCTTTTTAAAGCCCTGAAATTTCAGGTAGCTGTTAAATTCCTCAAACCTAGTGTCTCGTATAGAAACTAAAGTTTATTCTTGACATTGTTATTTCCCCCTCCAGTTTATTCTCAGGGGGTTCATTCCAAGGTTTTGGGAAGGGAGCTACCTGGTCTTACTCCCTGTTCATCTCACCATTTCTCTTAAAATAATGATAGTAACCATACTAACGCTTTAAAATAAATATTTCCCACATATTTCGACACATGTTATTTCTATTCATAATTCTTAACTAAATTTAGATTTTTATTAATCCAATGTGACTTAAAATTTCTGCATTAACAGCACAATGTGGAATTGGGCTTATTCTCTTTGGCTACAGATAAAGCCATCATTTTGAAAATGGCTCTTTCTGACAAAAAGGTGTTCTTTTGAAATAAAGTCCTATTCACTACATTCCTCTTAGAGTTAATGTGAATTTTAGTGCCTCTAATTTTAGATTGAAGTGAAGTCTAGAATAAAACCCACCAGCTGACAATTGAATTTATAGATAGTTGTGAATATTTCAGGCTTGAATAATAGAGCTGTAGAATTTCAGAGACAGAGAGGCAGAGAATTAAAACTCACTGTAGTTTTAGGTTATAATATAATAGTGTCTAGGAAGTGTTCAGTGTAATGAGCTAAGTAGTAATTAGGAGACAACTGTGTTCTTTCAGGGATTCTGTTTAGGCATCACTGCAAACCCTGGGTGGGTGATGCAATAGGGCAGACCTGCAGCCAGCACAGTGGCTCCTTCAGCCCTTTTCCACTTATACATGGGCTGTGGATGTAATTGCTGAGAAATAAAAGCAGTAGATCTCTGCATGCCACCTCTACCTTGCTTGCTTGCTTATTTATTAAAATTGAGTAAATAAACACCATTAAAAACTCTGTTGTCCTCGAGACATCTCTGCTCTGGACCTTGGAGTCAGGCCTGAGTTCGGATTCAGGCTGCACTGCTTCCTAGCTGTATGACCCTCAGCAAAGTTTGAAAGGTCTGAGGCTCGGTTTCCTAAAGAGAAATGCCTCCCTTACAAAGTTATCTTGGGGATTCAATGAGGGGTAATATTTGTAAAGTGCTCAGCTCAGTGCCTGGCACATAATAAGCACTTGATAAATGGCAATTCTGACTTTTACGATTTCCACGGGGCAAAAGATGTTAATTAAGGAAACACTTCGTGGTAGGGCAAAAACATGCACAACCTGCAGCACAAACCCAGTTGGTTCACTTTCATTTATGGCTCCAGTGGCCAGACCTTGTTTAGGAGAAGGTATTTCTTCTGTTTCAAGGACCTCTCTGGCAGCTCATGCCTCCTGAATTTCCTTGTTTTTTTTCAGCCTATTGCCAAGTTATGGTGTGAGATTTTGGATGAGACAACTTGCTGGAGAGTCCCTATTTTTCAGGGACTTTAACAACATGCATTTGACACATAAATATTTGATGGTTTAGCAAATAACTGATCCGTAAATAGGAGGGCAATTTCTGGCCTCGTTCTTTAAATCAAGAGTTCTGCAAATTTTACAAGTCCATGAGGAAGAGCCTGAATAAAAGAAAACTGGGGTGAAAGTGACCATGGAAGATACAGGAAAAGAGAGAGAGGAAAAAAGAATTTTTAAAAAGAGGGCCTGAAGATCAAGCAGCCCCAAGCAACTCTCCTCTGGATGAAAAAAAAAATTAAATAAAGAAATGGTGCCTTGTAGGCAGATGGTGAAAAAGAGTTAATTGTCATAGCTGTGAGAAATTCAGTGCTGGAGAGAGGAAAGGGGAGCAAGCATGGTTTAGTACCCTAATAACTTCTAACTCTAGTCTAAGATCATAATGTATGTGCGCGCAGTCCAGTAATTATAAGGTAATAAGTGAAGTGGTGGTGTAAGTGCTCTAAATTAAAAGGAATTCACAGGGCTGCTGTAAGTCAGTGCCGACCCGCTTTCTTTCAAACGTTGACTTGAGGAAAGTGCTTAGCCCAGAGTGCTAAGGAGACAAGGAGAGCGATCTATTAATTACAACGTTCATTAACAGTGACGGGTACAAGGCAGCAGATGCAGAAGAGAGAGGACGCCGTAGTTCAGGCTGGCGAGGGGGATATTTTTTTCTTTCGCTAGTTCTTTAGGAAAGGACAACGCAAGTGGGTGGACGAAAGCACGAAGATATTTTGGTGGCTTTTTCCTTCCTATTTGCTTTCTTCACATCCTGATACTGCTTGACTTCAGAAAGCTGTGCAAGATTTTCTCAAAGTGAAATATCTTTGGTAAGAGGCAGATCTTGCCTCAATGCTTTGCTCCTGAGACCGCCTTCTTGGAACAGTTAAGTGAAACTTCCTGCCAGAAAAGTTGCATATTTTTCTTCATTTTAAAGTAACCGAACAATGGAGTACCTGGAGGAGAGCATGAAATTTGTGCAATGATCAAAAATCGTTAGATTTATAGTAAAAGAGATAACTGCATCGCTTTGGTTATCCTGTGACGAGTCCCCCAAATTCTAGTGAATGACCATTACCCAGAGGGATTCCCATAAATCAGCTTTCCACTGGGAAGCAATTATCTAAGTCCCTTTCTTGACTGTCACCTCTTCTTTCTATAGTGGGCTCTCGGAAGCTTCTTAGAGATTTTGCTAAACAAGGTTTTGCACAATGGCTAAATAAAAGAAAATAGGACCAATTATATCTTTTATCTAATTACCTTTCCAGAAATTCGGTCGCTTGTGAGACCAACAAAGAAAGAGGGATGAAGTGTTTCTTCTAGATAAGAGAAACAGTGTGCCAGATTACATGCTTCATCATTTTCCTTTTAGGAGGTATAATGTTAAATGACAAAAGAAGTGGGGAAGGACCATCACAAATATATTTTTTAGGACAAAATTTGATACATTTCTACTTTACTGAATATAAATATAACATCAGATTTTGTAACATCAGATAATATACTATCAGATTTGTGGACTCACAGGTATACTGAAGGCTCAAATGGCTTTTACTGATTCATCTCTTAAATAATGGCATATCACACATAAGAACACATGCACAGGCCGGGCGCGGTGGCTCAAGCCTGTAATCCCAGCACTTTGGGAGGCCGAGACGGGCGGATCACGAGGTCAGGAGATCGAGACCATCCTGGCTAATATGGTGAAACCCCGTCTCTACTAAAAAATACAAAAAACTAGCCGGACGAGGTGGCGGGCGCCTGTAGTCCCAGCTACTCGGGAGGCTGAGGCAGGAGAATGGCGTAAACCCGGGGGGCGGAG
>NW_016804690.1:8181310-8184994 GCF_001698545.2 Rhinopithecus bieti
AAAAAAAAAAAAAAAAAAAAAAAAAAAAAAAAAAAAAAAAAAAAAAGAACACATGCACACATTTATTAATCAATGCTAGTGATCAGTCACTAAGTTTTGCAGGCTCTAGGAAATAATCTTTAAATATTGGCGTTAATTTTATACTTTATGTCTTTCTATATTGCCAAATGGCTATGAAATAGAGCAATTTAAATAAAGAAACAAAGTGATTGAGGATATATTCCCTATGTGTTTTAGTCAGATCAATAAAAGACACAGTTATGCTTATGGAAGCGTGCTGACAAACAGTAATTACAGAGCTGAGAATCATCTGTTCAGTCTTGAAAATAAAAGTTTTATTCCACTCATAATAAAATGATTGCAGCATCAGAATAAGGAAGGAAAGGTAGAGTGAGGATAAATACAATTTTAGAAATGGTATAGACTTTGCAAATCACCACCTCTTCCATTGATAAATTTAGAATCTAGAGTTGATTTAGATATTGACACTGGTTCTCCAAGAGAAAGGTAAAATAAAAGCAATTGGACCCTTTAGAGCTTTTGTCTATGGCCTGTCTGGGCCCTTTGTTGTAACCCTGTCATGCCCTTATGCTGATTACCTTCTTGTAGAACAAGAAGTATTGACTAGAGAATGAATGATGTATAGTCCCTAGCCCTTAGGAAACACTCTCAAAGAGCAATGTCTTTATCATATGAACTTTTTTAACATCTGAAGGTTTTTTTCCTCCTTTTACCTTTCCCTTTCCCTTTCTCTATTTTTTCACCATCTGTTTTGTTTCTACCTCTTTCGGTGTCTGTGTTTGACACTCTCTCCTCTTTCTCTCTCTGTTTGTATCTCCCTCAATCTCAGGCTTCTCTGCAGAATGTCAAACAAAGATCGACACATTGATTCCAGCTGTTCGTCCTTCATCAAGACGGAACCTTCCAGCCCGGCCTCCCTGACGGACAGCGTCAACCACCACAGCCCTGGTGGTTCATCAGACGCCAGTGGGAGCTACAGTTCAACCATGAATGGCCATCAGAACGGACTTGACTCGCCACCTCTCTACCCTTCTGCTCCTATCCTGGGAGGCAGTGGTCCTGTCAGGAAACTGTATGATGACTGCTCCAGCACCATCGTTGAAGATCCCCAGACCAAGTGTGAATACATGCTCAACTCGATGCCCAAGAGACTGTGTTTAGTGTGTGGTGACATCGCTTCTGGGTACCACTATGGGGTAGCATCATGTGAAGCCTGCAAGGCGTTCTTCAAGAGGACAATTCAAGGTTAGTGTCGGACCTGGGAATACTCTCCCCACTTTCAACCTCACATGATGGGTTTTTGTTTTTCCTTATTCTTATTCTCATAAGTCAAGTACCATAGTTTTAATTCTCTCTCGAGTAGAAAACAGAAATAGATTACAATTGATAGTGGAAGATTTATAGACTAAAATCCCCCCAGATATACTCCATATCTATTAATTTTCCTCTTACAGTTAAGCTTTAATGGTGCAAGGATAATAAACTTTGGGTAGAGTTTATAAGCGCATAGTTATTGTTAGAGCAATGTGGGTCTATAGAGCAACTGTACAAATGCACATTAGACTAACACTGTTTTTGACCCCTTTGGATCTTCTTACAGATGCATGAAAATAAATACTTTAGACCAGTGATTTTCAAACTTGAGTGTGCATTAAAATCATCTGAAAATCTTGTTAAAATGTAGATTCCTGGGTCCTACCTCTGGAGTTTCTGATTCATTAGATCTGGAGTGGGGACCTGCCTGAGATTGTATATTTTAAATAAATTTTCAGGTAATGCTGATGATGCTGCCAGTCCAGGGACCAATTTTAAGAATCACTGCTCTAGACCAATTTAATTACCTACTCATCTTTCTTTTTTCCTTGTGGTTGGCTATACTTTTTCTAACTTTTAAATGAATTTATATAAAAAATTTCCAAATTATGCCAATAAAATGTCATTGAATGATAGAATGTACCTCCAACATATATAATTGATATATACCCCAAACTTCATAGATTTCAGATTTATAAATGACATTATTTCTCCCATATAGTGTAGAAAAATAGGACTGAAATTTGTTTATGCCCTTTTAAACTGGTGATCTACAGATCTAGAATTCAGTTCATTAAAAAGCTATAGATATATATATATATTCTGGCAAAAAATTTCATGTTTTTAGGTCTCTTGTGATTCACTTTTGAAGAAAATAGGGGAAGGAAAAACATATATTTTGAGGATCCACAGCACACCAATGGTTCTGTTCAGTGGTTTACGACATGTGTCTTCCTAACAACCAGTTATGGACACAAAGTCTATCTTCCCACATATCAGTGGTTCTCAAACTTGCCAGCTCATTGGAATCAGTGGAAGACTTAAAAAAACATACTGATGCCAGGGCTCATGTCCCCAAATTCTGAATTAATTGGTCTTGGGTACAGCCAGGGAAAGGGGGGATTTTTGAAAGCTTCCTAGGTGATGGTTAATGTAAAGGCAAAGTTAAGAACCACTGCACTGTACTGTGTTGTATTATTTGACAACAGTTCTCAAAGTGCAGTGGCTGTACCAGCAGTGCCACCATCATCTGAGAAAATGTAAGAAATGCAAGTTCCCAGGCCCCATCCTGTATTAACTCAAACAGAATCTCTGGGGGTGGGACTAGCCATCTGCATTTTACCAACCCTCTGGGTAATCCTGATGCGAATTCAAATTTAGAACCACTGCTCTAGACCATGCTACTGCTGATTTACCACTGACCATAGACCATCATGATCTAATGTCCCCTTGTTGGGCAGTCTGAAACCAATTTATTTGGAGCCTTCTTAATTTTGTGATGTACTAGTTTTCAAAGCACAAAAGAAGTAATGTTTGTTAAGTGCTAATCCTTTTAAATATTTCCATAAAACATGATTCTGAAAACACTTATGTGTACATAGAGCAGTCTCCCACCTTCCCCTTTTTTTCTTTTTTGTTTTTGAGGCAGATTTTTACTCTTGTGGCCCAGGCTAGAGTGCAATGGCATGATCTTGACTCACTGCAACCTCCATCTCCTGGGTTCAAGTGATTCTCTTGCCTCAGCTTCCCAAGTAGCTGGGATTACAGGCATGCACCAACACGCCCCACTAATTTTGTATTTTTAGTCGAGACAAGGTTTCACCACATTGGTCAGACTGGTCTCGAACTCCTGACCTCACGTGATCCACCCGCCTCAGCCTCCCAAAGTGCTGGGATTACAGGCATGAGCCACCGCGCCCGGCCCACCTTCCCTTTTAAGAGCATCTGGAAATCCAACTCTTCTCCATCAGTTGCACTGAGCATTTTAGTGACAATCCCTAGTGGAATTGGTTATACTGTCTCTCCCTTGCTTTTTTGTTGTCTGTTACATAACTTCCTTGATCTGTGGCTGATGAGAACGCAATCAAAATGTTTACTTAGTCAGGTACAGTGGCTCATGCCTGTAATCTCACCACTTTGGGAGGCTGAGGCTGGAGGATCCCTAAGGCCAAAAGTTTAAAAGATTAATCTGGGGCCGGGCGCGGTGGCTCAAGCCTGTAATCCCAGCACTTTGGGAGGCCGAGACGGGCAGATCACGAGGTCAGGAGATCGAGACCATCCTGGCTAACACGGTGAAACCCCGTCTCTACTAAAAATACAAAAAAAAACTAGCCGGGCGAGGTGGCGGGC
>NW_016804690.1:8185644-8201901 GCF_001698545.2 Rhinopithecus bieti
AAAAAAAAAAAAAAAAAAAAAAAAAAATGTTTACCCACAGCACAATTTCTCAAGACATCATACTCTTACATACTAGATGAGATACTGAATCCTAATCTTCTCATAGGCTTTCACAGTTGTAAATGAAGAGCGCAAAGCCAAGTTGTATGCAGTACATATGAATGTCCTAAATATCTTCATAGCTGCATCTTTATAATTTCTGGCTCAACGTTGCTATATTTACTGAGATTTTCTTACAAAAATCTTTCATTTACTGGATCTTTATTTTCTTTATCCTCATCTATGAGTTGAAGGCGTTAACCTCAGAATACTTAAGTTTAAAATGAAATAGAAAATCACATGGAAAGCAAGTAAGCTAAAAACAATGGTGGTCTGTGCACAAGGCTTTTTATCACCTCTGGGCATTTGAGAAATCTCTTCAGTCTGTTTGGTACCACTGCAAAACCTGAGAATGAAAGCACACCTCAAATCTTTGGGTGTTTACCAGCCATTGTTCAACAGTGTTGCAATCCTTATGGTTACAAAGTATACAAAATTTAAACTGTTACTAATTTGATTTTGTTAACTCAGTTTACACAGCTCTGCATGTAACTACACAAAGATAAGCAAATATTTTGGGATAAATTCAGGAGCACTGAGTGGACTGATATAAGCAAGAGGTTCTCGATGTGAAAACCACTCCCATTTATTCAACAAATATTTACTGAGAACCTACTGTGATTCAGACAGCAGGCTGGTTGGAGTGTCCTCTTATGCACATTTTATTAAAGCTTTGTTCCCAAAGGCTGTGGATTGAGATGAATTCCTCTAACAAATGTCTCCTGCCTTGAGGAAATACCAATGTTTAGGGTTTAGGGGATTAAACCCTAGAGTCTTTGGTATGTTTTGTAAAGATAGAATAACAATGTGAAAAAATTTCCTGATACATGTCTCAAAACATTTTATAGGTTAGACATTAATAGCTCTGCAATAGTTATTTACTGAGCAATAATTAGAATAGAGCAATTGGAATTCTATGCATGATTATTCTTTAGGATGCTGAAATGCTACCAAAAGCTTAACAGAGCAAAGCACAGGGTGATTCTTGGCATTGATGTATGTGCTCAGTTTTACTCCATATTGGAGAGAGCAAGTTTCAAGGATTTTGAGCAGAAGACAGAGATGTCACTGTCCAGATTAGCACTCTGGACTTGCCCACCTGGCTGTGCTTGTAGCTGGCAGCTGCGCAGCACTTGGTGAGGCTACCCTGCTAGCTACATCATCAGGCATCACACTGTGGTGCTCACTTAGCCCCAAAAAGGCAGTGAGGCAAATAAAGGGATTAAATTGTGAAAGTATAATGTAATAATTAGAGCGGTAATTGTAAGGAAGATTGGAACGGCCCCTCCTTTCTGTGGCCAAATACAGTAGTGATAGCGGTTGAACTCCAAAGATGTTGAGTGTGGCCCAGACTCTGATTCCAATGCTGAAGCTGCCTTAGAGTTCATTCTCCTGCCTTCAGACAGCATTGCAGCCAAACCACCCTTCACAGATCATAGTCTCTCCCTCCCCTCCATTAAAGCTCTCTAAGGAAAAAGAAGAGATAATGTAACTCCCTTGACAACAAGTCTTTCTAGACTAGAGCCCCAATGGCCAGGCCATTACATAAATGTGACTCCTGCCTTACCAGGCCCTGATTCTACTCTTATTGACTTAAGGGACATGTGCCTCCATAGGCATTTTCATGTATGCCATCATCTGTTAAGATCTTTCCTTTTTTATTATCTTCTTCTTCTTATTTTTGAGACAGGGTCTCACTGTGTTGCCCAGGCGGTTGTACAGTGATGTGATCTTCGCTCACTGCAGCCTCAACCTGCTGGGCTCAAGTGATCCCACCCCCTCAGCCTCCCAAGTAGTTGGATAACAGGCATGCACCACCAGGCCTCCCTAATTTTTCACTCTTCTGTAGAGATGGGCTCTCCCTTTGCTGCCCAGGTTGGTCTCAAACTCCTGGCCTCAAATGATCCTCCTGCCTCAGCCTCCCAAAGTGCTGGGATTACAGGCATGAGCCATCTTATTTCTTATTTTAACAATTTATTTTTAGGATTGGTTATCCAGTGTGTAATAAATATATAAGTTTAAAAAGTTGGGAAAAATACTTCTTAAACTTGGAACCAAAAGAACATCTATCCAGAACACATCTTGAGAAAAGTAATACAAATTGTTCTTTTCAGAGCTGAATGTGCTATTTCTGTTGTGAAAGACAATTAATCATGGATTTCAATGAAAGGTAAATAGAAAGGAATATTTTACTTATTGACTATTTTCAAGTTATCATTGAAAAACTATTGAATTAGGGCAGCATTTAGTTGGGTAGAAACTAAAGTTTTGCTTTTTTGTTTTTGTTTTCAGCTGACCAAAATTCTTTTTACAAAACTTTGACAGCTCTACCCTGTCATCCAATAAGGTTACAATGGCAGCAGTGATTTCATGTCATTTTTTAGGCAGAGTAATTTGGGGGATGTGATATTGTTATTCTGATTTATTTTCCAATTCCAATTTTGACCTTAATTCATAAATGAGTGGAGCCTGCCTTCTTTCCTTCCTTCCTTCTATTTCTTTCTTTTCTTTTCTTTTCTTTTCTTTTCTTTTCTTTTCTTTTCTTTTCTTTTCTTTTCTTTTCTTTTCTTTTCAAACTTCTCATTAAGAGTTTCCCCTAGACTCTTGTTAAGGAGGCAAAAGAAGGAAAACATCCTTATACCCAAGTAGGTCAATACATATTTCATTTTTTAATAGACAAAAAACACTGGCCTCCTGAAGTTTTTCTGTCCATATCATAAGGAAAATGATTTTATAAATAGTTTTCTTTGTGTAGATAATATAGCCATCCTAACTGCTCCTTATAGTGCTAAAGAGTATTCTTCTTTCCCCACATTTAAAAGTGGGAAATTGCATATTTAAAAATATGATATTTTAAAAGATGTTCATTATAGCATGGGTTTTGGATTTATAAAAGCCAGGCCAAAGTCTCAGTCACTTACCAGCTGTGAGACCTTAACCCCTCCGTTCCTCTGTTTCCCAAGTGGTGAGGGTTACATGAGAGAATGAGTATCAAAGTACTTGACCCATAGTAAATGTACAATAAATTATTAACTTTGGCTGGTATTGGGAATGTGACTGGGATACGCAGACACTGGATGGTTCGTGTCATATAGTACAGAGTTATCCTTGATGCTAAACTAGAAGGACAGGTATGTCACCTTCCTGAGCTCACAGCTGTCTCCACCCTTAGCTATGATCACAAACCCTCTCTCCCTGTAGCCATTTCTCACTGACGGTGCCTTTATATGATTGGAGGCATTTAGGTGAACTGTCTGGGAATTTGTTTAGTTATATTTAGCTTATGGTGCTCAATTAACTTTATTTCCCTGTGAATATGGATGGGAAACTGCGTACATCAAAAAGCAAGCCTGAATTTGGAACTTGCATAAAACATTAAATTCTCAGTTAAGCTTCACATGTGAAATTTAGGCGCTGAGGTAGTAGCATTTCTTCCCTGCGTGAGGTGTGGGAGTGACCATTATGGAACTAAGTCCACTCTGAACACTGTGGGACCTAGGACAAGAGTACAGCACACACCTAAATACTGCGTAGTATATGTAAATATGTTAAAGTTATAAATCAAGATATCAAATCCCTAAGTGAAATTTGTTCTAGTCTCTTATTTGACCAACTATACCTTCATAATGACCTGGGAGACTGACTTTTTATTAGTCAGACTTTGACTCCAAGGAGCAGTTTTGTGTCAGTGAGAGGCAGTGCAAGGAGAGCTGGTTCATAGCCTACAGCCCATCCCCTTTCTTTCCCACTCCTCTATCTCCCAATCTTGTACATAGGGTGGACACCCTTGCCCACACATCTAAAGCCCAGTGACCCCTTCCCAGCAGCTGTTTCTTAACCATGCACAGGTCTAATGTGCACACCAGAAAGGCAGTTTGTTCCAGTCTAGTTTCCAGAGGACACACCCAGGAGAGAGTCCCGCTCAGACCCTGGTACTTCCATTGGCTTGTGGTGATCTAGCCAGGGAGTTTGAGGGTCCCAGGTACTCAGGATCATGGGGTACTTAGGGGACGGCTCCAGCTGGACTTCGTTCCCTTCGCACTTTGAATGGGATCCTTGTGCTATGTGTACCTTCTAAAGCCCACAGCCTTCAGGCAAGGGCTTTTCTTTTCTGAGGCTAAGGTGGCATTAATGTGAGCCTAAATCTCACCTTAAACATGGGGCATTAAGATTAGTCATTTTCCTGCAAGCCATATGCTAAAGGCATGCGGGCATAGCCCTTGGATCTGATGCGACCAACTGCTTTCCTACGCCGTGAATTGTATGACTCCTTCCTGAAGCAGGCAGTGTAGTCCTAGAGGATCTTTCCTGGTGTGGCATTTCTTTTGCCATCATGTGCTGTTTCAGTCTTAGAATGTTTTCAGTCATAGAGAAAATAAGAACTTACAAATTGAGTGTACATGATATGAACCTTCCAAAGGAAACTGATAAAATATATTTAACCCAAACAGTGTCTAGAGAAAATAACTACCTCAGTTTATAGTAAATGGTAGCTTTAAAAATCTAATATGTTCTAAAATTGAAATCCAAAATAATGTGGAAATGTCTAAATTGACTTGATGGATCGCAGTAATTATCAGTTCGAATGCAGTGTTAAATTAAATATAGAAGTAATATTTTCCAAAGAAATGTTGTCTATAATTCATTGCTTTAACTTTCTTTTTTGAGACAGAGTCTCTCTCTGTTACTCAGGTTGAAGTGCAGTGGTGCCATCTTGGCTCAATGCAATGTCCGCCTCCTGGGTTCAAGTGATTCTCCTGCCTCAGCTTCCCAAGTAGCTGGGATTACAGGCACACACCAGCAAACCTGGCTAATTTTTGTATTTTTAATAGAGACAGAGTTTCACTATGTTGGCTAGGTTGATCTCAAACTTCTGACCTCAAGTGATCCGCCCTCCTTTGCCTCTCAAAGTGCTGGGATTGCAGGCATGAACCACCACGCCCAGCCTGCTTTAACTCTTAACTTGCTTTTGTTATAAGCTTGACTTTTCCACTTCTTCTTGCATTTGATGCCCATTATGTCTGAGCTTTTGAAATGCATTAATATTGCCAAATTATAAATAACAAGTATCATTCTACTCTTGCTATTTTAATTGTTAGGTTCAGTGTTTATTTTAATAGTAAAAGTTAGTATTACAGACTTTCTTTTTTGGTGAAGATGTACTGTATGAATTTGTGTCCTAAAACAGCATAATTTAGTTTTTCTTTTTCTGATTTTGACTTACTGGAACCACTTATTGGGACAAATGAGTACTGATTCCTTTTCCATGGTTTGTTCTGACTTGGGAAGTCACCTAAATTGTTATACTTCTGAGGTTGTCAAAGAGCTACTGGTCAGCAGAGACAGATAATAAATTAGATAGTTTAAATATCTTAGGTTATCACGTATCTTAGGATCTGTGGGCCACATGCCATCTCTGTTCCATACTCTTTGTTTTGTTTATTAAAACTGTTTAAAAATATAAAAAAACACTCTGAGCTTGAGGGCATTCAAAAACAAGCCCAGACCTGGATTTGACCTGCTGGTCATAGTTTGGGTAACCTGTAAACCAAAACACCCTATTTATCTTCCTTGTAGGCAACATTGATGAACAAGATTTCTACGCCAAAGGATTTCCTAGGCAGTTTTGTGTACATATCATTTATTAAATTGAAACCCAGTCTCTATCATGATGATTTTTTTTTAGTCTATTATTTCCCTTTTCAGAATATTTTTACTTCTTCAGAATTTTCTAGTCTCTTTTCTCTGTTTGGATATTTCAAGCCTGTTTGAACTACACATCTGTGAGCACTATTATATATGTGTGTGAATATGTGTGTGTGTGAGTGTGTGTGTGTGTGTTGGCTAGCTAATTAGAAAACAGAATCGGTGTAAATTAAGACAAAGTAACAGAGTGGCTGATGAAAAAAGATCTTTGGGTTGTGTAAAATCAGAGTGATTATTTTCAGAGATTTTATTTCATGGTTGATCTTTGATCAAGGAAAGAAAAACATAATAAAATGTAACGATTCTCACTAGATTTTTGTCCTTCAAATATTAGAAACTCCAGTTTGCAGGAAACAGAATCTCTGCTGTCATTTACATGTTTACTAAACACATAGCATTATGTTACTATATTTCGAAAGTCATTTAAAATAGGCACATCATTTTAGCTTTGACTTGTAGGGTGTATTTTCCTGTTGGGTGACACTACATAAGAGCCTATCCCATGTAAGAGGTATATGCCAGTGGCATTCAGGATGGACACAAATTTGCAGTAAAACTTTTAATGCCGAACGATAGCTCATGTCAAATTAGGCTAACAAAATTAACTTTCCTAGCAATGTATTTGCAAAAGGGTAACCTTCTTTCCTACTGTCTCTGTTACTTCACAATGATTTGGAGGAAGTGATAGTAAGTGTTTCATGTTCCTCTGGTGAAATTAAATATTTATTTATTTATTTATTTTTTGAGATGGAGTCTCACTCTGTCGCCTGGGCTGGAGTGCAATGGTGTGATCTTGGCTCACTGTAAACTCCGCCTCCCGAGTTCAAATGATTCTCCTGCCTCAGCCTCCTGAGTAGCTGGGATTACAGGGGCCGGCCACTATGCCCAGCTGATTTTTGTATTTTTTAATCGAGATGGAGTTTCACCATGTTAGTCACACTGGTCTCGAACTCCTGACCTCAGTTGATCCGCGCCCGCCTTGGCCTCCCAAAGTGCTGGGATTACAGGTGTAAGCCACTACGCCTGGTCTTATTTATTCAAAATAATACATTTTGTAGTAGCAATATCACTAATTCATGATAGTTACATTTAATAAAAGGACAAGCTTTTCATAGTTTTCAACTTAGTACTATCTTTTTTTTTTTTTGAGGTGGAGTCTCACTCTGTCACCTGGGCTGGAGTGCAATGGCGTGATCTTGGCTCGCTGCAACCTCTGCCTCCCGGGTTCAAGTGAATCTCCTGCCTCAGCCTCCTGAGTAGTTGGGATTATAGGCACATGCCACCAGGCCTGGCTAATTTTTGTACTTTTAGTAGAGACAGGGTTTCACCATGTTGACCAGGATGGTCTCTCACTCCTGACCTCTGATGATACACCCGCCCCAGCCTCCCAACGTGCTGGGATTACAGGCGTAAGCCACTGCACCTGTCCTAAAGTTAGTTCTATCTTTATACTTTAACCGAACGTATAATGTATCTGTTACATAAACCCATATTTCATGGATTCTGCTGTGTGATATGGCCTATATTAGAATCCAAAAAAATACGGATGTAATTCTAGAATAAATTCTCTTTACACATGCATACTTAATCAGAGCCTATACTCTTATTTATTTTTCCTTTAATAAAACCCTCTGCACTCAGAAAATAAAATCCATTCCCCATGGCTCTCCTGAGTTAGTGTCCTCAGAAGGAGCAGCATGGATGCAAAGCTGCCCTCCAGGTGCTGACTATGGGTGCAGCTGGCATAAGACCCGATGCCTCTCTGGTTCCAGTGTGGGAGCATCCCCTATCCTGACCCGTCTGGGCCACTCAAACGTACCTGTTCCCTATTCAATCATTCTCTTATGGAAAAGAAGCCCTTGCATTGCCATTTCTTCCAGTGATTTTTTTTTTGGGAGGGGGGAGGGGAGTTCTCTTAACCTGCCCCAAACTACAACCTGTGAAGTCTATGAGCTCTCCTAGCAAGTAACTGTTGAGAAGGAAGTTTGTGTTGTTTTTATGTTCCAGTCTAAGAGACCTCACAGATCACTTCCAATTAATTCTTATAAAAACGCCATTAACTTTTCTACCTTTTGCAAGGTAGAATTTTACATTTGTGAGTGAACTTTCAGGAAGCGGGTGTGGCTGACTCTTTGCCTACAGATCACTGGACTCTCCCCAGAGGACATGCCATCCATAATCTCTATTATCTGATGACCATTTGTTTTGATGAAGGTACTGGAGGCAGTTCTTTGATTACAAGATAAACTCCCAAACAAAGACATCAGTGCCTTTCTTAGTACTCTGATAGCTTTCCTTCATTCCTCCTTGTGCTCCCTTAACCCAGAACCAAGTCATGACAAATAAGGTTGTTTCAGACCCTGTTAGAACAGACCCAGTCTACGGAACACCATGTTAAATGCTTGAGAGCTAAACAATAGGAATGATACTTTGTGCTTTATATCTTTCACAATGCATGTCTTTGTACATATGTTCAAATAATTATACAATAAAAGCCATTCCTCCAGTAAACTCAGAATTGGTTATGGATAAAGCCAGGTAGGTATATCAGAATGTTCACTCTAAATGTAGGAAAGAAAACAGAAATGAATGGTGAGAGTTGTGTTGTCAGAGGTTCCTACTGATGTGGGTCACTTTTGCTTGGTAACTCGTTGTGGGGGAATATGACTCAATATGATTTGCTAAATCCATAAGAAAGGGAACATCAGTTCTTGTTGAAAGTCAAACTATGGAAGCTGTTAGGCAACTGGTGAGGTATGACTGGGTGGGGTTCAGAATTTTGACATGAGTAAAGTCATGGGTCAGGACTTTATTTTCTTTTTTTGGTAAAGCCCAGGGCAGTGATGTGTTTTCCTGATATATTACTGGATAAACTTAGACAATTTCTTAGAAGTTATAAAACACGTTAACTCACTCAAGTTATAAACCACATGAATTCACTTTCTTTTAAAGTTGCTGATAATGAGACTTCAGTGATGTAACGGTCTAGTCATTGGAGCTCATTTATACAATTTAAAAGGTTTCACATAAGCTCAAAATTAGGTACAGGGTGCTGGTGTAGTATTTTAGCTTTTATACTTAAAAGCTAATCTGCTGATATTTAAAATAAATGACATTTAAACTTAAAAAATGATTGTGGTAAAAAACATAAAATTTACCATCTTAACCATTTTTTAATGTATAGTACATTAGTGTTAACTCTATGTGCATGATTGTTCAATAGCTTATGAATCTTTAGTATTTCATCATGCTAGATGTAAACTCTGCACTCATGAAACAACTTCTCATTTCTGCCTACCCCCAGTCCCTGCTAGCCACCATTCTTTCTGTTTCTATGAGTTTGGCTGCTCTAGATATCTCGTGTAAGTGGAATCATGTCATCTTTGTCTTTTTGTCACTGGCTTATTTCACTTAGCATAATATCATCAAAGTTCATTCATGTCATTGTACATGACAGGATTTCTTTTTAAAAACGGAATAATACAAGAGTTCTTCTCCATTATCTGCAGGGGATGTGTACCAAGACCGCCAGTGGATACCTGAAACTATGGATAGGACTGAACCCTACAGAGGGTTTTTTGTTTTTTTTTTCTATACATACATATCTATGATAAAGTGTAATTTACAGATTAGGCCCCATAAGAGATTAACAAAAATAACTAATACTAAAATAGGACAATTATAACAATATACAGTACTAAAAGTTATGTGAATGTAGTGTCTCTCTCAAGATATTTTACTGTACTACTGTACTTTGGGTAACTGAAACTGCTGAAAGTGAAACCACAAATACCAGAGGACTGCTATGTTCCACTGTATGGATAGACCACGTTTACTTTGTGCATTCATCTCTTGGCTGGCATTTAGGTTGCTTCCATCTCTTGGCTATTATAAATGCTACTGCAGTGAACATGGGTGTACAAATACTTGTTTGAGATTCTATTTTTAATTCCTTTGGATATATACATACACCAAGAAGTGAAATTACTGGATCGCGTGGTAATTCTATTTATAATTCTTAGAGGAACTCCCATACTGCTTTCTAGAGCAGCAGTATCATTTTATATTACCACCAACAGAGCACAAGGGTTCCAATTTCTTCATATTCTTTTCAGTGCTTGTTATTTTCTGTTTTTTTTTTCCCCCTTCAGTAGCAACCATCCTAATGGATCGGAGGTGAATGTTTAAATATTTTTGGGAGATTTTATATATAAACCAAATTTATAAATATACCAAAGTTCTAATATTTTATCACCTTAGGCTTATATATATGGATAAAGTACATAGTTGTTTTAAGATTCCTGAGCTTAATGCAATGCCTTTAGATGAAGAATTTGTTGACTTATAATAATATTAATAGTAATAATAAATATATTAGTTTAATTTATAATAATAATGAATACATTTGATTTTGCAAAGTGTCACACATTGTTCTATGTGCTTTACATTAATTATCTTATTTCTTTAATCATCCCAATGAAGTAGGCAGTCCTATCATTATTATATTGTCTTCTTTTATAGATGTGGAACTTGAGGCACAGGGAAGTATTTGCCCAAAGAACAACTGGGTCCCCAAAATCTTGAACCCATAGCCTGTCCTCTTAACCCTTTCATTACACTGCCTTGTATATTTTAAAAGCTTTTAAAAGATTGAATGATTTTAGATTGTATTTTTCTTGAGAGAATTTTAATCCATGGGCAAAATTGTTTAAGTTATTAAAATAAAAATGAGGAATTAAGAATATGCTTAATGTTATGATTAGATAATAGTCAAGGTTTTTAGAAAGGAGACAGTCAGAACTAAGTCTTAAAAATACCTAAACGTTTTGTAATTCATTTTTAGAAATCCCTTAAATGTGAAGCTTGAGAGCACAATGCTTGAGTGCCACCACCATTTCCATTTCCTGTGTCAGTTCTCTGGATTTTTGTCATCTAACATTCATTTCTCCACCCAATTTTCATTTGTTAGTCTTAGACTGATCTCAAAAATCTGTCTCCACTGATGACACTTCTGTATTCTTTAATTAATTATTTTAGGTAAAAGCTTTTAAAAGATTGAATGATTTTAGATTGTATTTTCTTGAGAGAATTTTAATCCATGGGCAAAATTGTTTAAGTTATTAAAATAAAATGAGGAATTAAGAATATGCTTAATGTTATGATTAGATAATAGTCAAGGTTTTAGAAAGGAGACAGTCAGAACTAAGTCTTAAAATACCTAAACGTTTTGTAATTCATTTTAGAAATCCCTTAAATGTGAAGCTTGAGAGCACAATGCTTGAGTGCCACCACCATTTCCATTTCCTGTGTCAGTTCTCTGGATTTTGTCATCTAACATTCATTTCTCCACCCAATTTTCATTTGTTAGTCTTAGACTGATCTCAAAAATCTGTCTCCACTGATGACACTTCTGTATTCTTTAATTAATTATTTTAGGAAGAAAGAGGCTTATTTCTCTCCTGTTTTGATGTGAGAATAATTGTCCATTTGCATAAACTTTGTGACCACTCCAGAAGGCAGCTCAGAATCAATCCCTTTTTGCTGTTGTTGTTGGTCTTGGTCTTTTTTTCTTCTTATGATGATGAATGCTAGTTAGAAGGAGAAAAAATTTTTTTAATCTTTATTTTAACAAAAGTTGCTATATTACTTGGAATTAAATCTCATTTTATCTCAATTTGAGCAGACTTAAAGAAAGGGCATCTCTGAATGATACTAGAAAGACTATTCCTGAGAGATTATTTAGTTCAGGGACATCTTTGTTAATTTAGAATGTAGAGCTGAAAATCTGAATGTACCTTTAGCGTGAATCTGAATACATATCCCAAATCTACATTCTGATATCCATTTTCCTTTCAGTGCGTACTATTTACAGTTTCCATTTGAGGACGATCAGAGATAAGCACAAAAATCTTCAAAGGAAGGAATGTAGCCCTGTGTGTTGTCCTCGAGTGTGCCTTTTCTCCCTGCTTTGGCCTCCAGAACATCTTCGCTACTCCCAAAGTGCCTCCTGCTTTTGGAAAAACCTCAACTGTGCCCCAGAGCTTCGCCTATGTTTTATATGGAGAACAATTTCACATTTTGTGATACTTAAAGCAAAAGTTTTCCAACTGATTCTTCCATTTGTTCTTCTCAGTTATTATCAATTTACAAAGATTTCTTTAAAAAGTTTCTGTGCCTAACTTGGGGGAAACTACCTTACAGAGTCGTGAGCAAGAAAGGAAATAATGGATGATAGACTATAAAGTATTTTTGTCATTGCAGCCTTTTGTCCATATGGTTTAGACAAGAGATGGCTAAACCAAGGCCTGCGGGCCAAATCCATTTTGCTAAAGAAAGTTTTATTGGAACATAGCCACACCTATTCTAGTATAGCCTGTGACTGCTTTTGTGCTACAGCAGCTGAGTTAAGGAGTCACAGCAGAGATTGAATGTCCTGCAAAGACAAAAATATGTACAATCTGGGCCTTTCAGAAAAGCTTGCCAACCAAACCCCTGCTCTTCTGTGGAAGAGTTAGAGTTAAACAAATATCCCACAGTGAAGGAGGCATTTTTACCCTATGTCCCTTGACAATCATCAAACAGGAACCCCCCCACTCTCCCTGCTAAGTTGTCTTCTATACTTCTCTTTCTTACTCTTCGTAGGGAGATGCAAGGCACTTATCTGAAATCTCTAACACAGCAGACAGTTCAGATATGCAGATTTTATTGTAAACTTCAGATACAGACTACATGCCAGGAGCTTCCATTGTTTTCTGGGCTTTCCTCATCTTTCTCTTAATCCAGCCAGCAGCCCTGTCTGAGTTCCCTGACCCTTGGGGTAATTACTGTTTTTTGAATGTTTTACCTTCTTTTATGACTGAGTCCATGGCATACTCTGGTTGGTTGGTTCGCTTTTGCTTCTCACAAAGTGCCTTTTGACTCAGATATCAGTTCTTTGTCTTTTGGCAACAAGCACAAGGCCAGAAGAAATTCTCTGACTGGCACTTCCTTACTTCTGTGCTGAGAACCAGCATTGGGGCACTTCTTGAGTCTCTCTTAGCTCTTTCTCCTGCATTGCTTCCCTGAATACAGTAATGATGCTGTAATTATTACTAATATTATAATCAATACTCACTCCCTGTCAGGAACTCTGCTAAGCATCTTAAATACATGATCTTACTTAATATTAATAGCAATCCCATAATGTATCAATTATTATTACCCATCCACATGTCATTCATAAAGAAGGTAACTCCAAATTTAAGAGCTGTTCCAAAGTCAAATGGAAAATGGTAGAATGAGGCAGCACAATTTGACTCCAGTATGTTAGCTCGTAATCCATATGTTATACTGCCTCCTACAGCTTACACACAGATCAATTACCATTACTTACGTCAAGAAGGAGTTCCCCAAATCAGTATTAATTTTAGAGGATGCAGATATTTGTTGAATATATGAACTTGATCTTAAAAGCAAACTCTAATTCCATTTTTTCTTTTCTGACAAACTTTGGGCAGGTTGATAGCATCCAAGAACAGAAGCACTTCGGGATGGTATTAGAAAAGGTTATACTTGTTTAAGGTAGAAGGGAAATCGCAAGAAGTAAAATTTCTATTGAAGAATCTGCTTTTGTCATATAGGGTATCATCCAAATGTCTCTAACTGGTCATATGAACTTGTACCAGTCTGCAAAAGTCACCGTAAAATGTACACATTGAAACCGTTTCTATCCAAAGATAGTGAATGCATTAAATGTAATTAGCATTGCTTTATTTTCCAAGAATATTTTATTAACAAGCCTTTTATTGTTGTTGCATGTTCTGAAAGACAGATAGGCAGACTTGCATCAAGGTTGTTTAAAATTCACAGGTAGAAGAAGAACATGTAAAAATTGATGTTGGATATAGTGCACAGCAAATTTGGAGGTTGTGGTGAGCTCAGATATTATATATTTCTTGTGGCAGTGGTCACCTTTGAGCTCTTTTATAAGGACTTCTGTGACATGATCTGTGTACTGTAAGAGCGTAAAAACTAAGAAGAAGAGACTGTATACATCATGTAGGATACACATTTTACACTGTAAAAAACAGTTGCCTTTTACAAGGAGACATCATTATATCAGAACTAAAAACATTGAATTTCTTTAGTCCTTGAATGAGAGACGTTTATATTCTCCATCATTTTCACTAGTGTATTTTATTATACACTTACCAGTCCTTTTTAAATGTATTTCAGAACACACCCTCATGATTATGGATTACTTTTTTTTCCATCATGAACAAAAACATTATTTTGGGATTGTTAAAATGCATTGTGTACACCCTGACACCTGTTGCTTTGGTGATATGCTCTGTTTGGTTTCTGTGGAATTAAACCGGCCACCAACCATACTGGTACAAAGACAAGTTGAGGGATTTCTTTTTGAGGTGTTGAGAGATTCTGTTCTCTGAAAGCAACCCTATCCTATCCCACAGCTGCACTTACACCATAAGTCTGACAACAGCAAAAGACAATGCCAAGATCCACCCTGAACCTATCACTCTCAGGCTCCTATGTCAGGCATCAACATTTCCTTTCTGACTAGTAACAATAGCAACAGCAACAGCTACACAGAGTGCTCTTTCAGAAGATGGAACTTTTGTTTTTATTTCTATTCTTAACAACATTTAATTAATTACTTTTAAAAGATTAGAGTTAGGCAGGATTGCCTCATATTTAAGAGCACAAACTTTGGATCCAGGTTGCCTGGGTTCAAATCCTGGCTCTAGCGCTTGTTAGCTATATGATTCTGGGTATGTTACCTTATTCTCTCTCTGCCTTAAATCTCTAATCACGAAATGGGAGTTCACAATGTAAAGCACATCAAAGAGTACCTGAGAGTCTTAGTGTTTGTTATTATCCTGTTCTTAGGTATTGATATCTTAGCTTTTGTGGATGCATTTAAAGGCCATTGAACTGGATGTTGGGATATCTCAGTTTTATTCTCATTTCTGCAGTTAACTAACCCATATTCTTATAAAGAGTGTGGAGCGATCATAGATCACTTATCTATTATCTATGATCTATGATAATATGATCTATTATAATAGATCATAGATAATAGATATGTCATTACATATTACCACTTTTATGGTCTTCTACATAAAACAAGGGGGCTGAAGCAACTGGAATTTAGAATCTCTTTGAATCAAATATCCTATAAGTCTGTGTTGTTTTATGCCAAATAATATACTCTTGGTGGATTGCTAACACTTTTATTCTAAATTATTCTAAATAATTTGGGGCTAAACACTAAAATGGGGGAATGAATAACGGACTCACTAAAAATTAAGTTGACAAATGAGTGTTTCCAATGGGTCATTGACTTGATCTGACACTCTCTTGTACACAGAGGATTCTGAAGGGAATAAGATGCTGCCCTCAAAGAATATACAGTTGAGACAGAATGGGGGCGATTCCACAGACACATATAATAAAGTGTGTTAAGTGCTAAGAGAGGGACTCATCTGAAAGGTAAGTGTGGGATGAACTAGTTACACCCATAAGGACCCCTAACTCAGTCTTGGGAGCCCTGGAATCATCTCCCTGAAGAAATGATAGAAGCAGCACATAGAGAGGAGCAGCAGGAAAGGATGCTGCTTTCTAGGAACTTCCAGTAATGCCATGTGGGTTTCAGACAAGCGGGTGGGCTTGAGATGGGGTAGAAGGCAACCTGGAACTGTGGCAAGAGATAAGGCAGGAATAAGATTTTTGAAGAGCTTTGCAAATGCTTTGCCCTCTGTTCTAATCAGATCATTCCCAGCGATAGGCACTGTGTATGCTCCAAGGTAGAGACAGGAAGTGTTCATGAGGAGATGTAGTTGATGCCTCAGAAACTCACTTCTCAGACATTTTGGTACTTGCAAGAACAACTGTCTTCCTTTCCTTCTCAATAACTGTAAAACATAGCTAAATGCTCTCCCTAGAAGTGTTGAAAGGACAAAATCTTCTTTCAGTGTCTCTGAGTGAGTGGCATATTCATTTTCACACCCTTGCATAAATCTGAGGAAGGTTATTTTATTTTATAATATTTGCAAACTGGAGATTAAAGCCTTAGGATTCAAGATAAATAACAATAAATGGGATCTTAAGACAGTTCTCTCCTTTTTCCTCAGAAAAGGGATCAAAACTGTATGTATATGATCTTAATACCTTCATTTCATGTAATTCTTACAAAGTTATAAAGCAGATATGATTATTCCTCTTTTTATGCTTTAGCAAACTGTGGGTAACAAAGGCAACTGGTTCAAGTTCACACAGCCAATAAAATGGTAGAGCTGGAATTTGAACCTAGGTTTGCATCTTCCCTTCTCTTCTCTTCTCTTCTCTTCTCTTCTCTTCTCTTCTCTTCTCTTCTCGTCTCGTCTGGTCTCGTCTCTCCTCTCCTCTCCTCACCTCCCCTTCCCCCTGCTCTCTTCCCTCCCTCCCCTCCCC
>NW_016804690.1:8206048-8215072 GCF_001698545.2 Rhinopithecus bieti
CCCCTCTTCTCTTCTCTTCTCTTCTCTTCTCTTCTCTTCTCTTCTCTTCTCTTCTCTTCTCTTCTCTTCTCTTCTTTTCCCTTCCCTTCCCTTCTTCTCTTTTCTTTTTTTTTTCTTTTCTTTTCTCTTCTTGAGATGGAGTCTTGCTCTGTCACCCAGGCTGGAGTGCACTGGCATGATTTCAGCTCACTCCAACCTCCACCTTCTGGGTTCAAGTGATTATCCTGCCCCAGCCTCCTGAGTAGCTGGAATTACAGGCGTGCACCACCATACTTGGCTTTTTTTTTTTTTCTTTTCTGTATTTTTAGTAGAGATGGAGTTTCGCCATGTTGGCCAGGCTGGTTTTGAACTCCTGACCTCAGGTGATCCACCTGCCTTGGCCTTCCAAAGTGCTGGGATTACAGGAGTGAGCCACAGCTCCTGATCTTTCTTTCTTTTCTCCTCCCCTCCTGTCACACATTCCTCCTCAGACATTTTTCTTAACTATACGCAAAGTAACATACTAAAGACGGACATACAAAAATTTTGTCCTAAAAACCAAACACCACGTGTTCTCACTCATAGGTGGGAATTGAATGATGAGAACACTTGGACACAGGAAGGAGAACATCACACACCGGGGCCTGTCATGGGGTAGGGAGAAGGGGAAGGGATAGCATTAGAAGATATACCTAATGTAAATGATGAGTTAATGGGTGCAGCACACCAACATGGCACATGTCTACATATGTAACAAACCTGCACATTGTGCACATGTACCCTACGACTTAAAGTGTAATAATAAAATTGTCCTAAAATGAACATGCACATTGTCTACTGTTTAGTTGATGGCTGTAGAATTAAAGTGATAAAAGAATGCCCATATTTACAAATTTAGGGGAACCTGAGGGAAGATGTATTTTTTTTTTAAACTGGAAAAAAATCAAGGCTAAGTAATTTGTCCTCATATTTTAGCATTTTTAAATGCTAAGCATTTTTCATTCAATACAGTGGAGGAATAGAATCTTATCATTAGAAATTTTGCACAGGGAGTGGCCAGAACTGGCACAGACTGTAGCCTTGGTGACTCTCCCAAACACAGGACACTGTAGGATGAAACCAGAGTGTGTGATCTCTAGTCACTAGACATTGCCTGCTTGTGAATATTCTTCCAGTCTTTTTCCCTTAAGGGCAAAGCATCGTCCATTCCTATTTGGGAGTGAGGCTTGAGTTTCACCTTGAAAATGCAGCAATTTGTGCCGCTATGCTGTATGCCTCTTATATACTACATTTATGATTGTCAGAATTGAATCCTATAGAATGCTAAAGAACCAACTAGCAAAAGATCTTGTCTATACCCTCCTGTCCCCCACCTCATTTTTTATGGGGTAGAGAGACAGTTCAGAGGCAAAGAGCATGAGACTTGGGCACACTCCTCTGTATGAAATTGCTTTGATAAGAGTCAGCTCTAACTATTACCTGCTGTGATGCTCCTCTCCTCCCGCTTCAGTATGCCACAACCTCACCTGACAGGTGGTCTGGGGTCCCATTAGTAGGATGATACTACCCATTTCTTGTAGTATTTTTGGAAATTCTCTTTTAGAGCCTGAAACAGAGTCTCACAATAGCTTCAGTGATGGCAAATCATTGACCTTTAAGGGTAGACTTAAAATTTAGTAATGAACAAAAATCATCTGGCTTCATGTCAAAATGCAAAGGGCAATACGTTTGGGTGAAAATGAGATATAATATAGTGCCTCCCAATCCCTGTTTATACCTTGTAAAGTGGCTCTGGTGGCAGTTCTAAAGGAAGCACCAAAAAGCATTGATGGAATCCCTTGAGAACAGATGTAGTATTCCTACATAACTTATTTGAAGTCGAACTGTTGATGCATTCTTTGAAAAACATATAACTCCCTTAACTTACGTGTTCATTGATGTAATTATGGCTTTTAAAAAGTTATGTATATAGAATAAATTACTATTCCATATTATGAATCTCAGCTATAGATAGTATTTTTTTTTTCAGGTGGAAATGAGCACAGAATAGCTAGAAACAAAGCATTGAAAACAAGAAAGAAAACAAAGAAAAAAAGGAAAGTTGGATCACTGTAAAATGGAAAACCTTTGCTACTATATAATAAAACAGAGTTTTCTTTCTTTCTTTCTTGTTTATGTTTTAGGGCATTTAAAACAAAAATACTACAGATTATTGCCTGCAAGATTTCAGTGCTCTGTAATTGTGTACTGAGGCAAATTCCGTTATTTTAAATCACTTAATGTTGAAAACAATTGAATAAATCCCACTTGGAGTGCCCTGTGGGTCATTGCAAGCTATTTGGTTCTGTTAATAAAATTAAAACAATTGCGAGAAATATACAGATGCTCTCCAATCGGCTTTACAATTGTGATGTCTATGTATGAAAAAGAGGACATGTCTTAGGAACTACATAAATCCAAATGTATCATTACCATGTGGGAGTGATGTGATTCAGGAATAAAGATTTGACATATATTTTTATTTTGAGATGCCATGCTAATTTACATCATTCAGCCCTTTCACTGCCAAACTGTAAAAGTCCATTAAGTGACTGAAAGGAATATACAAATTATCCACTGGCACTCCAGGCTGGAGTTTTACATACACCCTGTTATTCTCTCCACCAGCTAGCTGCAAGATTCTATTAAGCAGTAAGTGAGAAAATTATATTGCCTGCAAACTAATTGTACAAAAGACTCTGAAATAAGTAATCAGAGCCCGGGACTTTCTGAAAAGCCCCCAGGAGATATTATAAATTGCTCTATCATTCTTGTCAGCCTGGTTTAAAAATCCAGAGCTTCCATGTTGATTTGGTTCCCTCTGCAGCAGAGCACACTTCCTTAGCTATTGACAAAACTGGGCAAATTCCAGTCGTGTCATCAGTAGCTGCCCAATTCAGTCCCTGGTGCCATCTAACAAATGTGTCCCAGAAAATAGCAAGCTATAATCCAAGAAACCCGTGTCCGAAATGAAAATCCTATGCTGTGAACAATAACTTCTGCATCCTCCTGAGTGAATATCCAGTGTTCATATTCCAGGTGCCCATAGTTGCTACTGGAAATATTTTTGTCTAGTTTCCACTTTTAGAGAATGGAAGGAAAACAAGTGCCCCGTAGAGATCATATGGTCTACTGGGAGTAATGTCTTTAAACCATTACCAAAATAGATGTAACATCGTTACCCAGGTGCTTGGGGCAGCACATTTTAGGATAAAATCCTTTCTTTATTGAATAGAAAAGCACCAGGGAAGGTTTTCAAGGGCACAATTTCTGTAGACTCTAACATGGATCAAAGACTTTGTTAGGTGGGTGATCATAGCCAACAACAATGAACTGAGTAACTCAATGGGAGGGCTTGGAAATTAGAGAGGTTTTCCTCCAGCAAATAAGTTATTTACAATGATGTTGACTTGTTTTTCAAGATATAAACCAGAGTCACTTAGTGAAATCAAGGTTATCCATATGTGTCAAGGCAACTTTATTGAAAAAAATATTTGTGAAAGAGACCCAGCTAATCAGAAACAATTTCTATACACTTCGGCTGAAAATATATCATTTGTGAAGACAGTAGGACCACTATGTTTTCCATCCATTCATGGTGAAATTTTTACACATATGTTGTATTTGCTGTCGCTCTGGGAAGAGTCCTTTACCTCCTTCACCCCAACGTAGTCATTTCTTTACTTTTCACGGTGTAGTTCAAGCATTTGCTCCTAGTGAAGAATTTGCTGATCTTCCCAAGCATAATCCCTGTGTTTGTGGGAATGTATGTACTTACCAGTATGCCAGTACTGCGTCCTGAACCATGACACCACCCACAAAACTGCATTGTTTGTTTATACGTCTTGTCTCCTCTTGGTAGACTCCTTAATGTCAGGAACCACCTCTCTCTCTATCCCAAACCAGCCGTAATACAAAACTCCTGGCTCATCGATTAGCACTGAGGATTCAACAAGGAATAACGCAGAGGTCCTACTTCAAGACTTCATTCTAACACACTAGGAAAACCTCCCCTGCTTTTACATTTCTCCTTATCATTGAAGAATTATAGAATGTAATGGATAAAAAGGAGAACAGAGTCCTTTAAATGTGATCTAAAACTCTCATATCGTTATTTGACAGATTCCCTTCTGCCTTTTGAAGAGATTTAAAATCTTTACATAATTATTCCTAGATGAGTCATTCATAGATTTAGCTACTATTATTGAATCAATCCTAAATATGTTCTCCAATGTAGCTCCAATTCTGAGAGCACTCATTTTGTCAATACCAATAAGAATTATATAGTAAGATAAAAATTATATAACTCATTTAGCACCATCTATGTGTATTATTTTATTTTTCTTTTATTTTTATCCTATTCATATCAGTATGGATTTTTATTTCCCATATAATATAATTTCCTTTATGATTCCCTCTTTTATTGACACTTCACTCCTCAGAAGCTTTTGTAATATTTTGGCATAATTTTCCCCTTTTGCTATACTTTTTTCCATTTTTTGTCAAAGCGACTCTTCACAATTTTGAAAATTAACTAGACTTTTTTTTTTTTTTTTTTTGAGACAGAGTTTCGCTCTTGTTGCCCAGGCTGGAGTGCAATGGCTTACTGCAACCTCTGTCTCCGGGGTTCAAGCGATTCACCTGCCTCAGCCTCCCACGTAGCTGGGATTATAGGCATGCACCACCACACCTGTTCTCCCAAAGTGTTGGAATTACAGGCATGAGCCACTGCGCCCAGCTTGGATGGTTTTTATACTCCATAAAAAATGTCCATTGTCCTCTAGTGTCTTACCATCCAATGGGTAATGTGTGTGTGAAAGGTATAATAAAATATGGTCTGTCTGGATATGATGAGAGTACCTGAAAAGATATGAAAACCAAGAAATCATATTCTGGGATAGTCAGAGAAGTTTTCATGAAAGATTGGAATGGAGTTGGACTTGAACAAGGAGCCTTGGAAATATTTTAACTAGAAAAAGTGGCAAAGATAGATAATTCTCAGAGGAAAGTTTGAAGGACACTTAGCAAAAAATGAATAAATCAAATTGGCTGCCTCAAAAAGTTCATGTCAGGTAACAATAGCAATATTGCTGGAAAAGTAAATGAAAGCCTGGGAGAAGACCCTGTTTGTAAGCCTTACAGTTTATATTTCATCCAGAAAGGCAAATAGTTCTATTCATTTTTTAAAATCAGCGTAATGACGTGATCAAAGCAGTACTGGGGAGAGGAAGATGACAGCGGTATGCTGCGTGGATTAGAGTGGGTCAGGACGGAGGCAAAAAGCCCAGGGAGAGGATAACTGCCATAGTCCAGGTGTGAGCTCACACATGCCTGATGTGCATTCTTGTCAGAAGTTTGTTGATATGAAGGATGGGGATACAGTTTTCAAAGAGGAAGTGGAACAGGTTTGAAAAGAATGATGATTATGTTTGTGGCAGTGGATCATCCTGGTAGAAGTTTTTAGCACTGGGTTAAAGGTGGGTAGGACTAGCACTCATGCCTTGATAAGGGAAGTGATGAAAGTGTTACTTCATACTGACTTTTCAGGCAGAAAAAAGGAAAAGAATGCTGTTTGGCAAACTTTTTTTTTTCTTCTTTCTTTCTGATCCTTTTAACCAGTCACTGTTCAGTCCTTCCTAAGACAGCAAAGACCTGTTTCTTTTAAGTATAGGGGAGCCGTACAGATTGGAAGGATCTAGTAGTGGAATACTAATTAACCCTTAGAAAATTACTAGCAAAACTCTTTTGATGCAAAATAAATATTCAGAAATGGTTAAAGAAACTCTGCAGTGAAGAATGTTTCATCTAAAGTTCAGATTATAAATTCTTTTATTCTTAACTGTGACCCAGCCACTCTGGTTTCTTTGACTTATCCTTGGTTTTCTAAGAGTATAGCATCAGTAATATCTCCAAGGAAGGTGATGGTATATATTTCTATTGATGCAATTAATATTACTCTTATTATTTAACCTCCTGTTAAAAAGTAGTTGCTTTTATTATTATAAATGCCCTGAATTAGAATGCTAATTTAGGCAATTTTGATAGGCTATCTCAAATTATAACGTGTTTCTTTCAAGTCATGCATACTTAACCAGTTTTCAGTAGTTATAAGTGGTTAGGTATTACTTCCTGTTGAATTAGCAGTTGCTGAGTAGTTGAGTCTTTGTACTACCCTGCAATCCACTAATGTGATATTTAATGAGGAGACATCAGTCTGAAGAAAGGTAGTCAATATAAATCAGTGTTTACAAAGTGTGATTAACTCTGAAATATTTCATCAATGCTGTGGTCCCAGGCAGACTCTATGCTAATTACTAGAATCTGCGCATGTTTCAGAGGACTTGGATGGACCCTGAGTATTGCAAACATGGAGCAGCAAAATTGCAATTATGCTCGGACCGTCTCTGATGACAATTTATGCATTTGGTGTGATGACCTCCCCCTTCCCAAGAGGGCAATAAACAGAATGCATTTTCATTAAGATACTAATGCACTTAATCACAAGGGGAAAGGGTTAGGAAGTAACGAAAGACCTTCAAGCACTATGTGACAGAGCTGATGGGGGAGAAAAGCTTTATTTTAAAGGCAGCTTCTTTACAAAGCTGTAGGCAGCCCCAGAGCACATCCCACACACTGCCATTGTACTAATTGAAAAAAAAAATTTTAGTTTGGATCTTCTTCTGATTTCTTAGTTACCATTTTAAATATGCAGGTACTACCATAAGTGATACAAAGTCTAATATTAAAAATAAATAATTTCATAGCAGTTTATTCTTTGGTCTAACATCAGGGAACTTCAGTGTTTGGAATTAATTATGCAAATTATGTAACACACATGATGATGATGATGATGATGATGATAATGATGATGACCATCATCTTCATTATCATCACCATCGTCAGTAAGCATTTACCAAGCACAGAATTGTGTTGTAAGGCTCTGGTAAGTGCTAAAGCAACAACTATGTAATTTCTGTCCCTACCCTCTAGGAGCTTACTATAACATCCCAGATTTGTTTACATACCATTTTCCACAGTGAAGTTTATATTGTTCAATGTCAGAAAGACAAGAAGACTGATGCACCAAAGTATTAGGAAACAGAATAAATCCAGGATTGGCAATCCAAGAATCTGGTTTTGAAATTTGTGTTTTCATGAACATAATCTATTTTGAAATTTCTTTTGGATCACAAGATTCTGGAAGACTCTTCCTTTGCATGGGTGGACTCAGCATAATATTTTGAAGGCTAATTTTAAAGTTCATCTTTTGAAGCATTTCGCCATGTGTGTTCTTCTTGCCCCATGTATCTTTTGTGATTATAGCAGAGCATCTAGCTTGCTATTTGTAACATTTCTGTTGAGTCTCATGTGACATTTTTTGGGGTGGGGGAGTAAGAATAATAGAGTTGACATTGCCTTTGGGATGCTAATGTTTTCTGGATCTTGCAAATCTGACAACTTTTCTTCAAACTTGTGTTGTAGGCAACATAGAATACAGCTGCCCTGCCACGAATGAATGTGAAATCACAAAGCGCAGACGTAAATCCTGCCAGGCTTGCCGCTTCATGAAGTGTTTAAAAGTGGGCATGCTGAAAGAAGGTAAGGCTCTTTGCTAGTGCCCCTGAGCTTTCGATTTTGGTGTGGGGATGGGAGGCAAAAAATTCCACCAATTTTAGAGAAACCAGAAAAGATGAAGTAACAGTAAGTACCCTGACTCTGATGGCAGAATACTCCTTTATACCTGGACTTTCTGATAACTTATGGCTAACCACTTGACATTGACAGGAAGGGACAAGGTAGGAGAAGCTGATGTACAGCCAAACACACCAGGTATGCTTGACCGTAGTGCTTTTTTCTTCTTTACAGTTTGCAGAAAGCAAGGGATGAAGACAAACCAAGAGGCTACTACTGCCATTGAATTTTGGTTTTCTTCTCATTACTGGGTTTGCAGAGAGTGGTTTTTTTTTGTTTGTTTTTTGTTTTGTTTTGTTTTTTAATTAATCTTGGGTTTAAAGCACTCTTTATTCTTTCCCAACCTTATCTTTTAGAGTTTATTTTCTATTACAAATGGCTTGAAATATGATATTAAAATTATTTTCTATTTGCTTTCAGTTGGGGATAACAACAACAAACATAAAATGGTAACAGTGACATGTATTCTGTGCTAAACAAATTGCTTAAGCTCACACAGTTTATAATTGGTGGAGCCAGGAACTGAGCCCATTGATTCTAGATGCCACTCAACTATTCCACACATGTCAAAGGTCCTGAAATATTTGTATATTTCAGCATTTCTAGTGAAACTGACATGTTAGCTTGGAGATGGATAAAATGTCTTCTTTACTTTGTGAGCCCTGTGATTCAGTTTTGTTCTTTTACGCATTGCTGTACTTGTGTGTGTGTTTGTAAATGTGCATTTTACATGCTGCATTTAGAACTTTCTGTTTCCTTTTCTTCAGAAAATTCACCAGGTTTGAAATGAGCACAGTTTTATAAAGTAACACAATGAAATGTTGGTAATTAATGTTTGACAGAAAATTAGATTCATTCAATATTTAAATGTATAACTTCTGTTGCATCATAGAACTATGCTTTGTTTCTGGGGCTTGTCCTATTATTATATTTTGTTCTTACTGGAGATCCCCTATTTTTTAACTTTTAAATCCAAATAGGCTCACGTATTAATTCACCAACAGTGAATCAGAGTGTAAATGAGTGAGTGCCATCACGTGGTGTCATAATTTTCCTGATTTGTTCTTCTTTCAAGATGTTTACTGTGAACAATATTACAGGAAGATGAGTGGATCAGATAATGTTTGGATATATGGAATTCACATAGTATTTCTCTGACTTTTACTTATCAAATAGGAACAAAGAAGACCCTCTTAAATTCTTCTAGTCTTCCACTTTGCTCTTCCCTTGAGAAAGAGCTATAAACAAAGAAGTGTATAATGTTATGATAAAGTTTTACAAAAGATGACCAAGATACATTACTAAGTAAATAAT
>NW_016804690.1:8216391-8221758 GCF_001698545.2 Rhinopithecus bieti
AGTAAGAATAATAGAGTTGACATTGCCTTTGGGATGCTAATGTTTTCTGGATCTTGCAAATCTGACAACTTTTCTTCAAACTTGTGTTGTAGGCAACATAGAATACAGCTGCCCTGCCACGAATGAATGTGAAATCACAAAGCGCAGACGTAAATCCTGCCAGGCTTGCCGCTTCATGAAGTGTTTAAAAGTGGGCATGCTGAAAGAAGGTAAGGCTCTTTGCTAGTGCCCCTGAGCTTTCGATTTTGGTGTGGGGATGGGAGGCAAAAAATTCCACCAATTTTAGAGAAACCAGAAAAAGATGAAGTAACAGTAAGTACCCTGACTCTGATGGCAGAATACTCCTTTATACCTGGACTTTCTGATAACTTATGGCTAACCACTTGACATTGACAGGAAGGGACAAGGTAGGAGAAGCTGATGTACAGCCAAACATACCAGGTATGCTTGACCGTAGTGCTTTTTTCTTCTTTACAGTTTGCAGAAAGCAAGGGATGAAGACAAACCAAGAGGCTACTACTGCCATTGAATTTTTGGTTTTCTTCTCATTACTGGGTTTGCAGAGAGTGGTTTTTTTTTGTTTGTTTTTTGTTTTTGTTTTTGTTTTTTAATTAATCTTGGGTTTAAAGCACTCTTTATTCTTTCCCAACCTTATCTTTTAGAGTTTATTTTCTATTACAAATGGCTTGAAATATGATATTAAAATTATTTTCTATTTGCTTTCAGTTGGGGATAACAACAACAAACATAAAATGGTAACAGTGACATGTATTCTGTGCTAAACAAATTGCTTAAGCTCACACAGTTTATAATTGGTGGAGCCAGGAACTGAGCCCATTGATTCTAGATGCCACTCAACTATTCCACACATGTCAAAGGTCCTGAAATATTTGTATATTTCAGCATTTCTAGTGAAACTGACATGTTAGCTTGGAGATGGATAAAATGTCTTCTTTACTTTGTGAGCCCTGTGATTCAGTTTTTGTTCTTTTACGCATTGCTGTACTTGTGTGTGTGTTTGTAAATGTGCATTTTTACATGCTGCATTTAGAACTTTCTGTTTCCTTTTCTTCAGAAAATTCACCAGGTTTGAAATGAGCACAGTTTTATAAAGTAACACAATGAAATGTTGGTAATTAATGTTTGACAGAAAATTAGATTCATTCAATATTTAAATGTATAACTTCTGTTGCATCATAGAACTATGCTTTGTTTCTGGGGCTTGTCCTATTATTATATTTTGTTCTTACTGGAGATCCCCTATTTTTTAACTTTTAAATCCAAATAGGCTCACGTATTAATTCACCAACAGTGAATCAGAGTGTAAATGAGTGAGTGCCATCACGTGGTGTCATAATTTTTCCTGATTTGTTCTTCTTTCAAGATGTTTACTGTGAACAATATTACAGGAAGATGAGTGGATCAGATAATGTTTGGATATATGGAATTCACATAGTATTTCTCTGACTTTTACTTATCAAATAGGAACAAAGAAGACCCTCTTAAATTCTTCTAGTCTTCCACTTTGCTCTTCCCTTGAGAAAGAGCTATAAACAAAGAAGTGTATAATGTTATGATAAAGTTTTACAAAAAGATGACCAAGATACATTACTAAGTAAATAATATATAAGAACAAGTTTTTTAATAGTATGATTCATTATATATATATGTGTGTGTGTATGTGTATGTATGGGAATGTGTGTGTGTGTGTGTGTGTAGATATATATATATATATATATATATATATATATATATGTATGTATGTAGAGAGAGAAAGGAGAATGACTGGCAGACATTGTACACACTGTGATGGATATCCACATGTGCATACATGGAGAAGTAGAAGGAAGGAAGGATATCTAAAGATTGCAAACAGTGTCACATTGGTGAATGAAAATGAGGATGGGGTTACTTTTTACAGTATAGCCTTTGATCCTTTTAGGATTTTTCAGAGTTAACATGTTTTACATTTGTAATCCATTTGCTGAATATGTACTAAGATCTTCCCATATTCCAGGCACTATTCCAGGCTCCAGTGATATGACAGTGAAAAAGACAGATTAGGTGGTTCTTGCTAGAGAAAACTTACGTGAAATTGCCAGAAGGACTATTTTGATAAAGGAAAACATATAATTAAAACAACCACCACCCAACCCACATGACAGAGTTTTTCTTTTAGTTAGGATGATGGTGGTAGCTTACGTTTGTGAAGTGGAGTCCTTTATCTTAGCCATTGCTTTAACCCCTATAGCAGAGTAACAAACAAAACATATTTCTGAGTTAGTGATCAGTGATTGACAGTCAATTTCTGACCTTAATTATATTTATGTTGCCACTTAGTTTCATTGTAGAGACTCAAACTAAACTTATGCTCAATCAAAAAGACTTAATTAAGAGTGATTTCAAATCCTTGAAAGTTGAGGAATGATTATTTTTCAAAAGCAAATCCATTTTTAAGAAGTTCTAAAGCTAATACAAGAATGAATGCTTTGTATTGATGTGGTATTGATCTAGATTTAGGTTTTATTTTGAAATACTGAATTACATGGAGACACTTCTCAAATTCTAGGAATATGTAATTTTTTATTAGCTTGATTTACTGCTATAATTTACACACCATTTGCTTTTCCAGGTTTAAAGAAGATATTTTTCCTTAAATATTTTTTCCATTGTGATTTCTAGCAGGAACAATCCTGAAGGATGGTAAGAGTGAATGAAGAGGTGTGAACTCTGTTTAATTAAACATTGTTGATGAAAGTGAATGGGACAGTGCTTATCTATAATTCACACCTCTTCAATTGCTGTTATCAAGCAAGTATCTGTTTTCTAGGGAATTGCTGCTGTTGCTGATATACTCAAATAATAGTTTATTTTCCTTTACTTCTTAATGCCCACTTTGATGGCAAAATATCAGTTCTTTAACCACCTCCCCTCACCTCCCACAACCACCAAATCAAAAGGATGGGATGGTTATGAGTAAATATGGAATATTGCTTTTCTTCTGTACTTAAAAAATGCAGTGAAATATTGCATGGTACCCTGCATATAAATGCACAATTATGTTTGGCCATGTCCTTGGTTCAAGACTTGCTTTCTAAGCCTGGAGAGAATGATACTGTCTTAAATGTATCTTTATGGATGGAGAGGGATTTCAGCCCCATGCAGTATGTCAGAGATCATGATGTAGTAAATCTATTCAAATGTAAACCTGTTCAATTCAATTACCAGTCCATAATAAAATTTGCTGCTACAACCCTCGTGTTGACCACAGCAGTCCATACAGGCTGATGGCACAGCAGGTCTGGAAATTGACAGACAAAATCTATTTAAACAAAAAACAACATTAGTTCTAGAATCTGAAATGAAATCAGATTTCAACAGCTTTGATGGGAACTTTCTCTCCTTTAACAGGTAATTCAACTAGCCAAATCCATTGTAGATAAAGTGTGGCCTGAAGGAAATGAGGTTTTCATTAAAAGGGTAGTTTATAGAAAAATGAGAATTATACTGTTTTTAAAATAATAATCCTTAGCTCTACTGACTGGCATTTCTATTAATTATGGCATCTCACTTTGAGAAGATATCTGAGCGTTGGTGGGAGTGTGAAGGAGAAAGTGATAGCTTAGTAGGTAAACAACTCCAGTTTCATCACATTTTACGTAATTAAAATTCTTATAAGATATGCTTTCTCATTACCAAGCAATGGAATTATACTTGAATACACTACATTTGATTTTAGTGTTAGAATTTTTCAAAAAAATTGTACCAGTTGAAGAAAAGGAAAACGTGTTGTCTTAGAGAAAGCAACAAAATGCTGCAATACAACAAAACTTTGAGAAGTACAGTAAAACAAATGATAATTTGTTGAAATCCAAGTGGTGGCACCATTCAGCATCCTGAAAAATCCTCTTTGTCTTTCTCTCCCCTCTACTTAGCTGGTAAGTGTCACAAATGATGGGCCAGCATTATTTTTTTCTATCATTATACCATACTGTATGTCAGAGAAAGCCCATCTATTACATGATATCTGGTCTCAACATTCCCTTTTCATTTTTTTCAGGTATTGCTTATTTGAAGGAAAATAGCAAGAACTAATCAAGGTGCACCTATAAATCTGGTCAAGATTTATTTTTATTTTGATCTCTCTCCTTGGTTATTTAAAGGCTATTGCAGGACATACTAGCTCAGTTTGCTTTCTGTCAGTAGCAAACAGAGACATTTTATGAAAGCAATAATCATTTTATTTAGGTATGGAATTCACTGATCAAAGGATTAAAGGCTGTTTTGATGTTTATTGGCATGATGGCTTTCACCCTGGCAGCTCAAATATTTTTCTTTTACTCTTGCAGGTGAGCAAAAATCTCGCATTCACTCACATTATATTCTTTAGCCAGGCCAGCCTGCATGCCAAAGTGTAGATGAAATGAGGCAACTTAGAGGACCAGTGTTGTTATTTCATGCCAGAAAAGTGTGCTTTTTCTTTTGCCTTAAAAAAATATTACTTAACTTTTCTAATCTCCTATTTTGTCATCTGTAAAATGATGGCACCACTAATAGTATTTGCAAACAAAGTGTTGTAAATATCCAATGAGATATTGCAGGTTGAGAGCTTAGCATACCATGTGGCCTAGTGTAAGGACCAACATTAGCTACTGTGGCCAGAGAGAGTAAGGGTCAAGATTCAGGGCCAGGTGGCTCGTAGATTCAAGTCCTGGTTCTACCACCTCTGAGACTTGGAGCAAGTTAAAGAACTTCTCTAAGACTCACTCACTTTAGCCTATTTATTTATAGCTATGAGACTGAAAGTGGAACTTACTTTGTGAGGTTTTTGTGAAGACCAAGAGATTTAATGTAGATACAGGGTCTAGTACATGCTTAGCAGGTGAGGCTATGAGCCTGACTTGCTAGACCAACCCAAGGTCATGTAATTTGTTATCCGTTGGCAATGTCAATGGCCTTAGGGGTGCTTTCCAAACTTTTTATAGAAGCACATCAATAAATGAAAATTTGCTCAGAAATTTCGTGAGGAAATTTAGTCTTTAATATCTGACCTTAGGTCAAATGAAGAGAGACAACAGTGTAAAAAGGAAAAAAAGGGGCTTTAACCCAAGCAGAGGTTTTCACTAACAACGTTCGAGGTGAAGAAAGCTTTAAAATTACTGGTTTAGCTTCAGAAAGGAGAACTTACTCCTTTGTCTTGAAAGGAAAAAGAAGAGGAGGAAGAAGAGAAAGCAGAGGAGGAGGAGAAAGCTAATGTTCCACCAAAGAAAATGGACAAGTGGCACACATTTTAAAATGAACAAGGAGAATTGTAAGAATCCTGTTAACTTCATAAGTAAATTTTTGTGGGCATTTTTTTTTTTTTTT
>NW_016804690.1:8222964-8255486 GCF_001698545.2 Rhinopithecus bieti
AGGAAAGGAGAAGAGCAGGCTTATATAATTATAAATGGCTTCTAAATATTTCCCGTGGAGGAAATGATAAGTTATTAAAACAAGCAAAACAAATCGGATAGTTATGTGTTTTATTGATACCCATTTTTGATTTTCATACTTGATTTGATCTCTTTAAAGTATCTTTCAGCCAGGCACAGTGGCTCATGCCAGTAATCCCAGCACTTTGGGAGGCTGAGGTGGGACACTTACTTGAGCACAGGAGTTTGAGACCAGCCTGGGCCACGTGATGAAACCCTTGTTTCTACAAAAAATAAAAATAAAAATAAAATAAAAAGCAGAAAGTTAGCAAGGTGTCGTGGTGCACACCTGTAGTCTCAGCTCCTCCAGAGGCTGAGGTGGGAGGATGGCTTGAGCCTGGGAAGAGGAAGTTGCAATGAGTGAAGATCGCACCACTGCACTCCAGCCTGGGAGAAAGACTGAGATTCTGTCTCAAAAAAAAAAAAAGAAAAAAAAAAGAAAGAAAGAAAGACAAAAACATAAAGTATCTTTTAATTACAGAGGTGCTCAGTGTTATGTATGCATATTTTCCCCGCTTTGTGAAAGTCTAGAAAATACACACAGTATGAAGATTCCAGATAGGCAGTGTAAACAATATAGTAGAGTTGTGAGTGCCAATGTTTCAGATGAAGTAAAAGCAGAGGTTGAGAATTGGCATTTGGAATAAGTCATCATTTGTGGTGAGACAATACATGGCATTAAGATTTAATTATCATGTTATGATCCTACCCAGTATAGGAAAGTGGGACCCTGGGTATCAGATTCTCATTAGTCAGATAAGGAATCTAAGGTCAAAGAGTTTTAGTGACTTGCCCACAGTCCCACTGCAGATAAAGTGGGAATGGGATTAAAAGCCATGTGTGTCATATGCCCAGGACCATCCTGTATCTATGCCAAGCTGTGTTGCAGCCTTGGCCCAGTAAGGGGTCTTTTCTGCTCCTTACTTGGGTTGATTGCCTGCATCTGTTGTTAGACCAAGAGTGACCTGAATACTTATTTGGCAGTTGGAGGAAATGGGAAAACGTCCTGGAGATCCCAATAAGCAACAGAGTTTATTAGTCTAACGAGGGGTTTTGAGCTTAAGGTATATAAATAAGTGACATTCTTTAGGAGGTGACTTTTCCTTAGGATTCTGTTCTGAGGAAACCAGGCTTCTCACCTAAAGTTTGATGGGACCGCTGAAGTCAGAGATAATGATGGGGATTGGTCTGGGAAAATGTCTTTATGAAATAACTGAGCAGGCTAGAGTATTGGACTGATCGTGAGTTAGAGAAGGCAATGTACATCAGGAGTGGTGAAGATCAAATAGTAAGGTTGAGGACACTGTATGTCAAAAGGGTCATGTCATTTTTGCCCAGCTTCTTGACAAATTATTTTAAATCCATCAAGAATTGCCAGTCTCTATGAAATAAACGATCTTCATCTTTTGCTCTGACTCATAGATTAATAGCGCTGACCTAATGTTTAGGAAATCCTTGGGTGGAAGAAATGGTAGGAGTATGGAGATCTTCTTTTACATTAGGGAATTAGTTGTCCAGATGCTCTATTTCTTCTGAGTGATCCCAACACAGTCCGTGTGGTATATTTTCTGTTTCCACCTTTTTAGAGAAGTCAATTTGTGCATGTCCACGCATACACACATATATGAGAGAGCACAAATTATACATTTATTCATTTAACTGCCATTACATCTCTCTAATCAGTTGGCCTGAGCCCCAGGATATAAAGAAAATTATCCCAGAGCTGTTTTGTTGCAACCACAGCTTGAGCCTTGATTTATATATGGCGGTGGGAACTTTGAGAGTCTTCTGAGTTTACCCTATCAGCAGGAGTAGCAAAGAGCAACTTACTTGTCTAATTACCCTTCTGTTTCATATTTTCCATTTTAATAAAATGTTCATTTAAAGAGCGTAGTGTTTTCCAGGTAGGTTCTCTTTAAAAAACATAAAGCTACTCAGGTCATTTAGTTACAAGTGGATTTGTTTTTGCTTAAAGAGCCTACTTAGTATAATTTATCCTAACAAAACATCTTTTGTGAAAACCTCGGAAGAAGACATTGCCAAGGTGATTTTTTTTTTTCCTCAAGTCTAGTATCATTATACTGCCAAATCGAAAACAGAAATTATTGGTAGGGAAATTTGGGCTCCTACTGCCTTCAAAAAGCAGAACAAAGAAAAGGAGAAAGCTTTAATGGTATTCAAGGAAAATATTTCTGTGTTAGATGACAGTTAATAGAACTGCATTGACCTCACAGGTATTTCTTGCACTCTCTATTGTAATATTATCCTAAGAAACTCCCTCATTAATGCAGAGTATTAAACAAAACTCCCAAGTTATAATATAAGCAATAGCGAAGAGCACCTTCTTTGTGAGTTTCATCTTGACATTAAGCCATTTGGGAATGTACTTAAGGTACCACAACAAGTTATTTTATGTACGGATACTGTATTACTAGATGGTGATTTTTTTCATGTTTTGTTGGTATGAAACTTAGTCAGTCTCAAAATGAATACTAAAGATTTTGAAGGTAAGACTACTAGCACAGATTTTTGAGAGTTCAATTTACATTAGGCTGTGTGCTATGTGCTTTTGTTGGGGTTTGTTAATCTTTTACAATGACCTCAGTGGTAGCTATTTCCCCATTTCACAGAGGAAAGGGAAGCTTTGAGAGATTGTGTTACCTTCCAATGTTCTCATAGGGTATGAAGGAGTCTAGGTTCTGTAGCAGGTATTTTGATTCTACTGCCTCTGCTGTACATTTATTTAATGTAGTTATTCTTTTGGAACTTCAGGAATACTCATGTATGTATTTGGCTTGGGATTCTTCAGAGGCTATGGGTATTATGAGGTACTGAACTCTTAAAAGATGACTTAAGTAACCCATCCCCCATTTTTGGAACTAGGGTTCACTTCAGTGCTTTGAGTTCTTCACTTAATGTCCAGAAATAGAATGAACTGTGTTGGAGGGCAATAAGTTTCCCAGCACTGTGAGAGATGTTGTTAGGGAACAAGTTCAAGTATCACGTGAGGATTAGACCAGACTATCTTTTACAGTGATTTCCCACTCTGGGAGTCCTGACATCCCAACATAAACTTTGGAATAACTTAACAGTTACAAACTACATAAATAAACATCAGTAATACTGAAGCTGTTCATTTCCTGGGAACTCTATTTACTGGTCTGTGTTTTTGTCAGTGCATGACATCTTATTTAAATCCAAATTGGAACATAGAGAAAAATTTTGCCTTGTGGCATAGCTTTAGTCCTTGGCTGAGTTTTTAGAAAATGAACTCCAGAACCACATTTCTTATAAGTCATGCTTTTGTAGAAAGGAATGAATCTGATCCACTGACTTTGTGCACCATCTGCCTCAGTTGTTTTGAGGATAAGGCCATAGTGTACCACTGGAGTATTATCATCTCATCTATTATATAAAAGGGGAAGATTGAAGTTCTAATGTTTTCACGATTTGTCCATGATTCTGCATGTAATCCGTGTGGCTCCTAGAAGACTATCACATACTCCCTGCATACCTGCTTCTCCAAAACTTTTATATTTATGTATATATTTTAAAATCACAATTACATTAGAAGTGAAGTAGATAGAATCTTTGATGTGAACTAACCAGTTGCAGCACTACAAATTATTTCAGCTGAATAAATCTGTTCTCCCTGCATTTGTTTTAGAGAGGGCAGAGAGAAAGACTGAAATCCTAAGAAACAGTTCCTTTAGCTTTCTTCGATACTATTAAAAGTTAATCATTTATTTGATTGTCCCCATTTGTCATTTCCATTTGTGAACTTGAAATAAGAAGCCAGCATTTATCTAATATGTTACATATTTTTATTCTTTTGGATTATAAAAAAAATCCCCAATGGATTTAGCCCCAAGCAGGGGAAACCTGCTTGAACATTTGCTGAGGCACTGGAAGGCCAGCCTGGTAAGTGGTGAGGGGTGGCCAGAACCACATAGGACTCTGTTTAATGTGGAATTTTTTTCCCACTAGCCTCCAAACAACAGATTTTGTTCCTTGTTACCAATGCATATGTATATCAACGTGACATCGATGATGATGACATTGTGCTTGAATGTAACTAAAGGAATTCAGGTATACATTTGAATAAGACTCATTTAATGAAGTATTTCATGGTTTTATTTCATTTGGGCCCCATTCCTAAGTTCTTAGTGACCTTTCTGGTGAAGGCTACGCAGAGTTCTACTCCACCTATTACCATATCAATTATTAGGCATGATTTTGTTCATCTCTAAGTCCCCCTCATCTGACACTGAGCGCTGGTCATTTTTTGAGAGATTGTTCTATAGTTCATCCTTTCTCGCCTTCTCTTTCTCTCTCTCTCTCTCTCTCTCTCTCTCTCTCTCTCTCTCTCTCACTTAGTAGGTTGAGGAGCCACCAACCAGCTTCCCTAAGGCAAGCTGTCTGCAAAGGAACAAGCCAGCTGGCTTGGCCAAGGTTGATCAATGATGGGAAGCAGGCTAGGTTCCAGGTTCACAAAAGCCACTCAGTGGAGAGTAGGTCAGCGGCTTCCCCAAAGCCAATTAGCTGGCAGAAGTCTGAGGTGCCTAGTGCTAGCCAAATTCCCTGAGCCTGATGGTACTAGTGGGGAGTCCATCCTTGGGCTTGCTGGCAAACCAGACTTAAGTGAATGGCAGATTGTGTTTTTGAGAGCCAGTGTGGCTTTGTGGCTACCAGAACAAATATCAGGACCTGCCACTCCACTCAGTCTTACCCAAGTAGATTGCACAGCCCAAGCACAATCGTAACTGACCCTCAGGTGTGATGGATTTCAGCTGATTATCCACAATGTAAATTTGTTTTTACCTTACTTTGCCTTCAATGCTTTTTCAAGTTGACATGAATATGAATCATTCCATTAGAGTGATATGGAAATGGTTGTGGGAGCAGGAAGCATTACAGAGCCCTTTGACAGGAATGTCAGGATTTCTACTATTTTAAAAGCCCCAATTGTAAGATACTCTTCTTTTATAGATGACTGTCTGAGATGAAATGGGACCTATGGCAAAACCCAAAGGGAGGGTATCTGAGCAATTGCCCTTTGGTTAACCTATTTCTCTAAAGATTGTGTGTATATAGGATCAAAATTCCTTTCCTATTTTTCTCAAGAATTACATTTTCATCTATTAAATCTTTTCTACATAGGCTGTATAATCATAATTTTATTATGTCTGCACTATTTTGCTAGCATTTGTACTCATCTTGGAGATGTGGGAAATTTAAGGAATAGAGTGTGTAAAAATGAGGTAATTTACATTACTTGGTTTAACTTAATATGTATTTCTACTTAGATCTTGTTTCTGTGCCAATTTCCGGCTTTGTGTCTCAGTTCAAGCCAGCATGTTGCCCCCATAGGAGGTCAAGTCCATTTTGCCTGGCCTCCCTCTCAGTTCTCAACTATAATAAGTGTTTTCCTTGGGGCCACCTGAGCCCTTATTTAGTGGCTTCTCCCTGGATTGTCCAATTAATATCCCCCAACCACGCTTCTTCACACAGAAGTTTTGGAGCAAATGCAACTTTCTCTCCCTTCACCCTCTCCACCCCATTAAGTTTGTTCTTTTTGTGGGGGTGGGAGGGTTGTTGTTGTTGTTCTAATAGTTTCCTCTAAAAGCCAAATTTCTTCACAACTCTACTGAATTACCATTTGGTGATTTCCAAACTTGTGACTTCTATAATGGTCCCCTCCCTACTCCTGCCTCCCATTAATTCACCTCTCTGCTCTCTTAGACATTTGTCTCCCAGCCTATTTGGTTCTTCAGTATCAACATTATCATGATCATTAGTATATTTGAAGCCAATTGAATGGCAATTACTCTGAACTTAGCCAGTCTTAAGTTATCATCAATTCATACATAATTTGGAAGTATTTGGAAGGAATGTGGATTCATGCCTTGTGGTTTGAACTGTGTAAATATTTCTATCTGCTATGGCAGAAGTACATCCTGTTCTTTACAACATCTAGAGTTGGGATGAGGTTATTTTGCCCAGGAGTTGTTTTCTGTCTATCAGTCCAAATAATACGCATTGTAAGTCTATCTCCAAACTTCTATTCATCCATCCTTGACTCATCCATTCAACAAGTGTATTTTGAGAGCTGGCTGCATACCATTCACTGTGTGAACATGGACAAAAAGAGTTTCTATCCTTATGGAGTTTATGATCCTTTGTAAGCCTAAAGACTTAAAATAACAGAGACATTACCCTTTTCAGAATTTCACCAGCATTTATATTCAGTTTCATACTGTTTACCATTTAATTTCATGTTTTCCATAGAAGGAAATAGAACATAAAGATAAAGAGCATGGACTGTGGGTCAAATGGAGTCTGTGACTATTGATTGAGCCCTTGAAATGTGTCTAATGCAACTGAAGAAGTCAGGCTTTAATTTTATTTAATTTATATTAAATTAAATTAAATAGCCCCCACATGACTGATGGCTACCGTATTGGATAGCACAAAGATAGACTCAGGGTTCACTGTAAAATTTACCACTTACTAGCTGTGCCATCTCAGACAAGTTACTTTGCCTTTTTAAGCCTTCCCTATGTACTGGAGATTGTAATTATACAAACATCAGAGGATAGCTTTCAGGGTTAAATGAGATAATATATGTAATATTCTTGGTACAGCATCTGGTAAACAACAGCATTAGGAAAATAATAGGCGTTATTAATTTTTAGTATTCCATTCTTCACTTTGGATGTCTCATGGAGCAAAGCATAAACAACTTGAGAACAGGAACTGTTTGTTTAGTCTTTCATGGCACCTAGTACAATAATGATCACATAGTAGGTGCTCAATAAAATATGACTTTTTTTTTTTCTTTTTAAAGCATACTTCAGCATACTTTTCAATTGCATTTTACAATTTGGGTGCAGGAATAATTTTCATAAATAATGATTTTAGAAATTTTCATATATGCATTATGAATAAATTTTCTTTTATATTCATATGACCATGACAGAATTATATTTTAGAAGTCCTGTTTTATCAAAAGTATATTGACTACACTGATAATATAGCAATTGGTATCCAAAAAAAGGAGAAAGAAAAAAAACATGAGGAATAATGTTGGTTTTAGTCTGTCTTCTCCATAGACATGTGATAAGTTAGTGAATATAAATGAGATAACAACTAAGACTTATTCTAAATAACTTGTATAAATAACTTGCCCAAGATCAGACATCTATTAAATGGTAAAGCCAGGATTCAATCTGAAATTCTCTGACTCTGAAGCTCATATGCTGTACTGATATTTATAATGAAGTCTTTTGGTTCTTCTCTTAATTAATCTTACCAGAGTGTCAAAAGGTGAAATATCCTTTAAGTCACGTGGAAGCTGCTATTACTTCCTTTTGTGAGCAAGGAGACCTTTATTTTAGGGAATAGTCTTGGTTCTGGAGCTGTTACAAATTCCAGAATCATTTAGAATGTAGGCATTCTAAAACAGGAGGGCTGTGCAATAACAAGAACATCTGATTTTTGTAAATATTGCTCTTTGCAGGACTAGAATGTGATTGCTGAATTGTCTGTATAGAGTATTTCTGCTTTATCATAGAGGTGGTTTGAATAATGTTTCAGCTATGTATATTTCTGAACGGCACCCCTTCCGTGTAGACTATCATAGCCTATTGTTTAGCGGAAGAGGTTTTGCCATTGCCCGGCGTCTGTCCCCGAGAGGCTGTCCAGGTTGTTGTCTGATTATTTCATTTTCCATTTGTAGCGTCACTTTCATGCTCTGTAGACAACTGGCCCAAATTTGTGGTCCGTGAACAAATGTACTTCTCAACGATTCTGTATATATCTGCAGGTCTCCCCAGTAGTCATTAATTAGGATCTTGAGGGGATAGTGTAGAAAAATAAAGCTTCACCACTAATGGTGACAAAGTAAAAGGAACAGAAATTCAATTCAAACCGTGGGTGCCTAAGAAATGTTAGAGAATCTCCCGGTTATCTCACAAATCTTTAACTATTTGGTTATGTGCTCCAGCAGAGAAAATCTATCAAAAGTTTTGTTAAGATAGGAAAGAACAAAATCCCCCAGCTTTTACAAGTAATGCTATTTCTATTTTAATGCCACTCAGGAACTGGCCTCTTTGAAAGTTCCCAAGCTTGTAAAGCTAGGAATTCTTCCCTTCCTCACCTGTCTTACTTAACTTGCAGTTCCAGAATCTAACTTGCAGCCTCAGTTAATGCATTGATTTTAACTGGAAACCCAAAAGGAGACAGTGCTGTAGTCAGCTGAACTCTTAAACAGTCCTGGGAGACCGGAGTGATTCGCACATCGGAAAATAGCTAATGGACCAGAGAAGCAGAGGTTAGTTGCAGGGCCTTTGCTACTGTCTCTTTTCGATCACAATGGGAGAGATCACTGATAAAAAGTCTCTAACATGAAGGGCTAAGGCATACCTTATTCTTTTCTTTATTTTGGCTTTTATATTTTCTTCAGGGCTGTGTATTTTAAAGAAACTCAAGGCTGAGAAAATGGAGGAAAAAATTATGGTCATTAATTTCTTCTCCCATTGCAAAGTTTCAGTAAGTAGTATAATATCTTACAAAGTTACAGGTTAAACATAGTTGAAAAATGAAGAGAATACATTTGGAATTGTATTGTAAACACATTATTCCACATAGCATACTAATAACATCATAGAATTTGCTAATAGACAGCCCAGGGTTGCTATTAAGTCACCAATTCCTGGCAAGATTCTCAATGTCTCTAGCCTCAGTTTCTTAGTCTGTAAAATAGTGATAATAATAATGGCCTATCCTACAGAGTTTGCTCTGAGGATTAAATAAGATAATGTATCCAAAATACTTAGTACAGTGCCTGACAAATATTAAGTCCTCTGTAAATATTCATTGTTATTAACATCACTATTATTTTGTTGCTCAAATGTTTAGGACCTTGCATAACTACACCAAAGATGAATCAGTTCTGCTTGGTCTCAAATGTCATCTTGCTGGAATTGTTTTCCCTCCAAAATGACCAAGTGCTATGTTCACAGCAGGCTTAGGTTGTCTTCACATTGCTCGCTGTCCGTGACTCGCTGGGATCAGAGGTCCCCGATAATGCTCTGTGTGACTCTGGCCCAAGACCCTTTCCTGTGTGCAGGAGAGCTGAAGGTGACAGGCAGGGTCAGCAAAACCTGCCAGAATTACAGAGACCCCTCAGTGGATTGTGGGGAGACAGCAAGAAAGTCTGTCATGGACTAGAAACAAATGACCTTGAATCCATGGAATCACTTCTCATCCGGACATTGCTAACTTTTTCTCAGGTGTAATTTATGAAGGCATCTACAGTTACTTTTGCACATGCTAATCTGTTCATTCAGTTCTAGCATTTCAGGATAAAAAAGACATATTATAGGTGAAGAAAGTTCTTCTACCACCACCTAGAATATTTAACAACCATATTCTCCCTTGAAAACCATTTGCTATTTTGTTTTTTTTAAGTCTCTAAACAACTTGGGTTCAAAGCTGCAGGTAGCTTAGAACCTGTGAGCTCTTTACTTGCCTGCTCAAGTTCTGCCTGAAAGACATTATTCTAGCCAGAGAAGCAGCAAGTACAAATTGTTCATGCATAGCTATTGTTTCCCTCTCTTCTCTTCTCTGCTCTTTCTCCTTCCTCTGCTACCTTTCCACCCTTGTATTGACCCCTGAATATCAAATTAATGGCAGCATATCAGGATTCTGTGTGGCACTTATATCCTTTGATTCTGGTTTTATGCCTGCACTACAGTTCTCATGGCAATGGTTTCATGGTTTCAGTCTCAAAGTATGGGGTTTGGAAGGAGGATTGGTGGAGAGAGAGAGCAGAGAGAGAGCAAAGAAAAAAGGAGGGAGGAGAGAGAAAAAGGAGGGGAAACAAAGAAAGAAAAAAATAGGCTTCCATAGTGCAGATGACTTTGTTCTCTATTCCCCTTAAAACTTGCATTCTTTAACACACTTTCTGTTCTTTTTCTGTATATGTAATGGTAAACTGCCAGAATACTGATGAGACCAGAATGATGTTTGAATCTTTCTCTGTAACCCACCAACCCACACGCATCCTCCTGTTTTCTTTTGGGGAAGGAAGAAATGTATCTGCACTCCAGTCTGTCCCTTCACCAGTTGCATCAGTGAGGTGGAGACTGTCCCCCCTGGGCAGTCTGCTCACTGGGTGGATGCACTGCCTGTCCAGCTATTCTGCACTGGCTCGTCTCTAATTAAAGTACTTGCTATGAACGTTTTTTAAGTACTGGAGCTTAATGAAGTTAGAAAAAGGATTTGGATGCAGTTTGTGAAGACTTCAAATTGTTTGAGTTTTTTCTCTAGGGAGAATTGTAATGTCTGGAGGCATTCTGAATTACTTACAATGTATTCCATTTTGTTCTTTTCAAAAATTCTCTCATAGTGGTGAATAGCTGAGAAAAAAAAAAAGCCCACTGCCCATCTTTTCCCCCAGGAGAACACTGTAACTCTTGCTTTGCAAAGTGGCTTCTTGGGAATTTACAAGTCTTTGAATACTGTTATCTAATTAAAGGGATCTTTAATTCTCATTGGCAATTCTACCTTTGACCCTACAGTATCTAGGAGTTGAAAGTAAAATCACATTCATCCAAGATAACCCAAAGCTTGTACATTTGGAAGCTTATCCCTTTCACTAATGCCTGGAGCTTTATGCTTCAGAGATACTGGGCTGAGCGTGGAAAAGGAATGATCTGTATAGTTCTATGTAGATCTATGAGGTGAATTTCTTTGTCCATTGGTGGTTTACTGCTGACCAGTAAAATGCTGGCTAATACCTTCTGTTAGAGATTGGAGTCACAGTAATTTGTCATCAATAACTGTAATTAGGTTTATCTACCCTTTTAACCAATACCATAATCTTTACCAAATTGTTATTGTTTGGAGCTATTGAGAGAAATTCTGGAAAACTGTTTTAAAGATTGATCTCAAAGCAGTTCAACTCTATAGGGATTCTTCCTTTTATCCATCTCTTACTAAATTTCTTCTGAAATATTCAAATGCTTTCTCAGAATAAAATGTCATGAAAGCATGTCATGTATCTGAAAAATAATTAATATAATTGACAGGAATGTCGGTTTTCTGCTGAGGTGTGTTTCTCCTAATCCCACTGTGCAATCTTTAATATTGATCCAATTGTTAGGAAATCTTGTCACTCTCCACTCACCATACCTGTGCTAAATATTTTTCAGAACTGAGGATTCTGAAAGTATAGAATATTTACATCTGTATCATAATCATCATTTGACAAAAAGAGGTTTCCTTTCACTTATGTGCTGGGGCATTGTGTACATAACATCTATGTATGTAAGAGGTATATGCAGCATGTGTACAATGCTTGCTTGGATTTGACAGTTTATTCATTATGTACATTGCGTATAATATTGCAAATGACACATCTGAGTATTGGAATCTAGGCAATAGGAGTTCAGCACTTAAAGTGTCCAGGTTGCACCTGAACTAGTTGGAGCCTGCCAGCCCCTGCAAGCCCACTGAGAGCATCTGTCTCGCCACCACCTTGCTCATGCTGTCTCCTCCGCAGGCCCTCCGATTCTTCTGACTATGAGCATAAATCATCCACCTGTCAGGAGCTCTTGCTGCCTGGATTATGCAATGTGCCTGCCTTCATTTGGAGGTGGTGTGAGCAGGAGATTGCTGCAAATGGTTTGCATTCATTTTAATGCCATCCCAGCATTTCTTTAGCTTTAATGAGGGGATTAGGGTGGTGACAATGACTTTCAGAGACAATGAAAGTCTTCAAGATTCTGAAATTTGCTTTGTATGTTGAGGATAGCTCAATTTGAGATCTCTCTCCCTCTCTCTCTCTTCCTCTTAAAAAAAAAAAAAAAAATCCCAAATGAACCAGTAGTTTAAACATTTAGGCAAAGGAAAAGGATATTATACAAAGCCGGCTGTCTATAGATCTATTTATTGGCTTTATAACAGTTCCCTCCAGCTGACAAACTGAAAATCAGTCAAATTTATTGCTGATTCTCAATGAGTTACTTTCTTTCGGGCATTGACTTTACACATATTGGGGAACATCCCCCCTTTTTTTTCTTTGCTGCCTTTTCTTACTCTGGAATTAAAAAATAAATAAAAAACCTAAAATGTCTTAAATAATTTTAGCTTCACTAACTGTTGACTAGTACAGGTAAATCTTACCTTTACAAAAATCTCTATTTTGTGTTTTAAATTTTAATCCTTCCTGGTATACCCAGGATAACCTCTATTGCAAAATTGAGATCCCCTCCTCAACCACCAAAATATATTAATTTTCGTTAAGAAAACATTCTAGTCATGCCAGCTTTATATCTATGATACATACAAAAACATGAAATTTTCATTTTCTTTAATTAATAGGTCCTTTTGGCATCGTCAGACTTCAACTCAAAGGAGATATAACTAGGACTGTGTTTATTTTATTTGAAATTGGAAGAATGAAAATTCCAGTTTTCTTGCTTATGAATAGCAAAAATGCTATCATTGTTTCACAAATGCTATCATCACCTATAGATACATAAGTTGCATAGAACAGATGAGTGAAAGAAAATATTACTTTGAAAGTGAGACTAAGTTAGTGAGCCATTAGCTAAAGTCAGGGTAGGGAGACACAAGGTTATGTATATTTGGTAATATTTTTTAAAAAAAGTGTTTTGATATAGTTTAATATAGGCATATTAGTGAATTAAATGACATAGTACTACACTGGGCAGAATATGTGTTTTCTAAAATATAAGATTCTTTTATTGTCACAGAGTTTTAAATAAAGTAGGCATTAGATTTACATTCCTACCTATGTTTTCTTTCTTAGAAGCCTTTAGGACTTCCTGCATGTGTTTATTTGCTTAAGGGGATACGGAGGGCACCTCAGGTGGGAGAGAGTGACAGTTCTTGCTGGCTTCCTGTCCCCCCTGCTTCCTCATCCCAATCCTTGTCCCACCTCTTCCACTGTCAAAGCCAGAGAGCTTCTCAGTTTTCCTTGGGCACATGTGTGTGAATTTTATTAAATTCTGAGACACTAATATTCACAAAGAATAAACACTTCCATATTCTTTCTACTATGTGTGTGTACATGTATGTGTACCTATGTATGAATGTATATTTTATATATATATATATATAATAAAGAAACATATGTGTGGTATGTATTTTATATATAGTGTATATACTTATACAAGTACATATATCCCTTTTGAGGAAACATCTAAATTAGATTTTTGCGTTAATACTGAACACTCAGTGTGGATTTGGTCTACATTGGAGAGGGAACAAAGGAAGAAAATTAAATGATGTTCTAGAGAACCCCGGCTATTTATAAATCCTCATAACACAAGAATAATTATTTTTCCCTCGACAATAGTACTTCTAAACATCTTAGTCACACACGGAAATCTTTAATGTGTTGAAATATGATGTAAATGCATTTTCCAAGTATTCATAAAACAAACACTATTTACCGAGATAATAAGTAGCCCGCGAATCTTGAAGTAAGAGCTTTCTCCTTGCTACTAACATGGTTACAGATTTTCATCTGCACTGAGAAAAGTGACTATATAGATACACAGTTTGAACATAGCAACTTCCTGTGAGTATTTTTGGGGATGCAATTGGCCTTATGAGTGACGCATACAGAATCCGAGTTCCATGCTTGGAAGTTTATTAGGTGAGAAGTTGACAAGTTAGCCTCCTACTTTTCTACTCGTTTTTAATGTGATAGAAAAGTATCAGGATTTTTTTTTTTTTTCCCCTCTGTTGTAACCTGGTGGACTCAGCTTCCTAGAACAGAAAATGTGTTTCATCATCATTTTTCCCCGTCACTGACAAATCTAAATTTATGTATATTTAAAAAAAGAAAACAGGAACATTTGAAGAGATAAATGCAACACAACACTGACAAAATCTGATGAAAAATCTCACTCTTTTATCTATGGAGAAATTAGGTTTATCATCAGGACAGCATTCTCTTTTCATTTTCTGAAAGGTGCTTTTTGACAGACCCTTTGCAGTGGACGTCACACTCACAAAACATGCTGTCACAGGGCTATTTGAATATGGTGACAGGCTCATTATCATGTTGAAGACTCCTGACAACACTGCAGAGGGGAAATGGACAGGGCTGCCAATCAGCTGTTGAAAAGACTGTGGTTGAAATAGGGTTTTTTGTTCCAAGAACAGTAGTACAAATTGACTGCATTAATTCTTTTTATTATAGCCGTGCACACTGTAGTTAAGGGCTCGGGAGGGTTTCCATTATCAACCCCTGTTTTCAGCAGGTTTATTAGCTAACCATAAAAATTTGTTCCCAGCTGAAATTTGGCAGAGGTAGACGCCTTTTCCTATAAGATTTAATTGTGTGTGTACGTGTGTATGTGTGTGTGTGTTCGCACACACATGTGCATGCACATGTGTTAGTCTTACTAACAATTTTAAAAATTGTCAAAATGGAGTTTGATGAGCAGGTAGACACGACTTCCAAAGTATAACTGTAATTCAGTGATCATTCTATGTTGAAGGGAAAAATAATTCAGGCAGATAGTCTATGATTGTGATTTAGAGCACTGAAGTCTCTCTGATCACAGAGAATGAAAGTTACAAACGAAAATTCATAAATGTTGCTGTCATGAAGCAAATAGTTTTTCACAGCACTTCTCCTAGTATTTGTTTGTCATCTAATCCTGACTTCGTGATAAGGAAAGCAATTGTGTGCCTAAAAGTCAAGTTATTTCCCCAGTGTTTTCAGTGACTTCACCAGGGTTCTACTTAAAATGGTGGTGACAAAAGTTTTCACTTTTGTGGGTAATTTGTGGGGAAGCAGTTGGCCTCAAAAATTACCGTGTATGTGTGGTCCTTTTTCTTTTAAAATTTTTACAAGCGAAGAATTAACTTGGGGACATTATTCAAACAGTGTTTGAAGCCAATAATAGACAACCAGAGGAATTGTAAACTGGCTTTTTCCCCCGCTTCCTTTGAGCTCTGTGACTGTGGGCATGACTTGGTATTTTGCCTAAGTCTCCACACCAAGGGCACCAAAAGAAGATCATCAAATTCTAACCTTCACATAAAGCAAGGGTATTTCTGTTCATAAGTTTTGCATAACTGTTTCTAATGATCCCTGTTATGTTCAGTGTGCAAGTTACTTCCCGGTGGTAAGACACTACAGGAACCCACAAGAGAACATTAATTCTCCTCTGCCATTTGGTGTATTGCAGCATTTACACACTTGATTAGAGTCTGCTCTGGTGAAAAAAAGTTAGCATTCCTATATAAGAGCCAAGTTCTCCCCAGAGAGTGACTTAGACATTGGAGATAATAAGTCCAGTAGGGAAATTTTACTTATTTTTCGTAGTTATTCCATTCTGACTTGACTTGCTAACTATGTCTTAAATTTGCTTCTCACAGTGGTGTCTTATATCTATATACACCCAATGGGCAAAATTATGTGGCTTTTATAATTTATGTTTAAGAAAAAAAAATGTTTCCTTCCCACTTTTGTGTTTAATAAAACAACCCTGAAGTTGTCCACTGTCAGCTCATTGGTTTGTGTGCTGATGTTTCTCTGATGTCTTGGTTTCATTCATTCCTTTAAACGTTGACTTATTCAGCAAAGGTATACTGACCATCTCTTTTTCCAAGTGGTAATTTCGGTGGTAGAGAGTTCTAGGTGAACAGTAGTTTGAAGAGTTTGCCATATAACTGGCTGTGGGGAACAGGACAAGGTGGCATGGGAGCACAAAGGAAGGGCATCTGTCCTAGTCTCGTGATGTGCAAAGTGAGACCTGAAGAGTGAGCAGACATGAACTCATGAAGGGTGTAGGGAAAGAGAGCAGGTATTCCAAGTGGAGAGGTCAGTCGTTGTACAAGTTCAGAGGCTGAGAGAGAGTTTTGCTCTTTTGAGGAAATGAGAGTTGTTACAAATGCCCGAAGGGTCATGGATGATGTGAAGAGGCAGGTTACTAGCGATGAAGATGGAGTCAGGGACTTGATAATGAAGGATCTTGAAATCCATTTAAGGGTTTTGGACTTTGCCTGAGGTTAACGAGAAGTTTTGAAGGTTTTGCTTTTTTCTGTTTGGGATCAGATTAGTTTTATGTTTTAGGAGGAATACTATGGCTACAACTTGGGGGAATGAATGACTGAACCAATGGTGTTGGCATGAGGGTAGGGTATGCCTAGGCCTGCTATCATTTTCGGAATGAATTTTATTTCTTTCCTTCCTCGTTGATTTCTATGATCTTTCTGTCCCCAATCGAATTTAAAAATAAGACTTTTTATTCATTTGATGATAATAATTGGCCCCATGTTTATTCACATGTTTCTCAACTCCAGAAATAAAATCATAAGGGAATCTATTCCAAATTGGTTTTAGCTTGAGTCTTTAGGATTTGATCCTTGGCCAAGCACAGTGGATCTCACCTCTAATCTCAGCTAGTCAGGAGACTGAGAAAGGAGGTTTGGGCCCAGGAGTGCAAGGCTGCAGTGAGCTATAATTGTGCCACTGTACTCCAGCCTGGGTAACAGAATGGGACCCTGTCTCTAAAGTGAATGAATGGATGAACAAATAAATAAATAAACAAATAAAGATTGGATCCCATCAGGTTCAACCAACTTATTTGTATTCAGAGTGTACACTGGAAGTATAGCAAGGACATGAATTAACATTTGTGGTTCTAGACTCTAAGATAATTTCTAGCTCTAAAAATCCATTATTCCAATCGTGAAGATATCATACTCAGATTCGTCAGGATACATCTGAAGAAAGTACACCATCAAGCTCTAAGTTGATTGTGTAGTTCATACCCTATGAATATTGTAAAAATCACTATCTAGATAGAGGAATATATGTCTTCCAGAGAATCATACCCATGCCTTTGTGATGAAATTAATTTTCCCATGGTTCCAAGTATACCTTGCATACTGTAAATGCAAATACAAGCATAGGAATACTTTCATTTTCCTAATAGTTTAACTTTCATCATTCAGTACAAGAAAAACAAACAAAAAAAACTTCTTCATGATCCCTGAAGCATATTTCACAATTATCAAATAATTTACATTAAGAAGACTATGCTAACAAAGCTGCAATAACAGAGAAAATAACCATTTGCCTTTTATTTCTTGATGGAGTAGCCCTTGTTAAGACTAATGCTGCTATTGGATTGAACACCTTTCCACTTTCTTCACATAAGCATGCTTGTGGAATTCTGGTTTCTATCCGAGTATTTGGGAAACGATACTTAATTTATCTATCAAAAGTAAAAGTTTGGTTTTGTTTCAATGTTTATTTTTTGACCCTGTCCAGCAAAGTAGAGTATTACTTAAAAAAAAAAAAAAAAAAAAAAAAGCTGGCACCACAGTGTAAAAATCAGCATTCCACTAGATGGAGCAGAGTGGAAGTAGAAGTAAGCAGGGCTGAGATGTGTTGAGGAAGCTGAGTTGGCAACTGAGAGAGTAAGAACCAGATACAATGTGACCAAAAAGAAAGGGAAGGGAATTCAGGGGTGGGGTGCATGGGAGGTAGAGGCAGAGGGACCTGGTGAAAGAGAAAGGATTGAGTGACCAGGAAATTTATACGTTTTAAGAAATGGCACCCATGAATTAAGAGGTTTCCAAGTTTGCAGATACAATCTTAAAATTTGTAGCTACAAACTAGTTGTTCCTATATGTATTCCAGATGTTTATTATTGACATCCACAAAGAACAAGGCTTTCCATATCAAATCATGACATCATATGTAACATTTCTTTGTTACATCGTATGTTACATCATATGTAACTTTTCTTTCCCTTCTGGAAACAAGTTCCTTGAAAATAGGTTAGAAAATCTGCTTTGGAGGATTTCCTTGCCTTTTAATAGACTTTAGAGGTCACAAATTCCAGAAATATTACTTTCCTTTTACTTTAAGTCTTTTAGGTTCTGATAGAGCCCCTGGACACAAAGATAGAGAAAAATAAAACCTTAGCTCCATGGAATAACTTAACAGTGCTGTTACTTTTGATTCTAATCTATTTGGCTAGCTATGCCTCTAAATATAAATAACTCTATTGCCTATTTTGAACATCAGCTGATCATCCCTACTTTTGCCTTGTGGTCACACAGGTGTCTATACTTCTGTGCATATGTTAGTACTTTAAAAATCACAAATTGTTCATTTTCCCACCACTTCATGCTTTTCCAAGTTAAGCTATCTTTTGTCTTCAGCTCCTTCCAAAAACTAATTGCAGACCCCTTATTCTGGTTGCTTTCTTTCATTATTTTTTACATAATAAATGTTCTTCTTTAAAGCATGGTTCTCAGACCTGCACAAAATGGTGGTGTTTTAATGCTCAATATTGCTTACCCAGATCCCTCGGCTGCAACAGCTCTCTCCATATTATTCATGCTATTAACCTTCTCATTGGCTTCAATCCTTAGGTGTTTTTTGTTGAATTGTTTTCTAGTTTTCGCTCTCTTATTCTTTATTTCCCTAATTGATTTATCATCCCAACCTTGAACTTGAAATTTAGCCTTATTACATTTAAAGAAATCTCCTTGAATGATACCCTTTAGAATAGCTTTGCTATCCTATATAAGCTAAGTATTTTCTTCTTTGGGTCACCTGCAAATATAATCAGTTTGTATTCTTTATCTTCAAGTAATTATAAGTAATGTTGACATTTTCATTTTATAAAAAGTTTCTAATCCCCCTCTGGAGTTCTCCTCCTTTGCAAATTGACATCAATTCATTAATACACAACATTTGAGTAACATAGCACATCCAGCTGTGAGAGTGCCTAACTGGAATATCATTTAGCCTTAAATTCTTCCAAATTTACTATCATCCACCCCGCATGTTTCTGTCTTGTCTATAGGATTTTCATGTGGATTTCGCTAAGTTCTTGGTAGAAAGCACTGTCAAGATATCTGTGGTATTCCAGTCATCTGCTAGGACAATAACTCCATCAAAAAAGGATGAGGTTTTTTATGGTATGATATGATTTGACCTTTAAGTTTTTTCTTCTGTTTTAAAGGATTAACTACTATTGGTTATAGAAAATGAGTGTGGAAAATGCAGAGTAGAAGGAGGAAGAAAAATTCACCACCAAAAGACAACTATTGTGTGCTTGAGTGAACACATGCTTGCTCATGGGGCTTTGAACTTAATTCACTCTAAAATTTGGTAAGGGATACACATCAGGATCTATAGTTTATCAAATTTTCTGTTTCCTCTCTTCTAGAGAATCTAGACTTGATCACATCTGCAGATGGGATTCTTTTATTCCTACGTTTTCTTTGAGATTAAGAAAAGTGCTTCTTTAGTTTCATGAGCATATCATTCTAGCAGTCTGGATGTGATTTCTCTGTGATTTAATTCTTTTTAATAAAAGAAATTTGACACTTATTAAAGTGTGTAGATGCTCACTTGTTTTTATATTTTGTGGTTTATTCATGTGTAATCTCGTCAGAGGATTGTTATCTTTGATGGAGAAAATGGGGGAAAAAATCTCTGACAAAAGAGTATATTATCACTTGGCCATATGTTCTGTTACACTGTTTTACCAGTCAAGGTTCTTGCAATCAATATAAATTGATGTTAGTTAAACAGAAAAGGAATAGATATGGACAGGAGGATCAGAGGCTTAACAATAGCTGGGAATACTAAAGAAACTGCCTCAGGAACAGGCAGGGACTGCAGGAAGCTGAGTGGCTGAACCACAGTTAAGTTAGTGCCCAGGAATATCCCCCTAAGGACACTGCTGTGGCCACCACAGGAGACACTCTCACTGGGCGCTTGTTGCTGCTGCAGTGGGCCCTGGAGTGGATTCTCAACATTCCCCTCCTCTTTGATTCATATTCAGACATCAGGCAGGGTTTTCTGATTGACTGAGCGAGCACTTATCCCTTCACTGCTGTGTTTGAGGCTAGCAAGTGTTTTGAGCTTTAGTTGTCTTGTGGTGGGAAGGGGGACTCTCATCAACAGATACATAAGTACATGCTATAACCTTCCTTCCTAAGCAAATGAAAAGCAAGACAATTAAAACAGACTAAAAGATATTTGTTGTTTTGATGTCTTTTATAAACCTTGGCTAATTTGGGAAAATACATTTCTTGTTTTTAATTTCCTTTCTTCCTTTTGAATGTTTTCATTGTTCCCTCCCTTTACTTCCAAACTTTTTGTTTGTTTTTTTAAAATTTAAATTTGTGAAAAAGTATCCTGCCATAGGCTGATGCATAGAAAGGTTCTAGGCCAGAACAAAGACATAGTTGAGTTTGACTTTTGGCTGTACCACTTAGTAGCTCTGAGCCTTGGATAAGCCGTATAGCCTCGTCGAGACTCAAAGTCGTCACCTATATGGAATGGAATGAACAGTACCTACATTGTAAAGTAATTATAAGGGCTAAACATAATATTTTTTAATCTTAAAAAGGTTTTATTGATGTGTAATAACTGCACATATTTATGGGATATGTGTGATATTTTAATAAATACATACACGGTATAATGATCAAAGAAGGGTATTTAGCCTATTCATCACCTCAAATATTGATTATTTATTTGTGTTGGCAACATTTCAAATCTTCTTTTCTAGTTATTTTGAAGTATAGAATATATTAATGTTAACTATAGTCACCCTACTGTGCTATCAAACACTAGAACTTATTCTTTCTAACTGTATGTTTGTATCCATTAGCCAACCTCTCATTGTTCCCCCTGCTTTCCCAGCCTCTGATAACTATCATTTTACTCGCTACAACCATGAGACCAACTTTTTTAGCTCCACATATGAGTGAGAACAAGCAATATTTGTCTTTCTGTGCTTGAATATTTTACTTAATGACCTCTGGTTCCATCTATGTTGCAGTAAATGACAGGATTTTATTCTTTTTATGTGACTGAATAGTATTCCATTGTGTATATATACACCACATTTTCTTTATCCGTGCATCCACTGATGAACATTTAGGTTGACTTCATATCGTGGCTATTGTGAATACTGCTGCAATGAACACTAGGGTGCAGGTTAAAGATAAAATGTTTTAAAGAACCTAGTCTATAATAGATGTTCAGTAAATGATCACTTTACATTACCATTAGCCACACTGAATTTTGAAGATACTGGATTATCTTCTTCCCTTTGAAATTTTTAGCAATTTAACACATAACAAATCTAATGTTTTAAATATAAAATTTAATGTTTTAAAACATTAGATTTTGTTAACAACATAATGGTTTTCATTTTAAAGATCTACAAAACATAATTAGATACCTAAAACTGACTTCCCTATTGAATACAATGTGTTTTAATTTTAACTTTTCTATATTGAAAGCAAATTTACAGCAAATACAATTTTATTTCTTATGATTTCTTTATTCACGCATATATTTTGTAGTTGTAATCCTAGTGTATAAATTATTTTTTACATATATTTTGTATTTTAAAATGGTATGTCACTAAAACTAATGTTGTAGTTAACCTAACGATTTGCTTCACAGGATAACTTGTGGTTTCTCTTTTTTCTTTTTTATAAATAAGACCACCCTACATATCTCTATAGTATTTTTCTTCTTTTGAATAATTTCTTTAGGGTAAATTTGTAAAAGGAAAAACTGAGTCAAGTTGTGTGGGCAGTTTTATAGTTCTCGATATGACATACATATCACTCTGGATTTTTAAAGAACTATATTTTATATATCCATAAAATATATATATATATAATTTATATGAATAATATAATATAATATGTATGTGAATATATATATGAATAAGGCATGGATCCTGTCCCTTAAGAGGAACAGAAGGTGATTGTAAGATAGCAATAATTGCAATATTATGGGTATGCAGGAGGTGCAAATGAATCACAAAGAAGGATTACCTGATTCAAATTTGGGAAGTCGGAGAAGGCTTACTGCAAAGTGACAGCCAAACTCACCTTAAAAGGCAAGTAGGAGTTAAGTAGGGAATCAGAGAAGGGGAGCACAAGAGAATTCCATATAGGGGGAGTAGAATCTACTAGAGAGAATGGCACCTTTGGGAATGACAGGTAGTTCATTCTGGTTCAGTTTAGTGTCTAAGGAGGTGAACGAGGGATGAGGCTGGCAAGGTAAGTGAGATCTTGAAGAAGAGCATCCCTAAGGAGTTTGTATTTCATCCAGACAGTCGTGGGAGAGCCAATGAAGGGTTGGCTGGGGGCTGATGTGATTAGATTCTCATTTTTAGAATAGTGAGTCAGACCGCAGTGTGGCCAAGGGATAAGGCAGCTGGCAAGGCCAGTTACAAAGATACCAGCAAGGAACCTCCTGCAGTAATCTAGGGTAGAAACAATGACAGACTGAAATAAAATATTAGTCCTGCCTTGAAAGAAGTGAACAGAGTGGGGAGGTAGTAAGACAGCAGAATGCACCGAATGTGGCCGGTGGGTTGCTGGACTAGGACAGGCACAGGCATGTCTGACTGTCAACGGTGCTGCATTTCACTGCCCCAGGGCACCCAAGATGAACAGGATTTGGGGAGTGAAAGGGGAGAAGGTGTGCATGTAGCTTTCGAAGTACTGTGTTTGAAGTGCGATAGTGGAGCCACAGTAACCAGAGGCAGGATGGAGTGCTAGAAGAGATCTGGACTGCAGATGAAACTGTGGAAGCTGTCCATGTTTGGACGGGAATGAAAGATAGAAGTCATAGGGAAATTGCTTTAAAACACAAGATGGGAAGTGAGTTCAGGACAGAATCCTGGGTTTGCTGATAATAAGCCGAGGGTAGGAGAAGAGGAATTTAAAGGAGATTAAGATTGGAGTTGGAGGAGGAAAACCTAAGAGAACGTGGTATTGCAGAAACTCAAGAATGGAGATTTAAGGAAGAAGTGGTAAAAAGAAATGTGACACACTACAGAATGGAAAATAAGGAAAACTGAAAATATCACTGGATTTGGCAACAAAGAGGTCAAAGCTGATTTTGGCAAGAATAGTTTCATTAGAATGGTGTGGGCAGAAATCAGGTGCTTTGAGGATTGCATGGGATGTCATGAAGTAGAAGTAATGAGAATGAACAACTCTTTCCTCCATCTGGACTGTGAAGGGGAAGAAAAACAGAGACAGAGGGCGTGAGAGAGGAGTCAGAGAGAGATAGGCATACGGAGACGAAGATAGAGACAGTAAGACAGGGAGAGATATAGGGACACAGAAAGACGCAGAAAGAAACAGTGAATAGTGGCTAAAAGAAGTACATAATAACTGAAAATAAGTGAGTGAGTAACGATGCCATGCCTACTTCTAAGCACTCTATACGTATGTAGAAGCTCATTTGATTCTTACGACAACTGTAAGAAATAGATATTATCCCCATCTTACAGATAATGATGGGCATGAAGACGCAGAAGTTAAAAGGCTTGCCTGAGGTCCTATAACTTTCAAGTGCTGGAGCTGGAATTTGGAGCGGGGCAGTCTACTCCAGAGTTTGAATCTTAATTACTACAGTATATTGCTTCCTATATTATCATCTCTAGACACCTGGAATTTAGTGTTTGCGTAGTGAAGCCTGATGTTTCTAGGTGAAAATAGGGAAAGCAAGACAGTATTGTAAGGATCAACTTCATATGGAGAACAAGTGTTAATACAGATTTTTTTTTTTTTTCCGAATGAGCATCAGTGAAGAGTTTTCATAAGTATAATGAGGACAAAAATGATCAAATGGTACTATTGGGACATTTGGTAGGTGATAAGGATTGACAAGCAGGGCAGTTCCAGTTTAGAGAAGCATTAGAATAGATGTGGTAGTTAAGAGTTGATATAACAACAGTTTTGAACCAGTATGTGTTTCTGAGAAAGGAACAAAGCTGTTATTATTATTATTATTTCATGAATCCTAATCCTGTAGAAATAGTAGAATTAAATGAAAGGGGAAAGAGACAGTTCATAATTGGGCTAAAAGAGGAGACAGTTTCATTGACCCACATATAAGATGCTATCACTGTCTGAGGGTGGTAGCATTCAGAGTTAAATCTGACAGTCTGTTATGAAAGAATTGAGATATTTGGTGAGTATTTTGAATGAGGGTTCAAGGAAGGGAACAATGTAAGACAACTCAATTATTTCAGAGAAACAAAGTAGGGTACCAAAAGCCAAGTAACAGAATTGAGGAAATTTAGAGTAGAAACTCAGATGAGAAGAAATAGTAATTTACTTAATGAATATTTAGAGTGCTTTCTCTGCTTCTTATAAGCCCTCTGATAAGTACTGAACTTAAATTCATCATGAGTTTAGTTAAGGTATGCTGGATTTTAGGTAATAATGAGGTGTCCAAATCAAAATGACTTAGAAGCAATTAAACATTTGAAGCTTGAATCTGGGTGAGACTTTCGGGGATGGAGATATTAACTTGAGAACAAAGGCATAAAGATGAAGGTTTGGTTATGTATTAACTCACGAATAGCCTAAACTGAGAAAGAATGTCATTTTTTCCCCTTTGTCTCTGTGTGATTTTCCATGTGGTATTGAAGACAGGTATGCTGAATATTCATTTCAAAGGATATTATCTGTTCCAGATAGGGCGTAAAAATGATGTCTTGATCGGCTGTCATCGAATATCTCATGGCACTTTTTTAGAGTTAGCACTTGGACCTGAGGGTCATGGCCACAGTCTACTGTAGGGTCATTGTTTCTTACCTCTGGGAAATTTTGACAGGCTTCTTAGAGGACTGGAATTATTTCTGTCCTAAACTGTCTACTATTATTAGACACCATTAGACACCGTTAAGTATCTGAATGCTTTTTCATATTTGCACTGATAATTGAACACAGTAACAGAAACTCACAGTATTGCTGGAAATGAGCAAAGCCATGTTTCTATTCACGTTCTAGGAATTTATTCCTCTTTAGCCTTTTAGAGCTCTAACACTCTCCTGCCTGTGGCTTAGGGAGAAAGAGACCAAGGCCAGCCTTTGGTGATTGCTCATGGGTCTTTTGTGCCTCCCTGGGTTTTTTTCTAGGTGTTAGTGGGAACTATATTGGCTTAGCATATTTAGAGGAAAAGAGAGTGTTCCAGATCTTTTGCAAACATTATTGGTCTTAGGTATGGACTTGGCTAGTAGAGTTTGAGTCATAAATAATGATCTCACTGGCATAGTACATTTGGACCACCGGAATATATGCTCTTGAGCACAATCAATATCTGCTCTCGGTGTAGACCTGCCTTTGTTCTATATTTGTTTGTGTTTCTAGGCGTTTTGCTATGTAGTCACACACATGGGCATTTTCCTTTCGTGCCCATTCCAGCCTGTATACAACTCTAGCAAATCCTCAGTATATTTCTCATATTTAGTTATTATTAACCTTAACACCATTTAGAAGGTTATGTCTCCTAGAAAGGTCGGTATTTAACGTGACATTGGGTAAGTTTTCAGTGCTATATGGTCTAGTTATTCTTATCAGTGTTTGTAAGCATCTGGCTAGCTTTGTTTTATGTTTCCTTACACCCTCATAAGTTGATAAAGTAACTCTTCAATTTCCTTGGTCCCTCTTTAGTGTAGTTTTGTCACTGGTACCTTTTCTCTTTGCCAGAAGAACAGGGACAGGGAATAGTTTATGTTGGTATATACTGGTCTCCACATGTGGGTGTGTTGTTTACAGGATGCAGGAATTTAGTTAGATAAAAATGGTATCACCTATATGGGTGATGCTAATCTATATAATGCTGCAAGCAGTGTCCTCCCTGTTCTGCATATCATATTTGTTCTCAAAAGTTAGAGTTTAATGATTTCAACTGATGCCAATTTTAGTCATAAGTTGCATTGAACTGAGACTATAGAAGTAAATATTTGTACTTCCAGAGGAAAAAAGGATGAATATTTTCAACATAATATCTTCTATAAGAAGTGTTTAGATTACTTCACATGACTATATCTCCCTTTTCCTTTATTTCCATATCTCTAATAAATGCTAATCTCATCTAAAATAGAGAGATTCCTTTCAAAATATACTAGTAATTTATTTTCAGGCTTCATATGCTCAAATTAATGTAGAGTATTTTGATAAAGAAATGTGTAACCAGAGCGGTTGATACACATCTAAATTTCTTCCTCAGGAAAATTCTGAGCTTATAAACTGAGTTTACAAGAAGCAGAACACCAATAAAAGGCATGCCCTACTAATGAAATAATTAGATGTACTATTTTCTTATGGGAAATATATACATACACACACACATATATACATATAATATATATGTATATTTTTTATTTGTTTTCCATTGGAGCTATTTAATAAAAAGAAGAAACATGCCTTTCTCTTAATATCATAGTAAACAAAATTTTAACAATGTTTAGGCCATTCTAACATGTGAGGGAATTTCAAGTATGGAGCCTGTATTCCTAAAGGGCTGAAGATTCATTTGAGAAGGATCAGAGAATGCCTAAAAGAAAACAAATAATTCAAGAAAGCAGATATGAGTTTCCATATAAACATGGCAGGCACCAGTTATCAGGGTTCGGTTCCTGAACTGATTTAAGATGACCAGAGTGTTTTAAGCAGTTCTTTAGAAGTGAAATTTCTACTGTTCTTAAAGAAATGTTAGTTCTTAGAACTGCAGAGGTCAAGAGAAAGGACTTTCTCCATTGACGTCCCTGTGGTCATATGAAGCCTCACAAGGACAACTTTCATGGTGTTTTCCTGATATAGTAAGTATCATTTTGGCTAGAGTCAAGTTTTTGTAAAAGGCAGAATTTGAAGCTAAGGATAGAGAAATAGATACGATCCAGTTCATGGAAGGTGTTGCTTGAATTCCAGGCCAAATATTTGCCCTGTAGTTTGTAGACAGTAGTCATCCAGCTGAGGTCTTTGTGCAGGGAGGTCACAGGTGTGCATGTGTCTGTGATGGCAGAATGGAGAAGATAGGTACAGTCTGGTGAGCACATCACCGCAGATACACAAAGTGTCAAACAATGAGGGCCCTCATCAGATTGGCAGCAATGGGACGAGAAAGGAAAAGATGGACTTGAGAAACATTCTTAAGGCAGAATTAACCTGACCCAGTGCCTGACTGGATTTGGGAATATTGTTGGAAGGAGCAATAATCACTTCATGAGGAAAATCAGTGGAGCCATCTGTTGCAATAGACTAATCCCCATATGCCATCAGTCTGCAATTCTGAACAGCAAAGCCAAGATGACTTTGGAGAGTAAAATTTTGTCATCAATGGTTGATGGCCTACCCCAAATGGCCTGATCAATCATGGGGCATTCAGTTTCCTCAAGATGACAATGTAGAAATGGGACTGTGGACAACTTGAGATGTTGACTAGAGATGGGGAGTATCAGAAGAAATCCTTTCTTCTCAGGGGCATGGCTTTAGCATCACATACCCAACACATGTGGGCTAAGGTCTTTCTCGAGCTCCTTTTTCCTTACCTAGCAACAAATGGGCTGCAACCAACAGTCATGTTTTGATTCAATGTGTGGAACTGACAAAAATAATTACTCTGTGTGACTCTTGATGTTGCACATCTTTGTCAAAATTATTTTAAGCACAGATCACTGGGATGTTTCTTTTAGTAATGCCATGAGCTAGACAGGCATAATTTTCCAATAAAACATGAAGAAAAAAATTGTTTAAATTGGATAATAAACTGGATTTTTGCCCATTTAGATAGAGTAGGTCAAGGTTAGTACTTCGTGTGTGTTAGCCTAGAATAAGTAAGCACAATTTTATACATAAATATCACTTATTTGCCACTTCCATTAAGTTTATACTGTGGATACATATCCAGCCAGGGCTGCTTCTAGGATCTTATCCATATTCATTGGATGTTGTAAAAGCAACATGGGATGGGAATCTTCATTGGAAAACCCCCTGCATCTTGACATCTCGTGTCCAAACATGATGTCAATATTGATATTATCTCAAGGGATAGCAGATTTCAGATTGGTAAGCCAAACATATCTAGAGATTAATTCCTTTTTCTATATCCTTCAAAATACTGCTGTGCCTTCAACTATTTTCTTAAAACAGAGAATATTTAAGTAGAAGAGATGTTCCAAATAGTAACTATAGACACAGTTCAAAGGACAGTGGATAAGGGTATGTTGCCACCTATCAGCAATGCACATTCTTCTAAATACTTACATATTTTTTCTCTAGGTCAAATAAAATATGTCTTAAGCATCTTCCTGTGTCACATACAAATGACTAAACCCCTTATTCATTTTGTTCCCACAATGTAGTGTGAATGAATTAGAGGTGAAGGGAGGATTGGCTTATATTAGTCAATGACTCCAGCTCACCAAAATGCATGCTTATTGTCACAAGTAGGCCTCATTAATTCTTTTTATAGGTTTGCCAGTCCTTAAGTGGTATATCCTTCTCCAAACTCTTTTTGAGAAAATGAACAATGGAATAAATGAGTGGAAGAAAAATTAAGTAGATAAATAGGATTCTCTGAGGGCAGTGTAACATTTACACTGGCAAGTTGATCCTGCAATGGTGGACAGGTCTAAAATGTATTAGATAATACTGATGGTTTACAATTAGGGCTGACCACATGTTCTAAATGCTTTACATGTAACTAAATAATTTCATCCTCAAAACAATGCTATGAATTAGGTACTATTTTTAACCCATTTTGTGGATGAGAAAATTGGGGGACTGAGATATTAGATAATTTGATAGGAATCACATAGCTGGTAAATTACACAGTTGGGATTGAAACCCAGAAATTGGCTTCTGAGGCTGGGCTTTAAAAAACTACACGACTTGCTATTAGAGAGTGGAAGGCTCCTAAGTTACAGGAAAAATTTTTCTCTATGTATGTTTATGTAGATTTTTAGTACCTAACAACAAGATTATGTTTGACTTGTTGAAATGTTGAGAAAGATCATAGACAGAGAAAGTGTGTGCTTTCAATCTTCTTGACTCGGTGTTGTCTACTTAGAGCTTTTCTAATTCACATTGAAGAGGCATATCAGTTTGAAAACATTTTAAGGCATTTTACTGCCTAGATATTTCTAGTTCAATTTGACTCTCCTGGTCACATGCATTGGGTGTACTTCGTGGATTATTCAGTTATCAAGTCAATTCCTTAAGCATCTGTTAACTCTTCAACTAAACAAGCCATTCTATGTTGTGAAAAATACAATTGGATTTTAATATTAACCTCAAAAAATATGATTGGGAAGGTAAGCAGGCTTCAGGAAAAGAACCCATGTATTACTTGTGGTCTTTTGTCTTCTGTCACTATTGCATAAATTTCAGAACATAACAATATTTCTAGCTTAGTGTTAGATACAGTTTTGCAGAGAAAAAATTAATGCCCTTACTGGAAAGTACTTACGGCTGCCATATGAATTGTTGCTCAAGCCTACTTATTTGAAAACCAATGAAGGTAAGAGATCTTACTTCCCATTTCTTTGAAGAGAGGAAGCAGAAACAATGAAGGTAATGGGCTGTTTGATGGATTGGTCATCCACAATAGAATGAAGGTGGCCCCCAATATTTCCAATGATGTGTTTTCTTTTGCCTATTTAGATAGACTTCTGGAAACATCATTTGACATTTTGTTTCATATTTACTATTTTTTAATAAATTTCTGATTATAGGAATTTCTATAATTTCACTAATGTTCCCTCTTCCACACATGTGAGCATGCACACATGTGCTTAAGCATGAACTCACATACACATTCCAACCACCAGAACTGTATGATATTAGGAAGTCTTTCCTTTCTCTGATTTTGTAATATTATATATTGTTTTAAATGCATTAAACAAGGAAAAGAGCTAAGAATGCATGTATTGGTGTGACTTTTGTATTCCTCATGGGATCTGGTGGAGCCAAATGCCTCGCCAAATTAATTTGCCACTCATAAGCCTCAAATTCTGACAAAGCCTACAGGGTTCTAGTGGATGTGTTTGCCAGTAAATCACACATGCCAAAGAAACCACAGTGACTTGTGTCAATGGCATGGGCTGTTCTCAGTAGGCTTGGTCGTTGACCCCAGGCCACCCATCTTCCCTGAGTGCTTACATATATCTCTCTTTGAGAATTTCAGTGACCTACTGTTCACTCAAGTTCATTGAATTTACAGTGATCACTCCTAACCTTAAACATAGAAGGCAAAGAAAACAAATCACACCATTGTTTTGAGGATTATGGTCTCCCCTGAATTTAGGAAAATTTCAAAAATTATTTTCTTTAGCATTCTAAGATGCTGTGAAAATCAACTAAGATGCTAAATATAAAAATTGTTAAGGGCTACAACTTGCATAAATACTGTCAAATATTGAAAATGAAAGTAAGCCACATAATGTATACTTACGGATGTCTGAATCATTATATACGTATTACTTATTTATATATATGTAAATTAGGTAGATAAATATGTAAGTTTTTAGCTGAGCAAAATAGGACATGGTACCAAATGAGGCTAAGGTGGCAGATTCAATTCCTGTATAGCCTGCTCAGTTAATTCTGTTCTTTATTCATAGATTGAACCCCTGATTCTTAGTCAGATCTTGTATAATGTTTATAATGTTGCAGGTGGTCCAAAAAGGCAGTGTGAATGAATCAGTGCAATTCGCCCCACTATTGGGAAAACACGCAAACCTATCAGGGTACATCCATATGTATCTGTTCTTTTGAGGGCAAGTGTAATTTTACTCTCAAATTCAATGTGTGATTTTGATATTACTATGTGAGTCTTGTTAAAATATGTAAATAGGGCATTTGCTAAACAGTCTTTATTTAGTGTTCTTTTAAGTGATCATAAAATTTTAATGACTATTATTACTGATACTCTAATAAGTACTTCAATGAATTTTTTGATGGTTAAATATAATTTGTATGTTACTCTAGAATCTCAATATGGGCATTTTAATATTGAGGCATTACTGTAAAATATTCATGCCATCAGCCTTCCATATTGCTGTACCATAGAATAAATGCATGTTGATTTGAACTTAAATCTTTCTGACATCCAATGGTTTGGGTATCACAAAATCTTGTAAAGCATTAGCTATTCAGCTGAGGGAAAGTGACTTGCATTTTCAGAGTATTTATAAATTGATGTTAAAAAACATTTTATTCTAGCCAAGCAGGCTCTTGCTTTACAGTCTAATTTTGGACATATATGTGGGTTACTTAAATAGAGAGATAACATTAATCTTTCAGGAGCAACAAGTGCTGGGTGGGGTTAAGGCCAAGAGATTAGCATTTCTGTTATCAACATGCTATTGTTGGACTTAAGTACCACAATATATGATCACTGCAGAATGTTCAAATAATTTAGTTTCTTTTGAACTCTGCTGTATGATACTACGTTTCCTCACATTGTAAGCCTCCATCCCCAACTTTTTTTTTTTTTCTAAAGGCGGAGCAGCAATTAGCAGGAAATATTACATCTAATATGCCTATGATTTGCTTGAGGCCAAACAAAGCAGCTCATGATACTGCGTTACTGCTGCTATTTATGTAGACATTAGGCACAGGAGCAGGTTTTTAACAATAGGACTGCTTGGGCTTTATGTTACACATCATGAAACATTTTGTTTATGCTTTATAAATAGTGTCGCCTATTTATAACCTTCAGTCACTATTCTTTTAATGGCATTCTCAAGTGGCCTTTGGTTTGGTTAACATCAGCCACTCATGCCTTCTGTTCTGTTGCTTGAGAAGTTAAATGGGAATATGGGAGTTTTAGCTGGCCAATCTATTAAAACTCTGGGAAGTTGTTAGGGTAAAAGAAGTTAAGCTATAATTGACATCATATAACAAACACTGAAAATGTTGAAAAGAAACAGATTGGATGAGTTTTGTATTATGAAAATGTCATCTGACAGATGCAGTACAGTAGTTCCATTTGAAAAGATCTCTACATACACTAAGAGTCTTCTATTCCAATTAAAAGAAGAAAAAAACCTGAGGTGACAGGAGATTCCTATGGGGGATTAGCTGTCTGTGCATATCTCAGGGAATCTTTGGGGGGCATTTATTCTCATCTTGGTGGTAGAAGGAAGATTTTAAAGTTAATAATATTTCTGCCACCTTACTCTTTCCTCCCCTTGTGCTTACAGGCAAAGGTGAAAACCTGCCCTGTATCTCCTGTGTCTAATGGAGAATCCACATCAAAAGCAGGAAGTGCTTTTAGAGATAATAGAGAGAAGAGGGAGGAAAGTGAGATCAGCTCAGTGGTTTGTGGTGTCCTCTATAAAATCAGCAGAGGCCTTTACAGAAACAGGAGCTAGACAGAACTCACAAAAAGTAAAGGACGTAATCTGTTCACAAATGCAGCCAGTTGGCAAGCCTGAATGACTGCCCTCTGTCATCACAGTAGGTACAGATCAACACACAATCCTAACACATTTGCATTTGTAAACAAAACGTAGAGAAATTGATGAAAGAAAGAGGGAAACAAATCAACCTTTCTAAAATTTTTTTATCAGACACTTTTTTTTTTTTTATTCTGGCACTTTTGATCTG
>NW_016804690.1:8255794-8286778 GCF_001698545.2 Rhinopithecus bieti
GATCTCAGCTCACTGCAAGCTCCGCCTCCCGGGTTTACGCCATTCTCCTGCCTCAGCCTCCGGAGTAGCTGGGACTACAGGCGCCCGCCTCGTCGCCCGGCTAGTTTTTTGTATTTTTAAGTAGAGACAGGGTTTCACCGTATTAGCCAGGATGGTCTCGATCTCCTGACCTCGTGATCCGCCCGTCTCGGCCTCCCAAAGTGCTGGGATTACAGGCTTGAGCCACCGCGCCCGGCCTGGTAGGCTTTCACTGTTAACAAAAGCCACCTGCACCGGCAGGTTTCGGTAGCTTTGGGGTACTTTCCAAGTCTCTGTGGGCATACACTAGTGACAGCCAGGATCCAGTGGACCCTCTTCCATGATCATCCACCACAGCGACCCTAGTATAATCCCGATACATTGGGCTTAGGCCCTGGAGCCTTCTTATATGGGGTGAGATGCTTTATCCTGGCTATGGAAAGCAAATGCCTGACACCCACACAGGCTGAGGTGAAGACCCTGCCTAAAAATAGGCAAGGTTGGCCGGGGGTGGTGCTCACGCCTGTAATTCCAGCACTTTGGGAGGCCGAGGCGGGCAGATCTCCTGATGTCAGGAGTCTGAGACCAGCCTGACCAACATGGAGAAACCCTATCTCTACTAAAGATGCAAAATTAGCTGGGCGTGGTGGTGGGGGCCTGTAATCCCATCTACTCAGGAGGCTGAGGCAGAGGAATCTCTTGAACCCAGGAGGCGGAGGTTGCAGTGAGCCAAGATCACGCCAATGCACTTCAGCCTGGGCAACAGAGTGAGGCTCTGTCTCAAAAAAAAAAAAAAAAAAAGAGAGAGAGAGAAATAAGCAAGGCCCGCGGTCTTATGGACGGTATTCCTTCTTTCCACATATGGGTAGCACTAGGGTGAGGGCAGCATTAAAGCCTGTAGAGGATAAAAAGGTCTATGATGGTAGGGGGAGATTAGTGTCTGTATCTATCACAATGCCATGTGCCAAACATGGAGTTGACTTTTCAGTCCCATCTGACTACTCTGTAATGCCGTGAACTGGAGTCTTCCCTGTAGCTAGCTGGGCTTCTGATGCCAAGTTATTAACAGAGATTGTACATCAAGTGGGAAAGTTACCTTAAAACATGTGTAAACAAGCCCTAAGTTAAGGAAATAGGCCAGGGTGAGTAGACTAACCTGAGCATGCCCATTTAATGTAGATCACAGAACGAGCTCCGCAGTAGAAAAATATGCCAAAAAACTTGAAATTATAACCCGATTTCTTTAGGAAGGAAGTGCTCAAAGAGTCTAGATATACTTTTGTTCTTTGTAAGCAAAGTTATTTCAGAGTGATTTCCCTGAAGGTTGGTATTAACCTGCCTAAAGGTTTGTGGTCAACAAAAGTATTTTGAAAAAGCTCCTCAGTCACTTTGAAGGAGAAAGTCAATGCCTGTTCTGAAATGTGACAGGCTCTTCACCCCCAAACAGGTCTGAATAGAGTGGAGGCATGAGAGAATCAACTCTCCCTGCCATTCTAGTAGTTAAAAATAATAGAAACTATCTTCAATCAGTCTCTTGAATTTTTCATTTTACTCCTTATGACCAAGCTGCCTATAATAATCTAGCAGATTATATAATTACAAGACACCGAGAGGTCTGTTCATTTATCTGGGCCTTGGGTTCTGTTGTGAATTTCTCCATTATTTCCCATAGTCAGTATTTTTTAAAACCTGGCAACAATGTCAACTTCAGTAAGTTAAGATGCTGTGCTCCCTTCACTATTTGTGCTTCAGTTCCTTATTAAATGCACCAGCTAAACAGAAAATGCGGTATAAATATGTTTCATGAGTCATTTAAGGATTCAGCCAAGAGACATTGCAATTGACTTTTGAGTCCATTTTTAGAACCAACTCTTTCAAGACTCTTCTCAACAGGAACACTTCCCCCTGCACTAGAACTGACAAGACTGTATGCATTACTTTATTTTGATACTGACATTTAAACAATAAAATAAAGCCATTTAAAACAAATAGTAGTGCTTTAAGTGTCTGGGCTGTCAAGATATCAAATTATATAACTTGGAAAAAATCAGAATTCATTGTTAATGGTATGCACTTAACACAAAGGGTCGCTGGAGTACTCACCAGATATGTATTCAGCTACCATGTTGGAGCTAACAGGCTGTATTCCTTTAGATAGAATTGACTATATTCACTTAAATGGACTTGACTCTAGTACAATCACTGTATTCAAATGTCAAAAAAAAAAGAGAAAGAGGATGTCACAGAGGGTCACAAATTATGTTGGATTTTGACAGATTGTAGCCTTGCTTTACAAGAGCAGTAACATCTCATTTGTCACCGTTTGATCTGTAAGTGCGGGAATGGGAGCGGAAGGCCCTCCATCTCCGCCACAATTTAATCGCTCTGAGGCCGAGAGTGGTGGTGGGAGCCACCTGCCCATGCACTGCACTGCTGATCTGTTTTAATTTAATCGTCCGTCAGCTGGATGAAAGCATAAATCGTCTCTCTTTGATCTGCAAAATGGTGTGTTTTTGTAAAGCGGGGTGTGGAAGTCAGGGAGAAGGGACTTACAGTTTAGTGCAGCTTGGACAACGTGGCCCTCCAAAGACACCAAAGTTGCAAACCAAGCAAAGACTCTCCCATGAAACTTAGGACAAAGCGGGGAAAATGGCAGAAGGAAATCTATTTGTGCTAAAAGGTTAACAATAAGATAAAAGCTTTGTGCATAAGATATTGTTCTCAGAAAACTAAAACCAGTTCTCCCATTCGTATCCATCATCTTTCAAATACATTTTCCGTTGTTAGTTTTCGAACGCTGGCTGCAAGAGAAGAAAAAGAAGAATGATCAAGGAATTTTTATGTTGCCACTCTGAATGGTCAGCATTATTAATGTAACCTGAAGTTTTCTAAGCAGGATGTGAACAGTAAAATACAATTTTGTTAAAACTGGTATATGTACAGAGGCATACACTTTTGAGTGAAACAAATGATACAATGATGGAACACAACAATGTTTTATCACAGTAGTTATTATGAGGCTTTACGTGGTCTCATATGTAAACATTTTAAGGTGATTTCCATGTCATTGTGTAGTCAGTTTCCCAGAATTAAAAATAATATATTTTTATAAATAAAGAGGGAAAACTTCATAGCACCTCTGCCAAAAATAATTTGGGTCATGAAGAATTGTAACAATTTGGCACTTTAAAAAATAATGATTTCTTACTGCAGAGATTCAAGCAGTGGTATGGGGTTTCATACAATTAGTAGAAACATTGTCGCCATTACCAGATGTTACCATTGCAATAATATTCTTATGAATCCCATAAACAGAAAATTGGGGGCCCATGACAAATCTTTATGCAGAAATTTTCCAATATATTATTTCAACTAAAGAAGAATCCATTTCAGGAAAAATTCCCAACAGTAACCCAGAAATTTCCAAAAGACTTCCCGTAGTCTTCAGGGAATCACTCCGCAAACCAAATAAAATTCCCCTGAAATCCCTTTAAGATACTATGGAAAGCAGAAACAATTTACAGTTCAATTCAAAAAGCTGAAAATTTCTTCACTGGTAATGGTTCTAATAAAATTACCAGCAGAGGGGAAGGTCCCGGAAGACCAGTTGAGTCATCCTGCTTATTCTGGCCCATGTATTTACTTGGTTTTCCCCTTCCATAATTCCCATTAATGGCTCTTCTAAGCAGTATTTGCATAGGAAACATAAAGGTGTCTCTGCCAGTTCCATTTATTAAGTTATTCCACTGCGCTGCTGCAGGCTCAGAGGTAAACATCACTGAGCTTTTAGGTTAAATAAGTCGCACAAAGCAGTTTTGGAAGAACCTGAATTTTTATTGTGGGATTTTGAGGAGTGTAAAATAAACTGTGGTTGTGGTACTAACATCACTATGAGTGAAATGGTAGAGCAGATTATACGGATTCTTCCCGCCTTGTGGGGCTAAGCTCTGCCGATGTGTTTGGGCTAACACAGACCAGAGAAGTGGGGAAGGAAACAAGAAGGGAGCAGGGTGGAAAGGAAGGAACTATAAGAAGTGTTATGTATACATTTTGGGAAGTGATAAAGAGTGCCAACAAGTTTCTTTGGATGACTTCTCTGTAACCCAAGATATCAGCTAATCTACTTAAATTTCATGACACCTGAGGATTGAAACAGTTCTATTCCCACCCCTTCTTTTCTTCCCTCCTTCTTCCCTTGTCTTCCCTGCTGGTTGAGCCAGAGTAAGTGTTAGGATCATTAAATATATAGATTACCATTAGACACAGCCTGGAATTCATCCTTTTCCTACTCCCTACATCTCATCAGTTACTAAGCCTAGTGGATTCTACCTACACAGTATCTTTTGAACCCATCTCTTTCTATTCATCCCGTTTCCCACTACTTTAGTATAGATAATTTCCCTTTTTCACCTGGGTTACTGAAATAATCTCCACTAGTCTATATATCTTTGGTGACTTATGCCTGACCTGTCTTTTTTACTGCAGAGGAAAAGGTCCAAACTCCCTGGGAGTTATATAAGCAGCCATTCACAATTGGAACTTAAAAATTTCTCTCCCTAGCCTTCTTTAGGCACCAGATGTTTTAGCCACTTGCCTGCTCATAGGATGCTTTTCATGCCTCCATATTTCTGCTTGTTCTTTCTCTCAACCTGGGATGCCTTTCTTACCCTCATCTTTGCCTGGAAGGGTTCAATATATCCAAAAGAAAGCACTTCTATTTTGTCAGTCCTCAGGAAGAATTAATTGTTTCTTGCTCTATATATCCATAGGATTTTTTTTTTTTTTTTTTTTTTTTACATACCTCTAGCACAGTACAAAACACATGACAGTGAGTTATTAGAGGTCCCCCAGTGGATTCTGGGCCCTTGAGGGCAGGCAATAAGTTTTATTCTTGTCTCACCTCCTCCTCTCACTGCCCCTAAACCCAGCATAGTTTTGTGACCTGAGTCCATGTGCCATCAATACTGATGATAAACTCATTGGCAGCAGATATTCCAGGAGACTTTCTTTGAAGGCTTATTTGAATTTCCTATGTGTGTTTGAGTGCACACATGAGTCCATGAGTGTGTTTTAAATGTGTGTTACATTAAGTAGACTTTACATTTACACACACTTTTATAAGATTTTGCATCTAATGACACCCTGCTAAGATCTGGTATACCAGTTGAATTACGTCTTCAGGCTACTCTAGGAGAATCTGATTATTGATTTCTATGAAAAGAAAACACAAGAAACAGACAGACAAATGGGGAGAACTTGCCACTTATATCAAATACCTGCCGTGCACCAAACTATGTCTGAGATTACCTTTTTTTTTTTTTGAGATGGAGTTTTGCTTTTGGCTCTTATTGCCCAGGCTGGAGTGCAATGGCATGATCTCAGCTCACTGCAACCTCCGCCTCCCGGGTTCAAGTGATTCTCCTGTCTGAGCCTCCCGAGTGGTTGGGATTACAGGCACCTGCCACCATGCCCAGCTAATTTTTGTATTTTTAGTAGAGACTGCGTTTCATCATATTTGTCAGGCTGGTCTCGAACTCCTGACCTCAAGTGATCCTCCCACCTTGGCCTCCTAACTGAGATGCTTCTTGCAATGTTAGTTATTCCTCTCAGAGGCAGTACAATAGCTAAATCCCAGTTCTGCCTCTACCATTTTAAGGTAAGTACACCTGGGCACTTACTTCACCACTGTTTCCTTTTCTTTTTCCTCACAGGTTTGTTCTAAGGAATAAATGAGTTAATACATGTAAAGCACTTAAGACAATGTTTTTCACATGATTAGTGCTCAACCTTATCAATAAATAAAATACACACACATGTATATATACATATATATTATTTATACACACACACACATTTTTTTCTCGGCAGCACTTAGCTATCCTCATATCCTTACAGATGAGGAAGTATTTGGGTACCCTTCTCTAAGTCACATAGCTAGTAGGTGGCAGAACTGGGGGAGAGGAATATCAGATTAAGTACTTTAGACAACTCGTTTCTCCTATACTGCAGTGCACCTTCCCCTCAAACACTAACGACCAGAGACTGTTTAAGATGGTCTTATCACGCTAAAGCTAAGTCAAATGGAAAAAAAAAATGTTCCTTTAAATATTCTTCCAATGCCTTCAAGCCCTGCAAGCTGCATCGACTTAGCCTATTATGGAGATGGGGAAATTAGGCAGGGATTAAGTTGGTTGATGGGCATATTGTAGGCCTATATTTTTCTCAACTCAGTGTTATCCTACCAACAATGGGAATTCTGGTTTGGGCAATGGCAGCATCTTTAGAACCACTTTGGAACTGGAGCAAAAAAAAAAAAAAAAAAAAAAAAAAATAGAAGCACTGAATTTTGTGTAATGATCTACACTTTAAGGGCAACTTATGTTTTTTAAAGATGACAAGTCTATTTTAATAACTTATATTTCTATTGCTAAATGTATGACCCACTAAATTGAAGGCACACCTGCTATTGTACACTCTGCCTCTGTACCAAATACCATATAGGGAAATAAATGAGGCCTAGGCCCTTCTGTGACAGTGAACTTCACTTTTGTGGAGACTGATCACTCTTGAGAGGTGATAAATGCCAGTGGAAAGGTACAGTAAGCCATCATATATTAAATATGGAAAAGTACTTTTAAATAATATTGAAACACGCAAAATACAAGCTGACAGCTACCACCAAATAGAAATGTAGGCCAAGATTTTGTTTGACAGAATTAACCCCTAACGAAGATTTTGACAGGAAATGCCAGAATATACAACATCTATGTTAACTAATGTGTCAGTAATTTTGCTATTTTTATACTCATATCTCCTGTCTTTTTCATGGTAGATTATTTTAAGAAAAAAATAGACTAGTTATTTCTAAAGTTGTTTTTAGCTAAGATTATTTAGTGAATCACAGAGTATTCCATTTTATTGAACCCGACTTAAGTAGTTAGGGATCCTACTTTTCATTTTTTCATAAAATGGATATTACTGAATTATGAAACTTCAGTTATTACTTTTGTTATTTCTAGAAAGAAGTGGAAATATAGGAGTACCAGGGACTATACTCATCTGGGGTTCAGGGCTCTGCTGCAGAAGTCGTGGCAACAATGAAATGTATTCTCCAGGGTGGATAAAGGTGTGGCCCACTCAAAGGCTCTCCTGAGACAAGTACAGAATAAGTGTTGGCTTCTTTGAGGGATGGTCTGTGTTCTTTTCATTTGACGAATGTTAATATGCCAGATATTGTGCTAGGCTTTAAGTTTTAATCATAAACAAAAGCCAGTGTGATCCATGTTCTAGAAAAGCTTATAATCTAATGTGTAAGTCTGACATGAATCAAATAATCTCATGAGTGAATGTAGAATAAATGTAACTGGGAAATCCTATGTAACAGAGGTATATGATGTCATAAGTGTGTGTAATAGATTAACAAGCACAGCTGGTATGAACATCTAAGGTTCTACACATTACAACCTACTAATTGTTGATGGATTTGTTACAAAGTGTTAGCTTTCATTGGAAATTATAGAGTACAAAAGAGAAGGTGAAAGAAAATTCAATGCCTGTAACCAAGAAAGATGTTCATATGTATTGGAGACCACTGTGCTACACAGAAGACATGTATGTCATTTATTTGTACATCTTTCAAAAGATACAATTCCTCCTCTTTTTTTGCTATATTGCTCTGGATATATTAATTTTGGAGGTGTTTTGTGAACTAGAGGAAATTGGTAAAGTGGTTTTTATAACAAGATGCAATCTGATTGCTTCATTAGATTTTAATAATATGGTTAGTGATTTCTGCCTATTTTAAATGAGCTTAGATCCCCAAGAACCATCAGACCTAAGGAACTGTTTAACAGTGCCTCTGGTTGAAAAGGCAGATTAAGCTAAAGGTGGCCACTCACCAGTAGTAGAGCCAAAAATGAAACACTGGCTTCAAGTTCAGGGTCTGGGCGCTAGAATATCCACACATTCCATGCGCAAGGGCCCAGTAATGTTGTCCAGTCCTATCATTTCTGTGAATTGGAATCCAGGAGCTCCAGGAAGGATTAGGTTAGGATTTGGTGAATCAGTGATTCCCTAAGAAGGTCTTAGGATGTCTAAAAATGCCTTCCTCTTTTTCTTTCATCACTTAGAGGAAATTTACTTCACGATCCCCTAAGAAAGAAGACTGAAATGAATTTATGACCTGAAGACCTATGTTAAATATTTGCCCCAAAAGCAATGAGACCAGGGCAACTATGCATACATGAAATATGCATTGTTTCAGGCGCACATCTTCAGAATCTACAGTCATGACAAAAGCAATAAAGGAGGATAATATTTAAGTTGATAAAAGATGCAAACATGGTTTTATTGGGTTTCTAAATTCGCATTAAAAGAATAAATATTTCATCAGTGATACTAATTAAAGATTGGTCAAAGATTTGTCTGTGTCTCATATAGCAAATACCAATCAGAACTGATTAAGAGAAGTAACATTTATTGGACTGCTCAGTTATAGAAAGAAATGATTACTATGAAGTCCATTTTACTGAATAATGGTTATTTGATTATAACTTGATTTTCAAATGACATCAGTACTCCTTGATATCATGCCACCCTCTTCTTTCAACAGAGTAAAATTGTGATCTTGGAGAAATAATGCTTTGGGATGTTTAATTATATAAACTTAGTGGTTTTATGTGATTACATGTGCTTTCAGTGTTTTCATTTGCTATCATCCTTGCTTTTTAAAAAAGCCATGCAAAGAATTAATTGCAAGGATTGTGATATTCAGACACTTACCATTTGATCATCATAGTCATATGCTTCCTTTCTATTTTGTTTATACCTCTCATTAGATGCAAAATTCTGATAATAAAATAGTTGTGTTCTCAGTAAAAAACAGCCACTGGGAAAATAGGGAATATAGAAGAAGGAAATGTAATATTAAGGTTGTGGTTACTGGCGTGGGTGCTCTGGTCTATCATATTAGAGTTGTTCTATAGTAAGGTCTAGGGAGTGGTGTTTCAGAAACAGGCATGAATATGCACACACAGAGTTGATGCCAGAACATCTCTTCATTCAGTTTCTTTCTTTCAAATATAAAGCATGTAAATTGCCATACAAACACCCACTCTGTCCAGTCTTCCTGACCATTGTGCTCACCCTGGATCTCATTTACTTTTATTTTGTAAGTTAGGCTGATGCCAAAGTGTTCTTGCTTGTCTACATAATAAATGTAAATAAGTGACAGAGAGGTCATGATGGTCAAACCTGTACTATTGTCAGTTTTAGTGGCCAGATTTTTCCACATCTAACTGCATCCACTTTTCTCCGGGCCAGGGTCATGGGGGTGTAGGGACTGTGGTCAGCATTCAGCTGGAACTGTCTTTAACCCTCTCAGGAGTCTGAATGTGATTGGAATGGACAAGGTTTCTTTTATACTTTCTAGGTAACATGCTTTTATGAATGTTGAAATTCTTTACAGTTTCCTAAGGACAACAAAACCATTATGGGTTCAATTGCTATTATATAACAAGAGGGTTCCCTGTGAACAGCCTCTTTCAAGGATTCCCTAGAATATCTACAGATCAATCTGTGGGTTTATCTAATGATAAATTACCTTTCTCTGTTAACCAGATGAAAATATTCTCCTTTCCACCCCTCAACAGTGGTGCTGTGCAGTTATGTAGACACATGTCTACTTGAAGCCATTTTTGCTGGCAAATATATGAACAACGAAGAGTTAACATAATTCTCAACCTGACCTATGCATGCTGCTCCCACACTGTCTCTTTCTGGATGTATGTGTTACATACCAGGTACATTAAAATTCACATTTAAATTTCAAATGAGTTACATACACCATTGCTTTCAAATAAGTGACTGATTTTTGTTCCTCTCATGTTATATTAATATTAATATTATGGAATCTTCTGTACCCTTGCGTTCCTTGCTGACTATCTGATAATTGGGTTGTGGGGGGAGTGCTGAGGGTCATCTTGTTTAGCTTATCTCTGCAAGAGAAAGAGTGGCCAATAATAAGGGAAAGCGGCAATAAAATGGTAACAAAAAATTGAAAAGAAGATGTAATCTCTGGCCAATTTGAAACATATCCTAGAGAATCCACAGAGAAAAAGATAAAGTGTGACTATGAGTAAGTTAACTAAACACATTACACCGTGTGAGAGCAAATGGAGTTAGTCCATTGTACATGTTTAATTTCCTATTAGTCTCTGGCGTTTACTACCACGTCTGAGTTGGGGCATCTGTAAATTCAGTTAAATACAGTGCATTGTCTAAACATATCACAGCTCCAATCAGTCACCCCAGCTGCTGATAAGAAGCCTCTTGTATTATTGAATCTACAATGGGGAGGCTCTGCAGGCACCAAGATAACAGCTAGGTATTTCACTTTTAAGTGTGTGGTGGTTGGGGTTGGGTGGGGGGAGTGAAGGAACCTAGCTGCTGCCTTTGCTGTTACAGCTCTGACATTTATTATTGCTCTCTGATTTGCTTTATACCAGTGATGTGATTTTGTTTTTGAATGTATTACATCTTTCTTCAGTTTTAGCTTAAACTCTGTGAAGCAAAGAGAAGGCGAGCAGGGGCAGCAAAGTATTGCAAACAAAATCAGCTTTCTTGTTATTAAGAAGATAGCCAACATCTTCTTCAGAAGGGTCTTTTTTTTTTTTTTTTTTTTTTTTTTTTAATTTAAGCTCTCTCTATTGATTTTTGCTTTTCTTGCAGACTGGGTGCATAAGGATGAAACCCAGTCTTTCGTTTACTTTTCTCTTTCATAGTTTCATTGAAATTTTTATTAGAGTTCCTCTAATGATTGATCCTCAGAAAGCAAATTATTTTGGCTCTAATGAACTAGAGGGCAGGTCTATGCATAATATAACAAATATATTTCCCGAGTTCCACACAAAACTTTTCTTTCCTTTGGTTATTATTACTTTAATCTTGTATGATTCTAGCACAACAATCATCTTACTATTGGTGACAGTATACATAGACACATATGGTTATTTTTAGATTTAATCTTCTTTTACACCTTAAAAATTTCCTTTTGCAAGGGAGATGTTGATAACTATTCTCATTCCTGAGAGACATTCTCATACCGTTTTCTTAAATCTTACTCAGATACTGGCTAACGTGTTGTGTGAAGATCATAATGTTACCTGTTTCACACTTTGTTTTTTTTTTTAATAGAATGATTGATAATCTTTTGCAAACTGCTCCATATGTCTAGTATTAGCATATTGTGAAAGTACAGATCACATTGCCTTCATTTGATTTTATGAGTTTATATTTCCTCTTTCCCAAACAGATGTTTTACTACAGCTGCTATTTGTTTAGTAAATTGGTTCACTGTTTTCATAAAACATTGCAAATCTGACCAACAATATTAATGCGAAAAAAAAAGAAGAAAATAGAAGACTCCTTTAGTAAGTTCTAACTTAAGCTCTGTTTCTTGGTTACGTTTACTGACCCAGTTCTGCGCTGTGTATTTCTTTACAGTCACAGCCTCATTGTACACATATATTCATACCTCCCACTCATATAAGCATCTCCCCCTCCTCCTTCCATCCACCTGTCCACCTGGTAATGAGCCAAAGAAGCCCTACAGCCAGGCAGAGGGCTAAGGTTTCAATATATTCCAAAGATAATTCATCCTACACAAAAATGTTACAGTGTATTTGCTGAAAAATGATGATATACTTTGTGCTTTTAAGTGAAAAAGGTCAAGAATGCATGTTTAGATCAAGGAACAACAGGTAAATATTTTAGATGATACAGGCCAAGGAAAGGAATGTATGCAGCGTGGTTAGGGCGTGGATGCTAGGTATTAGCAACAGATTATTGGATCAAGAAAGTGACCCAATCCCATTCTAATGTCATAGGATGCACTTTCATGGAAAGGTCACTGTTTTTTAGAGATGAGGTTGATGATCCAGTTATGAAAGCCCTCGTAAGCCTATATGCCCCGTATTAAGCTATTGTCTCTCTGCTCTAAATCCACTCTTCTTCGTGATATGGGGGCTGGGATTCAGGACACTAGGAGACAGAAAGGATTTTATCCTTGTGTCTGTTTCCCATTAACTTGTTCCTGACAGTGCCACTCTATCAAAGACCCATTGCCCTGACATTGACAGTTGGCACAGTTTCTAGCTTTCTGTGGCACTCTCAGATCAAGTCCCATTGTGCACTTGGGAAAGCCAAGCACTGGCCACTGCTTTCACTCCTCTGATACCTGTCTCAGTCTAACAGGGCCTCTTCACTGAACTTCTGGATTCTGATGTGCCGAACACTTCCTTTTATTCCCACAATTTCCAGAGGCAGTAATTGCTTCCTGTAGTTCCAATCCCTGTTCAGTTTTCGCTCCTGTAATTCTCCAACACCCTTTGAACCAAGTTTTCATATTGAATTCTCCCTGTTGAAATGCCTATTGTGGTTTCTGATTCACTGTCTGGACTCTAACAAAGGTGGAACTGCAGTTTCCTAATTTTATTTTACACTCTTTCTTTTAATGTCGCATCTTCATTTCCTCACAGGATGCTAGAATGTGTGACTAGGGTGTGATGGCCTAAGTTAAACAATTTTTCTTTTCTTTTCTTTTTTTGATTCAGAGTCTCACTCTGTTACCCAGGCTGGAGTGCAATGGCACCATCTAGGTTCTCTGCAACCTCCGCCTCCCAGGGTTCAAGTGATTCTCATGTCTCATCTCATCCCGCCGAGTAGCTGGGATTACAAGCATGCACCAACATGCCTAGCTAATTTTGTATTTTTAGTAGAGACAGGGTTTCACCACGTTGGCCAAGCTGATCTTGAACTCCCGGCCTCAAGCGATCCACCCGCCTCAGCCTCCCAAAGTCCTGGGATTACAGGCGTGAGCCCCGCACCCAGTGATTTTTCTGTCTTCTCTACTGGGAACCTCCAAGTTTTATATAGTGTCTTGAAAATTACTGAGGTCAGTGAACAACTGTCTTTGGCTTTTTATTTTTTGTTTATGTCTCCAACTTAAACTGATCTGCAAAGAAAGATCTTTTGTAGAATATTCACAGGGTCTTTAGCATTCAATGGTGTCTTTTGTTCTGGTGAGGATTCAGTACAGATCTCTCTACCTCTAGCTAAGTCAAACCAGATAAGGCAGATAGGTAAAGTTATAACAAATATTTGCATGCTACTTCAATGAAAGTTAAGGTCAGTTCACAGATTGTGTCAGTCTTTTGGAGAATGGATGCATAAGATAATTTTGAAAACTTTTGTGTAGAACGCGGACTTTGAGTTATACTTTAAAATAAGCAAAGGAGTTTACTGTTAAAAAAATGAGAGAGAATGCTAATGAAAATGAAATATTTTTAAACTACATAGATTAATTTCCTTCAAAATGTCATTTCAGCACCTTTAATTATTAAAATGGGATTTGTTGTAATATCAAATATAAAATCAAGAAAATGAATGTGTTATTCTGATCAATGTAGATAGCAACTAAATTCAGTAATTCAAGTAAAAAGATAACGCTTTAAGATCGCTATTATCAGATTTTGCTATCCATAGCAATTGAATTAAAAGAGTCTCTCCATCTATATAGATGGGGTTGTACAGATGTAGCTTAACACTAAGTTATAATACAGCTGAAAAACTATTTGTCTTAGTTTCTTCATGTAGACAATGAAAACAATGTCAGATTATTGATCAAGTATTAAAGACTAAATTAATTTAGTCAATTTGCATTTATTTTCTGAACCTTGAGCTTGTGGAAAAATCATTTCAGTGTTCAGTTAAACTGTGCAGATATTGCTTGACTACGCAATTCATTGAATCATTCTTTTGAAAACATAGTTCATAGTAATATATAGTGTATGTCAGGGAAATTCTTGTGAAATTTTAGAATAATCCTTGTAGATCTTCTCTCCACTGCACAAATCACCAATCCACTTGGGAACATTTAACCCAGAATAGATAATCCAGTGAGCTTGGTGTTAAAATGGCCAAAGCGTTCCAGGTCAGGCTGGGGATTAAACTGACACAGTAGTTCATGGAAAAATTCTATTAGCACCTGTTACAGTTGGCCCTAGTTCTGATTTTCTTATCCCAGTCTTATTGTTTGAAAAATGTAAAGAAACAGATTACACTTGGTATTGATGAATCTTTGCCTTCGCAAACAAAATTTTAGTTTTTCATTATGTTTTGTATCAAAAGCTTATTACATGTATGTACCTAGCACAGTCACAAAGTCTTTCAGGCTCATGACAAGTGAGGGTGTGTGACCATTTAGCCTCCTCTAGTAAATGTAATGGAAAAGTAACCATGTACAACATAGTTACTCCTAGTGTTTCTACAAAATCCCTGAAAATGTTGAAAGCTGCCTTCAGTATGGCACTTTCTTTGCTAATGGGGATAATACCCTTAACTGTGTGTGAAATAACAACTATATTTAAAATTGAAGAATTTAAGCAGAACATAGAAAGGCTAGGATTTACTCAGACATTCCATACATTTTTATCCAATGCTTATTTACTAGCTGTGTGATCTTGGGCAAGTCATTCAACCATTTCAAGTCTTCATTTTGTTGTTAATTAAGAGGATTTTCATAATGCTCCCAAAGGCCTTATCAATTGTAGAGTTTCTAAAGATAAGTAGGGTACTTTTTAAAACTTCCAGAATGTTACAAAGTATATTATAGAAAGCCTGGCAGATAACTAATTATAATTAAGGAGCTATAAACATAATACTCTTTTTTGAACTTGATGCAAGCCCCTTCATCTATGCCTTTATTTCCCCTTATAAATCTTAAGTAACATATGCCTCCTGTTGTGGTGATTAATGAAATAATCTTCTAACTTGTGGGCAAGAGGGCAATGGGTCCAACAGCTCTTGCAAGGGACCTGGGAAATACGCCACTGAAAAGAACGCAACTTGCACCAAATAGGTAAATCCCAAGGCCGCATTTCTGCCCTGAATAAGGGCACCCCCTTGCTTATTCACTTTGAAGTCTTCTTCCTCGGTCATAACCAAGACAACTCTCGACAAGGCATCCTCTTCAGGAAATGTGTTAAGTCTTATCCGCACTTGTGTCTCTGATGCGCTCCCTCCAGCTTTCCTCTCTAGTATGCTGGGAAACCCCGCTCCTTCGCAGCGGTGGAGCGGGCTTTGGTTTCTGTTTGAAGCCCGGCGTCGGCTACGGACGCGCGCAGCGCCCTCCCCAGTGGCTCCGAGGAAGTCCCTGCGAGTCTGCGGAGGGAGCTCCCGGGAGGCCCAGCGGTGCGCGCGGGCCGCCGGCCGGGTGTCCTTCACGGGGCGTCCTTTCCACCCAGCTGTCCATGGAGCGAGCAGAGCCCCTGGCCTGGCGCCCACCCGGGAGCCCGGGGCAGCCTACGGGTGGCAGTGGGCAGGAGCCCGCGCTCCGAGCCGGCCTTGCTCCCCCACCCGCTGCTGCCTCCCGCGCTGCCGGGCTTCCGAGGCCTCTGCCAGGGCCTCAGCAACCAGCAACCAGCAACCCACGGGAGCCCAATCCAGGCAGAGAACCGGGGAGGAACGCCGAAGCAGCTCTTTCTCCCTCGTAATTTGAGATACTATTTTATGTTTAGCAGTCTGTCTTCAGACGGGAAAGATTGGGCTGAATAAATGTGTCCGGGAAACAGGATGCAGCCTACGTCCAACCAGAGCACCGCAGTTGTGTTCTGTGACCCGCTGTGAGGCCGGTCATTCTGCATTGTTTAATCTTGATGTGAGTACATTTCAAAACACGGAATTACATCCGGAAATCGGGATGAAAACGGCATGGTCCCTAATTGTAAAGTTCTTTCACAGGACTTCAGATAAGTGCAGTCATCTATATACCTCGAGTGGATTTATTTATTTGGAATTTTTTTGAAGACTTTAATTTTAAAATAACTACTGGGTACTAGGCTTAATACCTGGGTGATGAAATAATCTGCACAACAAACCCACATGACACAATTTTACCCATGTAAGAAACCTGCACATGTACCCCTGAACTTAAAAAACAAAACAAAACAAAAAAAAAACAAAAACCCAGCACTTTTAGGTTCACCTAAATTGAGCAAAAAGTACAGAGAGTTCCCAGATATCCCCTGACCCCCCCCCCCCCCCCCTCTCCCCTCCCCCCCCCCCCCACCTTCGTCCATACCCTCCCTCATTATCAACATTTCCCAGTAGACTGGTACATTTGTTAACAATCGATGAATCCACATGGATACGTCATTATACCCAAAGTCCATAGTTTATGTTGAAGTTCACTCTTGGTGTTATACATTCTGTGGGTTTTGACAAATGTATAATGACATGTATCTACCATTATAGTATTACACAGAATGATTTCAATGCTCTAAAAATCCTCTCTGCTCTGCCTATTCACCCCTCTCTTCCCCAACCCCTGGCCAAAATGGATTTAAAATATATATATATATCTCGTATCAGACCAGAAGTTTCTCCCTAATTAGTTGCTTGTTTTCCTCATGGACGGCTTCCGGCTCATAGAGAAGACATCATAGCATGAAGCATTCTTCCACGGTTTAGGTTTTGTTAACAGGGGCTATTAGTGTGTGTGACTTCTTAATCCCCCTTCTGCTGAGGGGCATCTCCAGCCCAACCAGTTTTAATTAACAGGGAAATGCTCATATTATTTTGGTACACTGATTATAGGCGAAGCCTAAGTGGAAGTCACTTTGGTGTCCCAAGGGATTTCAGTGTTAAAAATGCGTAGGGTACCTTTTTCTTCTCTTTCTTTCTTTTTTTTTTCCTGTTAATTCTCCTCCTCCATGAACTCCAGATAAGCAGCAGGCCCGAGCCAGATTTCATTACTATCACGCACTCTTCATGGTCATCTTTTAATATTTGAAAGGATCATTTGTTAACTGGAAATGGTCAATTTTTTTTTCTTTGGCTTTTGAAATATAATTTTCAATTTTTAATTTGATTCATTTAGATGAAATCATTAATCAGGGTTGAAACGGAGTTAATTTTCTGGAAAATAAATGAGGTTGTTAGAGTGAACATTATTAAGTGGGCTCTTTGTAAGAAAGGGATAATAGCTGAAAATATGGAATACTTGGAGAACTGTAGCACTTGGGTAAAAATCGAAAAGATTTTTTTTCCTTGTTAAGTGGAATAATTCATTTTCAAAATTAGATCAGAGGATTTTTAGCATTAAGCATTATAAACACCCCATTAATTATATTAGAAATTGTAAATAGTAAAGTTTCAAAAAATTGTAAGGAAAGTACACTGTGTAAAGTTCTTGTTGTGAGATGTTAGGACATATAGTTTCTGATGTGGTTTTACCCTTTCTTTTGAAATGACTTGTGAACCTGGCTTTGGTATAGTTTATCTCTTGTGTCTCTGTTTATATTTTCAAGATCTTTAATTGTGGGCTGATTATAAAATAAATCAGAAAAAATTTATTGGAACCCCTTATGAATATCTAAACCTATAATATTTTTTGTTTTCTGACACTTTGCAATCTGATTTACGACCAATCTCCTTCAGATAATCTTCTTTTTTAACTTCATGTACAATACACATGACTTCACCTAAATTCCCAGATCCCTCGTGTACTCAAGCATTCAATTTATAACATATTATTTTAAATGTTGATTATTTAATATTTCTTTCTATAGATATGTTTTCTTGCTTAACTAGGTTTCAAAAGCTTTGAGTGTCAGAATTGTGTCATTGTATACCATATGCTGTTCTCTGCACACAGTAGTCATTAAATTAATTCTTTTTGACTGATTGACTCAGTGAATTATGGGAAACTGATGAGGTATACAAGTAGCTTAGAAGCAAACCCAGACCCCAGACCATATCAAGCCTCTTTTTTTTCTTCAGCCAAACCTGGATCAAGTTTTAGCCATTAAAGAAGAGAACATACTTCACTGACTTGCTGTGGGAGCACAGCATGACTTTAAGTGATTAGGATGGTGAGCAAAATACCCTTCCCAAGAAAACAAAGAAAGCTGAGATTTGGCCAGACATTCAGCCACCTCAATTCACCATTTAAGTAAGATGCAGGTCACTGGAGAATTCCCTGCTCATTGTTGCTTCTAATTGTTGCCTCCATTTCTTCATTTCCTGCAGTTTCACAAGGTGGGTTGTTCCATATGAACAATTTCTTTCAGGGATTTTTGTTGAATATTCTATATAGAGAAGTTCCCATTAATGCAGTTCAAGAGATTTTTATTGGCACTCCCACAAATGCCATATGCATTTGCAGATGCATGTAGCAGCCACAGTCCACTCAGTCACCAGGTTCCAAGCTAACCTGCTTAGAGCTTAAATTTGGCTGGCAGGATGATTTACACCATCGATTCAACCTGTCTATATGTTTTTCTATAGTTTTTCTATTCACAGTTCTATATTTCTAGTCCTATAAAACAATATAAATGGAGGATTAAATTGAAATATTGGTCTTTAGAAGTCAACATGTATCTCGAAGATGCCCTTCCATTCCTTGATCTTGATAAGTTAATATGTATGAAGTATTCAAGGCGATATATATTCCACAATAAACATTTAATAAATGTTAATTTTTTTATTACTCACTGAAACAATAAAGAAGGGAAAAGCCTATATAGGTTGGTAGGTATATTGTGGAATATTGTATGTGAATGTGGATGTACATATGTGTGTCACCCTTCACACTGTAGGTTGAATGAGGTTCTTTCTAAAATACGAGTATGATCAAGTCACTCATTTTCCGTCATTGTCTTTTATCCACACCACGTCACTGCTTAAATTCATCAGTAATTCTAGAAGCATTGTAAGCTGAAATCTCCATTTCATTGAGTGATTTCTCAAGATCTACAGAACCAAGTCCCTTCATACATTTCACATTTTGTAGCATCTCAGTTATCAATAGTCTACATTTCCAAATCAGCACTGTCCAATAGAACTTTTTGCAGTGATGGGAATGTTCTATGACTCCACTGTCCAATATGATAGCCACTGACAACATGTGACTGGGAAGCATTTGAAATACAGCCAGGGTACCTGAGTAACAGCATTTGAAATTTTATTTTATTTTAATTAAATTATATAACACATGTTGGAAAACACAGTTCCAAATCTTGTTTTTACCTGCTTTTCTGCCACAGCTGTTCTCTGTGACTGAAATATCCTGTCATCTTCTTCATGCACATAGACACCTTCGCAGCTCAACACAGTGATGCCTGAGTTCCTTCTTCGACCTCTCCAGAAAGAGTTCAATTTTCTTTCTTATGCTCCTTCTAGGATCTAGCCCATGCTTTTATTAAAATGCAAGCATTATATAGCTGTAATTATTTTCCTGTGTACCGGCCTGACTGTGACCGTGAGCCCTGGAAAGAATGCTCTGGTATTGTCCCATGCCTAGCACGGTGCCTGGTGCATAATAAACACATTTGTACACATTTGAATAAATTGAATTGGGTGACTATAATGAGGCCAACAGGTAAAACCAATTTCTCTTAGCTGTAATAGGCAATTAAATGTGGGTAAAGGTGGGTTCCGTTTATTACTATTATTGTTATTATTATTATTGGATGGGGAAATTTTAAACATTTAAAAAAGATAACAGAAAATTCTGTAATTGGTCAGCAGTTCTTACCTTTATCACAAACATGGTAGATCTCCAAAGGGCAAAAAAAAAAAAACCCAATATATATCTTTAATTAATTAACCTGTCCCCCTCTGGTATTTGCAATACATTTAACACTAGGAATTTTATAGCCTTAGTACTCAGAATGCCATGGCCAGATCAGATTTGGCCCAAGTCATATTGTAGACAGATGCAAACATATGCCACTGATTGCAAAAAAATTAAATTTAGTTACTGTTTGGACGAGGAAGCCTAAGCTGGGATTCACTTATTTCAAAATTGACTGCATTGTAATGGTTTAGCCATCTGTCCCACATGTGAAATGTTCATCTCACATATACTTGGAGCATTGATATTGGCTAGTGGTGTTGGCCAAAGAGAATGCAAATGTTTAATGTTCACAAACAGAAATTGGTTTAGAGATAGCTGGTCTGTACTCCTCCCACTCTCCCTCCCTGCACTCCCAGGTCTTCAGACATTGTAAAATAAAAGTGAAGCCAGCGGAGGAGTATAATGGCTCGGCTTTAACTTCCTTATTCCAAGGGAGGCTCCCTAGGTCAGTTTCAATCCCTTTCAAACATCCTCCTCTGACTTTGAAGAGAGAGCACTACCCCCTCCATCTCTGAAGCTGGGCAGTGGCCCTTTTTGTTTTCACGCACTGAAAATGAAGTGTTCACATGAGCTCATTTACAGAGAGTGGAGTTGGCAGTCTTATCAGGAGAGGAGAAAGAAGCCCTGAAGATGAAAAGCTCTCACGGTGACAGAAGTCTTTATTACTTTGGGCAGTAATGGAATGCAGTGTACACAGGGTAAAGTGACGGCTACCTAGAGCATTTAGGGAAAACTAGAGCAGTGATCGTGTTTTATGTTGTTCCTCATTCGACTTTCTCAGTGAGCCGGTTGACCCCAGGGATGGGACTTGTTCAAGTTGGAAGCAATGTAAGAAACGTATGTTCTTCTCCAGAGTAAATGAAGTTGCCGCAGTCCCTGACTGCTGTTTGAATTGGCTTTGGGGCAGCATGCATCAAAATCATGCATATGAAGCATGGCAATAAACCCTTGTCTTTTCTTCTACACTGCTAAAAACACCCAACTTGTTACTGAGTTTTATTCTTAAAGTCCTATCGTTTTTCTGCCAAAATTATGTGAAAAAAAATGCTATTGATGCTTTAATTGTTTTCATAATCCAGCATTGTAGAAAATAAAATTGGCAGTTGATCCCAGGGTCTTTGAGGGAGTTTAAGCATAAATTCAGCGTTCTAAGGAATCAGAAGTTGAGAGGAAACAGCCAAGAATACCCTTAGCTTTTCACTGAGTTGTACTTGAATAGACAGCTAATTAGGCTTCCTCAAAATTTATTTGTCTCCAGAAATAGAGAAAAGGTGCTAAAAGCATAATAGAAATGAAATGTGCTGCACCCTTTCCGAGAAATTGACATTTTATGCATTTGACATTTGATACTAGCAGTTTATTTTTTGAATTATTTGATATTAAATTGTTTAAAATAATTTAAACAGGTTCTTTTGTGCATGTTTCTCAAATGCATTCCCAGAATATATTTTATCAAGTGGAAAAATAAATAAATGCAATCATAATTGATTCTGTGAGAATATAGCAGCTGTGCCACGTTGGAGTTTCCTACTTCTATATGTATCATGCCCTGTCATTTTGGAGCTAACCTGAGTTCTTAACATGATGAGCACTGAGTGCCATGAGCACTAGATAATTTTAAACATAAGTAAGCCTTCCCAGGTAATAATATCAACTTTGAAAAAATGAGCTATGTTTTCTATCATTAAATGTTTTTAAAATGTGCTATATAATGTTTAGTTTTAATCATACTAGTTTTTAAATTTTCAAACGTTTGTCTAGAAAAAAAAAAGTCCCTGTCCTCTTTCATAGAAGAAGAAGAGATAGATTTCCTGCTCTCACACAAGTACTTGCAGAATTTTTCCTTGGGGAGTTTATAGAAACATCACCTCTAGCCATAGTCTACTTTCTGCAGGTTGGTTGAAGTGGTTGCCTCTTGTGATATGACAGATGCTAGAAATGCTCCAGACCTCAAAATATCTTCCCTACCAAGGTGCTACTAAGTCCCAAAGTTCTACCACTAAAGATGAATTTCTTTGCATTGCAATTGTTTTCTTCTTACTTGCATCCTCCTGGAAGGGAGTGAAATGAAGGCCATAGATAATTAATATTTACTGAGTGTCTGCTGTGTGCCACATAATGTGCCATTTAGTGATGCTGTCTTTCTAAATCCTAAGTCTTTAGGAGAGGAGGAAGGTGATAGTGGTGTCAATGAACCATGTATGCAAAGGTCCCATAGCAAGAAAGCGATAGAGCTGTGATTCAAACTCAAACCATTTTTTTTCACTTCACTTTATTTTTAATTGAGTGCTTAGATTTCACTAGCTGGTTCAAGATGCTGAGTGCTCTGGTTAGTTGATGAGGTGGAGGTAGAGGACCACTTTAAAAGGTAGGGTTGATAGAAGACAGTCTGCCTAAGGTCTTCCCTCTAGAGTAGATCCCTGGCCATGCAATAGGGCTGATAGCAATATTGAGCAAATAGATATTCTCAGGCATTTTGCTATCCTTGAAATATTCCAATTTGGAATAGTATTCAAAGAAATTTAAATAATATTATTATCCCTAGATTACATTCATTTCCAGAGGTGAGAGTATTTTTATTTGTAATCCAAATGTAAATGTTAATAACAAACATGTTTTGTACCAGTGACACCTCATCTCATTTAGACATCATGGGTCTCATAGATTCATAGTGTTTTTACCCCTGTTTTACATATGAGCAATCTAAGGCCCAAGAGATAAAGGGCACACATCTGAGAAGAGACAAACCAGTAATTTGACCTCAACTCTCATAAATATGAAGTCACAATTGCTTCCTTATGCCAATAAGATACCTTATAATAGGTTTCTCTTGAGTTTCAGAATTCATACCATTAAAATTCACTCATGCGTATAATCCCAGCACTTTGAGAGGCTGAGGCAAGAGGATTGCCTGAGCCCAGAAGTTTGACACCAGCCTGGGCAACACAACAAGACTCCTGCCTCAACAACAACAGCAACAACAACAACAAAAATTAGCTAGGCATGATGCTGTGTGCTCATGGTCCCAGTTTTTTGAGAGGCTGAGGAGGGTGAGCCCTGGAGGCAGAGGCTGCAATGAGCCATGATCGTATCACTGCACTCCATCCTCCTGAGTTACAGAAGGAGATACTGTCTCAAAAAAAAAAAAAAAAAAAAGAAAGAAAGTATGAATGGAATAAATCCTAGAATTGTTAACTGGGAATCCATTCTAACTTATATGCAGTTCCTTTTGACTTCACGTTTGCCAACTCTATCAGATTGCTTCAAACTAGACAATGATCCAAACTTTACAGAAGTGTACAAAGCAGTGGACTTGTAATTAGTTGGATTTTTAGAAGAATAATCAAAATGCAGGTAGTTATTTCTAATTGGCTGTTATCAGAATCTAATCTTCTAAGCCATGGTTAGCCTAGTTGTCCTAGATGTTCCACTTAAAAAAGATGGTGTCAGGATATGGGGAAGGCCCAATGTCAGGGTTTGAATTGTCTTTTTATTGTCTTTAAAACAATGAGCCTATACTTCCAGTTAATTAAAACAGTAAAGTTGTGCCTCAGATATATGGAATTCACCAACAACTATAATTGATTTTATTCATTTTCTTTTTTTCCCCTCTTCTTTAAAAAGAAAACAATTAACAATAGAAGACTGTCCATTTTAGTTAAAAAGCTAAGCAACAATGGAAAAGAAGATAGATTACTACAGTCATCTGTTCGTTAATTGAGATGGCATAGTGACTCTTATTCATTCACATTGAGCAACCTGAACAATACCAACTTATTTCCGTGACTGTTCTTTCTCTGATAGATTTCTTCTTCCTTTTGATAATGCTGAAATGCAGACAGTCCCTTGTATGTAGGGAAGACAGCTGTGTGGCATTTATGTTAGAAGTACTCACTGTAATTCACAAACCTTATAATGGATTGAATCTGCCTCACCCTCCTCATTTTTGAAATGAGAAGCCTAGTAATACCTATCTCATACAACAAATACGCGAATTAGATGAGGTAAGCTAGGTGAAGTGCTTCATAACCTGAAAAACAGTACACAAATTTGCTTCAAATTTTTACCTCTGCCAGATTATACCAAGACGGTAGCACCAGGCCAGGCACGGTGACTCACGCCTGTAATACCAGCACTTTGGGAGGCAGAGGTGGGTGGATCACCTGAGGTCAGGAGTTTGCAGCCAGGCCAACATGGAGAAGCACTATCTCTACTAAAAATACAAAATTAGCTGGCCATGGTGGCGCATGCCTGTAATCCCAGCTACTTGGGAGGCTGAGGCAGGAGAATCTCTTGAACCTGGGAAGTGGAGGTTGCAGTGAACCAAGATCGTGCCACTGCACACCAGCCTGGGTGACAGCGAGACTCTGTCTCAAAAAAAAAAAAAAAAAGATGATAGATTATAGCACCATCCTGAAGTTGTAGCAATGCCAGTGCCATTAAAATGAATGGAAAATATAAGGTTGTGGAAAAAGAAAATCAAGATCCACTGGAGGTAAAATGAGCATTTTGGTAATATTACTTCCAGGCAACAGTAACATTTTGGAGCCTGCAGAAAAGGAAAAAATATGGAAAAAGGAGAGAATAAAGGAAAAGAGAGTGTGAGCCACATGGAAGGAAGTAAAAATAAAGATATTCAAAGGATTACTGGAAACTCTAAGACCAATTTAATTTCTTTGAAACAAAATATGAGTTTCTAATTAAATTGACATTCTTTCCCTGACTTTCATAACTAGCAATTTTGAAGAATTCAGGCCAGTTATTTTGTAGAGTGTTCCTCAATTTGGGCTATTATGGTGTTTCTTCATGATTAGATTCAGGTTATCCATCTTTGGCAGGAATATCACAGAAGTGATGCAGTGATCTCATGACATTATATCAGATGGCACAAATTGCCCTTTGTCTCATTACTGATGACATTATCTTGGTCAGTTCATTGGGGGTATCTACCCGGCTTTTCCACTATAAAGTTGCTCTTTCCCTCTTGGAAAGTAATAAGAATTTTGTGGTGTGATACATTGAGACTATGTAATTATTCCATTCCCCATCAGCTTATTCATTTATTTATTTATGTCAACGTAGACCCGTGGATTCCCATTTTATTCAGTGAGTTATAATCCATTGCTATCATTATTTATTTTGATCCTCAAATTGTCCCAGATTTTTCCAGAGAGAGCCCCTTCAAGCTGCCTTCTTGTGACTTATTGACACATCCCCATAACTCTTGGTTCATCTTCTTACTTTTCTGGCACAAAAAGATGCTCCAGGTTGGTTTTGTATGTTCCATGCCACAACCTCAGTGTCAGCCATGTCTCCCAGGAGCTTTATTTATTTGTGGTATAAAATGATATTAAGAAACCAAGATCTAGATACTATTGTTACTGTTTTTGAATGTTTTCCAACACCAACAAACAGTTCTCTGATTCACTAGACACTGACTGGGTATCCAGTACTTCAATTAAATTCAGATGGTATCTATAATGCTATTAGCAACAGATCACACATGTAAAGAGCTCAGTCCCATAAGCCTGACTGGGAGGGGCACAGAGCTTCCATGCTCTCTCTGGGACACGACCTTCCCAGCACGTTGATGTGTTCACCACCCTAGAAGTTCTTGGAGCTCCATCTGTTAGGTGGTGTAACAAAGTTTCCACTATGTAGGCATAAATGATTAAATCATGGTCATCAGTGACAGAACTCAATCTTCAGTCCCTCTCTTCTCTTTGGAGACTGATGGGAATGTGGCTAAAAGTTCTAAGTTTTAATCAAGACTTGATATTTTTGGTGACCAGCCCCAATTCTGAAGCTAGCTGGGGGCCTGCCAGGAGTCAATTCATTGGAAAAAAAGAGGTTCTTCTCACCCTTTTCACTCAGGAAATGTCAAGGGCATTAGGAGCACTGTACCAGAAACGAGGGACAAAGACCAAGTGTCTTCCTATGATACCACAGTTGTTGTTTGTTTGTATAAATGGAACATCACCTTATTACAGGGTTGGGGTCATGTGTCAGTAAAGCTTAAGCTCAGAAAGTCGTGTGCCAACAAAGTGTAAGCTTTAGGAAACAGAAAAAGGAACTTATGTTATCATCCCCTTCTTTAGTTATTAAATTGGAGTCTAGTTGAGATACTGTCTTGTGGCTTATACTCTCTTGTATAAAAAAAAATGAGTTTGTAGTTGATGACATTTCTTTCATTCTCTCTAATGATGTATCAGACAATACTGTCTAAAGACTTGAAATTACTGTATAATACTCAGTCTTTTTGGTTTTCACCCATAGAACCAATTCTATTGCCTTCTGCCTTCATTTTCTCCAAAATTCTGTAACTAAATCTTTAGCACAGAAAGCAAATTAATGTCCTTTGTAAGTGAAACAATTTTCAGGGTGTAAGATTTCAGTAGACATTCTTATTTCTTAAATTCCAGAGAGGGAAAAGCCAGTTTGGACTTTTTTTTTTTTTTTTTTTTTTTTTTTTGAGACGAGTCGCGCTCTGTCGCCAGGTGGGAGTGCGTGGCGGATCTCAGCTCACTGCAGAACTCTGCCTCCCGGGTTCACGCCATTTCCTGCTCAGCTTCGAGTAGCCTGGGACTACAGGTGCCACGCCACCTCGTCCGGCCTAGTTTTTTTTGTATTTTTTAGTAGAGACGGGGTTTTACTTGTTAGCAGGATGGTCCTCGATCTCCTGACTCGTGATCCGCTCGTCTCGGCCTCCCAAAGTGCTGGGATTACAAGCTTGAGCCACCGCGCCCGGCCCAGTTTGGACTTTTTAAAAAATGTATTCATCCACATTATTTTGTCTATTCTTAATGTATGTGACATTATTACATACATCAGTGTTGATTGTACAGTTTAAGTTCATAACGTTTAGTGTAAAGCACTCTAGAGTGGTATCTCATATGAGATTTTTTTTTTCTGGAATTTAACAACAAAAATACCAAAACTAATCCAGTTCCATACCATGAATCTTAGAACTGTTGGAAGTATGTAGCTTTGTGGTTTTTCTAGAAGATACTAGACTACTAACATTTTCCAGTTTAATTAGGATATGATGAATTATTATATATTAGTCATATTGTTAGCAATCAACAATCATTACTGCTAGAGGGTTTTGGCATAGATAAGTATGTGTGATATTGAATGTATTTTCATCAGGATTGCTTGAAGAAGGATCATCTTGGAGAATATGCATTTATACTATTTTTAAGATACTTTTAAGTTTTATTACCTTGCAGTAATATCACCATATTTTCATTAAATTGCTGTTATATATATTTTTTTCAATTTTATTCTCTCTATTTTTGGGGCTAAATTTCTATGAACTTCACCTTCTTTTTTTTTTTTTTTTTTTTTTTGAGACAGAGTTTCACCCTGTTGGCCACGGTGGAGTGCAGTGGCACGATCTCGTCTCACTGCAACCTCCGCCACCCAGGTTCAAGCAATTCTCCTGCCTCAGCCTCCCAAGTGGCTGGGAGTACAGGTGCACACCACCCATTCCCAACTAATTTTTGTGCTATTAGTGGAGATGGGGTTTCACCATGTTGGCCAGGCTGGTCTTGAACTCCTGACCTCAAGTGATCCACCTGCCTTGGCCTCCCAAAGTGCTGGGATTTGAATCTTGCTTCTTAATGTTGTCTCTTCCCTTAGTTTGGATGATACAGTAGTCACCAATTTTCTCCATCCTACTTTAAAAATTACCCTTTCTTAGTTTCCTTCTCTGGTTACACTTATTGCTTCTCCTCCGTATTTATGACTGGTTTCCAAGATTAATCCTAGTCTTTTCATTCTACATCAAGGGTATCCAATCTTTTGGCTTTCCTGGATCGCATCAGAAGAAGAATTGTCTTGGACCACATATAAAATACACTAACACTAATGATAGCTAATAAGCTAAAAAAGTAATAATCACAAAAATAATCTCATAATCTTTTAAGAAAGTTTGTGAATTTGCATTGGGCCACATTCAAAGCCGTCCTCGGCCACATGTAGCCCACATGCGGCCCACATGTGGGTCGGATGATCTTATTCTACATCCTGCAAAGCAAATTTGCACTTATATTTTCATATATCTATGTTGGTGGCTCAAGTTTACAAGACTAGTCCTGCATTCTTACCTGAATTTTAGTTTTGAGTTCTGTGTGGCATATCTTGGATTTCCCAAAGTCATCTCAAGTATAAAACCGTATTTCTTATCTTTCTTTAGAAACTGGTTCCGTCTTCCAGTTTTTCCATTTTGGTCAGGTGCACTGTTTTTCTTTCGTTTAAAATCTGAGTTTTGGCATTTGCTTTGACTTCATTTTCTTTTTCCTTATACCTTCAGTCATGAATATTAATGATACACACTTGGTGACTTGTACTTTCTTGCCTTTCACTTTGTTCCTATTGACTGAAAGTCCTCAGAGAAGGACCCAATAAGTTCCCAAAGCGCTTGTTTTGGGGGTGGGGAGAATCAATGGATCAATTATTTACTTTCCTTTTTTCCCTTCTTTTTCTATTTCTTCTTATTAAAACATTTGTTTAGAGTTTTGGAAAATGGAGATACCAATATGATAGTATAGACGCTCTTTAAAGAGGACTTGGAATTAGAAAAACAGGTGCACAGTATTAATCGTGAATTGCTTAACTTCTCTGAGCCTGCAAAGCAGAGATAGTAATCCTATACTTACAGCACAGAATTTTAAGAATTAAATAAGATGATCTATGAAAGTGCTTTGTAAATATTAACGAATCTCTTGGGTGTAATAACTGATTTTATTCCAAAGTCTTTGAAATGGTGATGACTAGTATATTTGAAATATCTACAACACAAAGGCCGTAAAATTGTAGTTATTTATTTCTATTTTGTGTTTGATAATGCCAGAGTTAAATTTATTACTAAAAACGGTCCAGATTGCCTTGGCTTTGTTGTTGCTTGTTGTAGTAGCTCCTAACCCTCAGATCTTTGCAAATCAAAAGGTTGCCAAAGAATCAGTAGCCCAAGGGGACAAGAGACATAATAGCAATATAATTTGTAAGTTTGCTAAACTCAAATAGTACCAATTTCATATGGGAAATCCCTAATGATCAATGGACATCCATCAAGTTAAATCGTTAGATTGAAAATAAAGGTGAAGTCACAGGTATACTTCACTTATTTATTGATATTGGTTCATATAATTGGTTGGCCATCCACCAGGGGGAATACATGTTAATGTACCATACCCACAAAGATATAGAATAATTCACAGGACTATCTATGATACATTTTGTATTTGTTTCCTATTTATACTGTTGCTGCTAAAATAGGATCTTACTCTGTTCAGAGCATATGCAGTTTCACAAGATGTTTAATGTAAAATTAGGATTAATGGCTCAATGTAACCTTTCTAAATAGTCATGCTTAGGAAATGGACACACTTCAGCAATAACACACTGCTTGCATGAACGCTAAGTTTCATGTCTTATGTTTGTATCAAGCACTGTATTTAGACTGCAGGCTCACCCTGTTTTAAGAAGGTTTATTACTAAGGAGGTGAACTATGCATACTTCATACTCCTTAATGCTTTCCTTGCAGATTCTTCTCCTTTTGTTTCTTTCCAAACGGTTTTATTTTAAAATGTGAATTTTTTAAAAATTCTGAACATAAATGCTTTTCTAAGAGGGGGAAGGGAGACAAGTCCTCTCTTGTGACAACAATTATTGTCCTTATTTTTTTATTTATTCATTTTTGGGTTAATTTAGTCTGGCTAAAATTACATACATATTCATGTTTCTTAATAAGAACAAAGCTTTACTCTTGGTTATTTTCCATAAATTTGTCCTCATAAGCAATTTGATAGACATCTACTTTAACTATTAGAATGAAAGTTCACAGTGAATCCATGAAACCCTGTTTCAGATCTATAATTCATTAACTCTTTCCCCAAAGGTCCAAATGCTTCTTTATCAGAGTACTGTAAAATTGCTATTCCTTCTTTTTAAAGTTCAGAGTGGGCACATATTGTAATCAAGGTATAGATTGTCCAACTATTACTAAATGCACTAGAGTTTTTTAAAGACGTAATTCCATTTTGGTCCAAAGCATTAGTTTGAAGCAACATTATGGATTGTGAAACAAGTTATAATTGTGCAAAAATGATTTTCCTGCTCAGAATACTATGGAATGTATGTCTAAATTTTTACATGAAATATACAGCTATTTTACTTCCACTGTCATTTTATCACAGATATATATATATATATATGTGATTTATAATGTCTAATTTGTATTGAATATCAGTAATGTGATATTATTTATTAAACACTTACTCATCATACAGGTATTTGTTGAACAGCATATGTTGAAGTTGCAAGGAGGATAAAATGTCACCTTAAATATTATGTTGGTGCTGATAAAAGAAAGTGTTGAAAGCTTAAAAGTTGGCCAGGTGTGGTGGCTCACGCCTGTAATCCCAGCACTTTGGGAGGACAAGGTGGGCAGATCATTTGAGGTCACAAGTTTGAGACCAGCCTGACCAATGTGGTGAAACCTTGTCTCTACCAAAAATACAAAAAAATTAGCCAGGAGTGGTGGTGGGCGCCTGTAGTCCCAGCTACTCTGGAGACTGAGGCAGAAGAATTGCTTGAACCTGGGAGGCAGAGGTTGCAGTGAGCCGAGATGGTGTCACTGCACTCCAGTCTGAGTGACAGAGTGAGACACCATCTCAAAAAAAAAAAAAAAAAAAAAACCCGAAAGTTACTTAGGTTACTATTTTCTTTGTATGAGAAGTAGTTGACATAGAGTGCTCTATGATTTCACTTAGTAGTTGTTTAATTACTATATATTATATTCCTGAAATAATTAGCCCATTCTTCTAATGGCCAAAATTAACGAGCCTTTTAACTTTGCTTTTAATTTAACTGAAGCCTGATTTAACAGAAAACATTCACTACTATTTTTACAAAATGCACTTCTTTCATCTATGGCAACAATTTCTTTAGAAGCCTTTATTTTGAAATATTGTAAAAGTAACTTGTATTCCAGAGTCCTAAAAAAGTTATGCTAAAATTTGTTTTGGTAAAGAAGCTGAAACCCAGGTAGCTTCAGAAATTGGGCTTATACAAAACAGGAGAGTGGAAAAGATTATGAAGATTTGAATGTTTAATTTACAGAATCATTACTCTGGTTGTGAATTATTTGTTTAAATTTCCATTTTATTATGTGAAAAGTGATATATTGTTTTTGCTAAGACTTTTTAAAAATTATTTATTTATTTATTTATTTATTTATTTATTTATTTATTTTGAAACGGAGACT
>NW_016804690.1:8287755-8303210 GCF_001698545.2 Rhinopithecus bieti
CCAGCCTGGGCCACAAGAGCGAAACTCTGTCTCAAAGAAAAAAAAAAAGGTGCTATTACTACATTATTCAGTGAGAGAAAAAAGAAAAAACCTTAACATAGTGACTACAATATTATCATTTTAGTGTATTTCACTTTTTCTATTTTTTTTTCCTCTTTTTTACTTTTAATATCTGGTTGTTTTAGGAGATGATGGTGAATTAACCTGGTTGCAGGTAAGTCGGGGTCTTCAAGTCCACTCACTTGACATTGCCCCCTTCAAACTCCTCCTCCGCGCTCTAGTTGGAAAGGAGATTAATCAGAGCTAATGAGCCGTTTCCTAATTACGAAGTTAATAAGGCGTTCCTGGTCCTTGTTGCACCTTTCCTAGGTAATCAAGAATCGAGTACGGTTTCTGAAACCTTAGTGAGCATCAGAATCACGTGGAGGACTTGTTAAGACACATGCTGGGCCCCATCTGTGGTTTCTCATTCAGCAGGTCTGGGGTAGGACTGAGAATCAGATTTCTAATCAGTTCTCAGATGAGGCTGAGTCTCCTAGCCCAGGACCACACTGTGAGAATTACTTGTGTTGACCATGATTTTAAGTATTCCTCTGTCACTCTTCTTCTGACTAATCAAGAGGTACCTCTGGTTGAAATAATAGTTTAGATATTTTATACTGTGATTCTCATCCCAAACATTTCCCCAAGTTGCTGTACAGTCTTTATTTTAACTTAAAATGATTGCACAAGTAATGCGTGTTCTTTAAATAAAAATAAAGCTAAAAGTAAAATTAAGCTAAAGGAAAAATTAGTTATAAATTCCACCTGCATTGATATTTTAGTCTGTATCCTTCCAATCTCTTGAGAGACAAACACAGAAAAATGTATCTGCCTCTCCATGTATGTAGTGTGTGTAGGTATTTTATATATATATATGTATGCATGCATATACACACAAGTGTATCTAACAAAAAGCAAGACCTGTTTTTTTTCTTTTTCTTTTTTTTCTCTTTTTTTTTTTTTGACAGGGTCTTACTCTGTCACCCATGCTGAAGTGCAGTGGTGCAATCACGGCTCGGTACTGCCTCATCCTCCCGGGCTCAATTTCTCTTCCCACATTGGCCCCCTGAGCAGCTGGGACTACAGACACATGCCACCACTAATGGCATGTGCCTGGCTAATTTTTATATTTTTTGGTTTTATTTTGTTTAATTTTTTCTTATTTCTGTAGTTTTTGGGGAACAGGTGGTGTTTGGTTACATGGCTAAGTTCTTTAGTGGTGATTTCTGAGATTTTGATGTAATTTTTGTATTTTTTGTAAAGACAGGGTTTCACCATGTTGCCCGCACTGGTGTTGAATTCCTGGGCTCCAGCCATCCACCCACCTTGGCCTCCCAAAGCATTGAGATTACAGGCATGAGCCACTGCACCCAGCCAATGAGATCTTATACAAGTATTTTTAGCTTACTTTTCAAAAAGCCTATGTAGTAAATATCTTATGTTGAGTATATATCTATCTAGTTTTAATTGCATTTTTTCAGTGTGTATGTATATTGTAATTTATTTAATTAGTTCTCCATTGTTGGACTCTTAAGATTTTTGTTCTAGTTTTTCGTTAATAATATTGTGCTGAGCATCTTAGTACATTTTTCTGTATTTGTCCAGTTACTTTCTTCAGATAATATCTACATATGTAGTTGCTGTATGAGAGGTTATGTTCTTTAAAAAATCTTTGCTAGTCTCTGAGATAAAAAGAATACTCTGGTTTCAGTTCGTATTTGGTTATCGGTAAGGTTTATTGGCCATTATTTATTTATCTTTGTGAATTACCTATTTGTATCCATTGCCCATTTTTCCACTGGGTGTCCATCTTTGTATTTTGATTAGTAAGGTCTTTTTATTCTGAAGAATGTTAACTCAGGCTAGGTGAAGCGGCTCACGCCTATAACCCTAACGCTTTAGGAGGCTGAGGCAGGTGGATTGTTTGAGCCCAGGATTTCGAGACCAGCCTGAGCAACATGGCAAAACCCTGTCTCTACAAAAAATACAAAAATTAACCCGGCATGCCAACACGCACCTGTGGTCCCAGCTACTCAGGAGGCTGAGGTGGAAGGATCACTTGAGCCCAGGGAGTTGGAGGCCTCAGTGGGGTGTGATTGTGCCACTGCATGCCAGCCTGGGTGACATCGTGAGACCCTGTCTCAAAAGAAAAAAAAAGATTAAATCTTTGTCATATGTTTCAAATATTTCCCCCAATTTACTCCATGTATCTTTCGTAGGTTCATTTCCCCACTCACTGCCCACTGCCAAACTTTAGAGTCAGATGCTGCCCAGACTGCTGAGTCACCATTTTATTTATTTATTTATTTATTTATTTATTTATTTATTTTGAAACGGAGTCTCCCTCTGTAGCCCAGGCTGGAGTGCAGTGGCACAGTCTCAGCTTACTGCAAGCTCTGCCTCCCAGGTTCACGCCTTTCTCCTGCCTCAGCCTCCTGAGTAGCTGGGACTACAGGCACCCACCACCATGTCTGGCTAATTTTTTTGTATTTTTAGTAGAGATGGGGTTTCACCATGTTAGCCAGGATGGTCTCGATCTCCTGACCTCGTGATCTGCCCGCCTCGGCCTCTCAAAGTGCTGGGAAAAAAATAACTTTTTAAATATAAAATGTAGATATATTTTCTGTACTTTTATTGGAATCAGTTATTAGGATCAATAAAATTTATATGATTTGATTGGGTCTATTTTTCTGTTTGTGTTGCCTTATTGAATAGAATATGTTATAATGATTTTTTAAACTTATACACAACTGTCCACAAACATCTATTTTGACATTGTTTAAAATAAGTAGACTTCCTTTGAAGAGTCTTTTTTTCCTCATAGATGTTAGATCAGATTTCTTCCCTCATTTATTTTTTTCAGTGAATATGTTAGGATTTATTTACTCTTTTAGTCTTTACTTAACTTTTTGATTTTAAGAGAAATTTTACAATTATGTATTCTAAATTCAAATCTGTTCTCCTTGTTCTCTTCTAAATAGGCAAGATATGACTCAAATTTAGAGACTGCAGCTTAAATTTAGAGAGCACATTGGTGCAATTCCACATGAACGATTTTACATGGAAATTAAGAGTATGTTGGCAGTTTACTAAATGTGACTTAATATAAGTCTATAGAGCTCTGCCATATTCTTTATTTTTCCATATTTCTCTTAAGTGTATCCTGTCCTTGAAAAACAAAATCCATAATACTCATCAAGGAAACATGAAAATGTCAAGCAATATTTTCTGTAGGTGATTTTAAAATTTTTTACTTTTCTACCAGGCCCCTATATCTTAATTAGCTTTTAAAACTTTTATCAATTTGAGGCTGAACACATGTTTATAGATGAATGAACTCGCACTTTATTAAAGCCAATAATTAAAATTATTCCAGCAGTTTTTATTTCATTCTTATTAACAATGAATTTTTATTGAATAACTTTGGCCCTATGGCATCTGAAACATTTAATACTTACCATCATTTAGCATACAGCTGGTCTTAAAACTACTCTGTTACACATTGATATTCTCCAGTCATATCCTCAACAATAAAAAGGTAAATCAAATTAGGGAGGAAAATATAGGGAATTGTAGAGCTGAGCTCTATTTTCCCCATCTGTAACACCAGGATACTAGTACCTTTCTTATTATCCTTGATTTTATAAGTATCAAGTAAAGTACATGTAGAAGTAATATGGAAAGTTATGAAGGATCTTAAATTTCTTATTGCTGGGAAATTTTTTAAATTCTGAAATAATTTGAGTAGTGGCTATGCAAGGAATGCTCAGAAGAGTTTACTGATGTATCATGTTTTTTTCTCATTTATAACTTGTAATTTTTTTAAAAAATAGAGTTAAAAAAACAGAGAGTACCTTGATTTAGAAAAAAGGTAATTTATTTTAGAAAGATCTTATAGGCCCTATATGTGTATACATAATTAATGTGTTTGACCAAAGTGGGGAAGGAAAGGAGAATGAGAGGAAGAATAGCTTTTCTATGTACTCTCATGGCAAAGCATATATTAACTCTTGGCTATGCTCTCTCCTTTATGATATGATGATATGGTGATATGGTTTTGCTGTGTCCCCATCCAAATCTGATCTTGAATTACCATGTGTTGTGGAGGCAACTAGTGGGAGGTAATTAATCATGGGGTCAAGTCTTTCCCATGCTGTTCTCATGATAGTGAATACATTTCATGAGATCCAATGGTTTTAAAAAGAGGAGTTCCCCTGCACAAGCTCTCTCTCTTTGCCTGCTGCCATCCATGTAAGATGTGACTTGTTCCTCCTTGCCTTCCACCATGATTGTCAGGCTTTTCCAGCCACATGGAACTGTAAGTCCAATTAAGCCTCATTCCTTTGTAAATTGCCCAGTCTTAGGTATGTCTTTATTATGACATTAAAGCATGTTCCTGGGCTGCTTTGGTGGCTCAGCTTCTGTGCTTTCTTTACCTACTATATGGTAACTTGAGCTCAGTTTCATGGTCTTTCATTTCCTCAGCCAGCAGGAACTCTGAGTGCTAAGAGGCCAGCCATGAAGCTCCTGTAGAGGGAGGGGATGCCTCATGCTGCCCAACAGCAACCTTCTTGACTGATGAGAACACTGCGATGACAACTTCCATGGGGATTTGAATCTAGTTCTCTCAATGGCAGCAGAGATGAGAGGCTTTGTAGAGTGAGTTTTTGAAATACATACATTGGGAGAAGCTGGTACCTCTGTCAGAGGCCTTGCTGAAGTGATTTGACATTGACAGGAATTATGGAATAACCATTAACTTCAGTAGGTGTACACATTTGACTTTCATCTGTTGCTAATAAGTTCATATTTTTACTGTCTCTAGCTGCAATGATACTAATTCTGGTGGTCTAGGTTGTATTGCTGGCCATGCAGTTTGTGTCATGTCCTGTTTAAAGATTCATTTTTTCACTCTGTGTAATATGCTATTTGGCCTATGGACAGTTCTTCATAATATGCCTGCATACTCTTGAAAGTTGATAGAAAAATGGTTTTTACTGCCTTCTTTCACATTTACAGTTTTTTTTTTTTTCTTCAAACACTCAAGAGTCTTTCTAATTCCCTTCCCTTCCCCCTTTCTCATGAAGTCTTTCCTGGCCATTCTTCCATTCTCCCACCTCTTTAGGTTTTTTATTCTAGCAGTTTCTTCCACTCCTTTGTACTCTAGGATTGACAAACCCTAAGAAAGCACTGTTAAAACCAAATTCCTCCTAGGATTGTTCCGAAAAGCATTTAGAATCCTTTTCATCTTTTGCCACTTCAAAGACCTTCTCTTTCATACAATCAAGAAATTAGAGAAAAAGGGTCCAGGCCAACAGAAAAAAAATTTTTTGTCAGCTAATTATCAGTGATGATGAACTTGGTGTAATCTGAGTGAAAATGGAGATTACCAGTTGTACTTTAAGAATTGACCACTTTGGGAGGTCAAGGCGAGCAGATCACCTGAGGTCAGGAGTTCGAGACCAGCCTGGCCAACATGGCGAAACCCCATCTCTACTAAAAATACAAAAATTAGCGGGGCATAGTGGCACGATTCCTGTAACCCCAGCTACCTGGGAAGCTGAGGCAAGAGAATTGCTGGAACCTGGGAGCAGAGGCTGCAGTGAGCTGAAATCATGCCACTGTACTCCAGCCTGGGTGACAGAGCGAGACTCCATCTCAAAAAAAGAAAATAAAAAGAAAAAAAAAGAATTGACTTGCAGTTTCCAACAGATTTCACTCGACAAAAAGGCATTCCTTCAGAGCATGAAAACATTTAGTAAACAAAATGGATTAATTTAAAGAGATCTTTTGCTGCCATTTGCTATAACTACCAGTGGAGACCAGAGCTTAGCAAGAAATTCTTTAGGAGAGGTTTTTGAACCAAAACAGGTCATCATTCTTAACTAACACGCGTTAGGTCTGGATGTGGATGATTAAACTTTTACTCTTGTTTGAAATTATTTTTAATGAAAACACATGTATTTTATATGTTATTATTACACCTAAAGCCCTACAAAATGACATTTTAAAATCAGGATTTCAAGATGTAGCCTATAGAACAACTTAAGTAGTTAGGTAATTTAATCTATGCAGATATAATGGAGGGCCTAAATTAATAGAAGAGTAAGTTCTACATAGTGACCAACTTATAATGTGACTAATTTAACCAGCCAATTGTCAAACTTGACTTCTATCAGGAAACGTCTAACATTTAGCCGCTGTGTAACTTTGATATAGACACCAAAGATTAGAAACGGGTGGCCTGAGGGTCACACAATTAGCAAACGTTTTTGGGAAACACTTAAGCATCGGATGATTTTGTAGAAAAATCCAGATTCTTTTCAGAGTGGAAACTCTGATAACACTGGACTCACATTCAAGATTGCCTACCGCACTCCCATAAGGCAATAAATATCTGACTGGCATTGAGCAGTGGCTGTGGCCTTTGGGGGTAAATGCTCTTGGGTTCACCATAGTTCATGCCCATTGTTATTTTTTTTTTTCCCATCTCTCTCTCTCTTTTATTTTTAAACACAGTCCATTTCATTCACTCACTTTGTGTAGGTAGTCCCTGTAGTTGTCTGAATTTGTGACTTGATGTAAATGCTAACATAAACTAGTAGAACATGGGTTCTTTTGGGAGGGAAACTTGTGAAAACAAATAATTCTCACAGAATCATGTTGTTGGGCCAAATCATTATCAGAAAAATAAAGAAATTTGATAATGTTTTACTGGTTTAGGATTGTGTTTGTGTTTTTATGTTTATCTCTATGTATGTATCCATATGTGTGTGGATATATGTACATGTATGCATATACATACATATACAGAGAGATATATATCTATACATAATGTGATTTCTGCCCAAAGGGTGACTGTAGATGTTGAGATGAAACATTAGGTTTTGCCATTGTGGCATACTTAATTAAATCTGGTCATCTTTAGCCAAATGCCTTTTGTTTTTTAAGGTGTTAGATGGAATTCAGCTAAATAACAGTATAGTCATCTATTCATTGGTTGCTTTCAAAATATGTTATTTAGTCATATCCTCTTCAGCTTACTTTAGTCTATATGTTGTAAATGCCTGCAAATCTGAAGCTGTATATGATTTCCCATACTTCAGTTTCCACAGTGATGTGCAACAGACATTGATTTTTCCTAATGCAATAATAAGCTAGAAGCATTTTTCAAACATGGGCACTTTATTTGCTTTATTATCATCAAGAACAAAAGGAAATGCATTTGGCCAAGGTCAGTGTGAGGGGAACGCTAAAACCTGTGCCAGAAAGCCTTCTGCTCTTCTGGTTCATTAATGCTATCCATTTGGCTCCAGTCTTCCCTGATTTAAGATATGAAGTATGTTGATGTTTCCAACTGCCAAGGCAGTTGTTGGACTCTGAATCTGTGGGTCAATTCCATTTTTTTAAGTACAGCATTTCATTCATAGACTTTTAGAACTGGAAGAGAGCTGAACATGTGATCAGACTCATTCATCTGCTTCCAGGCAGGAGAGCAATAAAAATGTCTCAGGCAGGGAATGGTTTTCTTCATTTGTCAAATTTCCCAAGTATAGCAACCTATGATCTTTCTTGTTCAACATTCAGTATCTAAATATAATTCTTTCATAGTCTGTTCTTTTTAATATCTAACTGAGGTTTTCCCGGCAAATCAAATGCTGTTTTATGTTGTCCATGATGAATAGTTAAAAAATAAAACTCTGAGAGTCTACCTTTCAGCCAACTCCTTTTCTTTCCTTCAATGCTTCATGATATGTTGTTATCTTCAAGTTTTCTATTGCTTTCTTAAGTTACTGTACACTAATTCTTTAAGAAAAACATGCCAATCAAGAATTACTGAAAAAAAATTGACAAGAGATTCATATTTGTGTGTGTACATTCTAGTTTTAGAATTACCAAAAGAGAAACAAAAATCTGGTTAGTACATGACTATAAAGTATGTTGTACATTTATTTATTCACTTACTCAGTATTTTTGAGTGCCTACTGTGTAGCAGGTGTGTGATGCATACTGCATGGCTAATGGTGGTGTATAGATACTGACAACATACACCAAAATCATTTGATTATGTTTTGATCCTTTGAAGCTTTTTCAATTAGTATGCCATTTTCACTCTACACTCTGCTCTCAAATTTTTATGGAATTAAGCTGAATATATATAACAAATGAAATACCTTGATGTTTGCAGTTAGGCCTGTCTATATTCCAAAAACATAAAGGGAGACAGTTGACAGAAAAGACTGAGAAATTTAGGTTTGGAAAATACAAGGAAATTTTCATGGGGAATTGTGCCTCCTTCTATATGAGGCAGTGACATTTAGAGTCTCCACTCTCGACATCTAGCCTTGAGCTGCCTTGTGAATGGAAAAGTGTGTTTGTTTTTTTTCTTGGCACCCACTGAAACCTAAAGATGCATCCTTGTATTGAGGATCATGTTGACTAGACTGGCAATTGCCCTTCCTACAACCCCTCATATAATAACAATACACAGGGAAGTCTGTTAGGAAATTCATGACTTGATGCAAATACAAACGGTTTTCAGCCAAGACTCTGTATGTTTGGTGTCTGGATGTATCATTGGTGTTTTCTATATTTTCACACATGTTTCACTCAGTCTAATTTAAGAACAAAAATACAGGCTATGGACTTCATCCTACCACAATACTTCACCTGTACTATTTCCTCATTGGCCCTCAGTGTATATACTTTCCCAATTGTTAATTTCTTTGACAAAAAATTTTGGTATGTTTAGATGGACATGTAACTATGTGTATACATATGTGTAATACTCCTCCAAACCTTTAACATGATATAGCAATTTAACATGAATCTGGAGTGGCTCCATATTAAGATCTAGTTACTCAGAGTAGCAAAATAAAAATAGCATTGAATATTTAGCTTGTAATCCAGATGTCCAAATATAATGCCTTTTATATGCATATTGTGTGCATCAAAGCAAACAGGATTTATAGTCATCTTACTGAAATCAGACAGAATTGAGATTCTGAAAACATACAAGAAATCAAAAGATGCTAAATGGAAATGAACAGGAAACATTACTTATTTAGTGTGTCTGTCATCTATAGTATTTTCATATTTGTCTTCATTTTAATGAATATATATCACTTATATGTACATAGATTTCTTATTTTCACCACTATTCATAATTCTGTTACCTCAGTTTTTCCCATAAGATCTTACATTCCTCAAGAGTTGAATTGTCAACTCTAGGAGAGAAAAACTGTACATTAATTGACTTAAAATGTTCCCTCAGGGGCTACGTGCAACTGTGGGTAACTCAGGGCTCAAGGCAGCTGAGAATGTACTCTGAATCTTTTGTGTTTTTCTTCTCAATTTCTGAGTTTGTACAGAGCTTATATTTGTCTCTCATAATCTCTGCTGTTTTTTCTTTTTCTTTACTAACTTTCCTCATGAATATTTAAGAACACAGTTGGTAGATGAATGGGGTTCAATAATGGTATACAGAGTTGGTTGAGAAGGGGATGGAAACCACTCTATTCTCTTGATTTCATATCAGACTCTGAATCAACCCATTTTAGAGCACCCTTCTAACTCCTTTTTCATGTTCCTTCATTACTTCTTGTTTATTCTACTCAGACTTACAATGGAGTCATTAGACTCCACTTTATTTCTCTCTATTGAATAAACAGAGTGACTGTGACTTGCTTAATTTTATATTTAGTTATTTTTTACAGGGTATTGCATTTTCAATAAATAATATTTGGGACTTCTTTTACACAGAACATTCCCATGGGGGTGCTATGCACTGTTATTACCTCTATGACTGTGTTAAACTTATTGCTACCAATGCACAAGAAATAAGAAGTGTCACAGTGTAACAAGAAATCGCTCGCTTGTATTGTATTTACATTTAATCTCTATTGAACTAATCTTTTCCCAAGAGGAAACATTTTTTTCCTAAAGAGGTATAATTCTCTTTACACATGATCTGGGAACATATAGCATATTCTTTTTACTAGATTTACTTTATTTTGAATTTCAACTTTGCCAAATTATAATGATCACCAGAGAAATATTAGCAAACATCATGCCTCTCTTTGGTATCTTATAATTGACACTCATGATTTCTGCTCGAGTCTGGTAATACATTTTATTGTCTTTAGTGAATTACTAGCACATTGGCTGGGAGATAAAGTTTTCCCCTATTAGAATTTCCATAAGCTCCTCTCTGAGCTTCATAGGCTCTTCCTAGGTTGCCCATGTGATCTAGATTCACATATGCTGAAACCAAATGCCCTCCAGGCTCATATGGCACCTTTCTCTGTCATCTACTTCCTTTTCTAAAAAAAAATCTTTATTTTAAATCCATGTCTGCTTTTCTGATCGTTAGACTCTACTACATTCCACTATATTCATTTCCATCAAATGAACCAAAGTGACTGTGGGCTCTCAACCCAGCAACTTGTAAACCTGCTTGGTTGATTTCATATTTAATTCATTTTACAGGGCATTGAATTTTGCATAAATAATATTTGTGCTTCTGTTTATACAGAGCATCCCCATGGGGTGCTGTGCACTGTTATTACTATTATTATTGGGTTAAACTTATTGCTGCCAGTGTCACGTTTAATTGTGAATTAGTAGAATCACTTTTCCTGAGGTTGATATACAACCCCATTTCATGTCTTTACCCATGATTTCATAACTTTATTCATATGAGAAAGCAATATTGAAAAGGATAAAGAGAAGATTTACCCATCTTAAATAATAACAAGGTAAAATATGGTTTAGATGGGCATGAACCATAGTAGTATCTTTTTTCAATAGATTTTGAAATTTTTAACAGGCAAAAAGAAGGAAAGGGAAGATTTTCCTTTTTTCTTTAAAGAAAATCCCTATGTCTAGCAAATGCAGACCAAGCATCCTCTCATTCTCGTTCTCTCTCTCTCTCCCTCTGACATCAAGCGAAGTAAGAAATAGTGCCTTTTGAATAGGAGATTTCCTTTAATTACATTGGGGAAGTGATAATGGTAGGTATTGCATGTTTAATGTAATGTTCTGGATGCCCCTTTTCTTTCTTTCTTTTTTTCCCCCTTCACAGCCACGTCCTCTTGAGCAGAAATAAAAGGTTCAAGGCTTGTCAGCATCAGTTTATAGATAGCTGTTTAAAAATAATGAGATATTGGGTATTGTAAGGCTCAGGGCTGTCTTGCCAGACTCATTTATTTCCATTCACCTTTTGTCAGAATTGCAGACAGAAGACATTCAATTAAAACTTGTCACCTGTTGCAGATGACATAATTTGTACTTGTATGTGTCATAGATTAGGGCTCCATGCTTCAGATGAAGCAACTTTACCCCTGGTAGAACAACATTTCTTCCGTTAAATATTTTGTTTATGATTATTTCCGATTTCTGTCACTGCAATCTTAGCTCCAATGCAGATTATAAATTTAGCACATGATCCCCAGAACCAGCCAAGAGCAGTCAATCACATTGTGGAGGGGAAAAAATAGAAGAAGAGACTTATTTGGGGTTATGTCCTATGCACAGGAATCCACAACTGTATTTTGGATGCAACTTGAATCTGAAATGGAGGGAAGCCTTTGTAATTTCCTATGCAAGCCTCACATGTTTAATAGTCCAGATAGCTATCAGGAGACCAAAACGAAAGACTTCCCCTTGCTAATTGTTAATTCATCTGTAGAGCAAGGAAGCTTTAATGTGAGTCATGGCTTTTATCTCTTTTAGTGACTGAGGACTCTGTTTAAAAAAAAAAAGGTCCGCCTAATGGATATGCATTTTCTCTCCCTGTGTGATTTTTCTCTTATATCATCAGACATTATAATGTTTCCACATGCAGCCAAGCAGTTTCCAAAGTTTCTGAATTGCTGTCATGATATTCCAGCAAAAGTAAATGTAATCATTGGCTGGGGGAGTTTAGTAGAAAACTGACTCTGTGGGCCTCCCTCCTGAACTGTAAAATTCAACTGGAAGGTGGCTCTGCCTCCCTGGCCCTTGAAAAACACACCTTGTCTAATTTGCAGTGAAGACCAGGAGCAGGGAAATTAATATCCCTCAGTCCCTGCCTCAGTGGAAAAAAAGAGGAATGGAATCTTTTTACCACTTTTGGTTTGTTCACAGTCTCATAGCTGTAAACTTTTAAAGGTGAAATTACCTTATAAAGTGATAGATGCAAAATCAACTAGGCCTTTTGAGTAAGAGTGTTCATTATTTTTTCCTCCTGCTAGTTCATCATTCTGCCTACCTTTTATATGTGCCCCATATCATGATGCAGGTATTGTTTACCTCCATAACTGGTTTTCATCTGCCTGTGTTTCTACTTTTGGAATATATACCAAATGCTCTTTTCCAAAAGCAGACTTTGATGGCAGAGAAGCAGTTTAAATATAGTGCTTAAGAACGTGAGTTCTGCAGCCATTCTCCCCCTTCCATTCCTATTTCTGCCTCTTACGAGTTCCGGTTTCCTCATCTGTAAAATGGGACGATAATAGCACCTCCCTCATAGGATTGCTATAAGGATTAAATGTGTTAATATGCATTAGGTCATTAAGCCATTACCTAGCACATGATAAGTTCTCAATAACCAATGACTGCTAGTCACTGGCCACTATTTTGGTTTATCTCAAGATACTTCATGCACAAATTGATTAATTCATTTAACAACGAAGACGTTGCTTGATAGGGAGGTGTAGGTATGATGAGTTAAAGACTGTTGAAATAGGAAGAAAGAGGCTAAATAATGAACTATATTTAACGAAATCATAACCTATTTTGAGAAGAGGCAATATACTGGTTGATTTCTTTAATTATGTTATATGATCCTCAAGAATCTGATATGCTTGGATCCTCCTTGGAGTATATGTGTGAATATACAAATAATTTTCACTACTCCTCTTACTGAGAAGCCTGTGAGTATGCACAGCTACTCTAGGTTAAACTGGTACACTCTCTCAGGATATTGTCCCAGAGGAGAACCCCATCAGAGGCTGGCACTAAAATTGCCACTGCTGTGTCTGATACTGCTAATCTGCCTTTGCTTCTTTTCCTGTCACTCCTCTAGGGGTGTTTTCTCTGTTTATGATGGTTCCCTCACAGAAATCTCAGGAGAATTCAAGGGCGCTGTTGGATATTTCTCTTTCCCAAGGGAAGGAAGGAGGTGGCTTTGGGCAGCAAAGTGAACTACTGTATCAGGAAGAGAAATAGTGCAGGAAAAAGTCCCTGTCCTCTTTACCTGATTGTTTCAGAAGTCCTGCCTTTCCAGTCTGCTCCCAATACTCAATTGCAATCTATGTTTGATAACATTTATTTAACACAACAGTTCACTTATTGTAGTATTCGTTAGCTGTCTTTTCAAAATTATTATTACTTTAATATGAATATTTGCATCTTTCTTAAGTATTCCAGGGGTCTATATAATTAATGCTTTTCAGCAAACTTTTATTTGCGAACAACATAATAAATGTGTTATCGTTAAATTGGGAAGGTAGGCTAGAGTATCCTTGTGTAATTCTCTGAAGGGAAGATTTTTTATTATCCTGTGAAATGCCTCTGACTTTGTGCTATTAAAGATGTGAAAAATACTTTTGACTTTAGACTACAGAATACTATAAAAATTTGCATTTGGCCATAGCATGTAGTCTCAAAATTAGCTGACCTAAGAAGACCTCGGGCTGAACTGTTGTACTTCTATTGGTGTTTATTTGCCTCACAGCATTTTTTTTTTCCTCCTTGCCCTACTCTTGCTTTCTCAATTTTGTAAATTCTGACAATGCATAAGATTTGTAATTCCCTTATGGCAATGTAGGCAAATGCAGTATTTGAAAGAAGCAGCAATGTGAAACATTCCGTTAGGTAGGTAATGCCAACTAATAAAATCTTTTATTTAAAAAATAGATAATGGCAGTCTACACATGAATAGAAAATCGAATTGCCTTAATTAACTTCCAATCCTGTCAAACATCGAATATTGTGGGTATTTTATTTCCTGGGAGAAATCTTATTTTTAAACTTCTTCAAAAGTGGTTTTCAAGCGGAGTCTAAACAGAAACTGTTTGTGTTTAAGATTGAAAATATATACAGAGACAGACTTTGCCACCTTTAGTGGAAATATTTGGATTACATTGTTGTTTGTTTCTGACAAATCTGGATTTCCCAGGTTCTGATCATAAATATTATTATTGTTTGTTTCTGCTAAAATGGTTAGTTTGAATATTTTAAATGTATTAGTTTAATTAGATAATTATAAGTTCTGTTTAATTTTGTATTGTGTACTTACAGCTAAACTCAGGAAAAGCATCTTTTTTAAAAAATAGGATTTTGATTTGTTTCTGTGTCTCTTCTAAAATAATCACAATCTAAATGATATTATTAGTGACAGGAGTGGGCAGGAAATAAAATGTGATACTAGATATCTCTGTGAATCACTTAGACATCAAATAGTATTATTATTTGGCTGTTATCCTTAAAGTTATTTTATCATTCCATCATATCTCAAATCTGTTTACCTACAGAATTGAGATGAGATAGATTGTAACACTCTATGCAGATAGATGTTCAATAAATGATCTTGGCATTTTAAGATTTATAAAATATTTTTAAGTGCATTCGTATAATAACCATAATATAATGTTATTGGATTATTAGAGGAAAACATCATGGAGGATATGCTGTTTATATCCGTCTTATATTTGGCAAAACAAATAAGTTAAGAGACTCATCAAAGTTTGCAGAAATAGTTATGGAAAGAGTCAGACAAAGAACTGAACCATTCTGACTTGCAAACTATGCTTTATTTGCTTTGACATATTCTTTGCATAATATTTAAGATAAAGGACTTAAGATAAAGTATTATGTTATTGCAGTTGAAAATATTAATAAGGGAAAGTTTAATCTTCACAAAATCATGATTGCAGACAATGGACCAAGCTCATAGGGATTTAACGATTAATTATTAGTTATCCTTCATTGTGATGTATGCCAGGCTAAACATTTTAGGCCAGAACATATAACAGAGTTACTATAAATTAATGATAGTTACAAACAATTACATAAAAATAATCTTATTTGGTAATTTGTATTATATTTCTCTTTCTCTGGCCTCTCCTCATTTTTTATTCAATTTGTATTTATTTTTAACTCAATGTATTATTTGCATTTATTCCTACTAATGAGAAATCATGGCTTAAGTCTATGTCCAGGGAATGGTGATAGAGATAGAATTGTCATTCAATGTTTTTGACTTAGAATATTTTAAACTTCATAACATTACTTTTCAGTTAAATATTTCTGTCCTTTGCAATGTACCTTTTATCACTATAAAATTTGCTTTTTAATAAAAAATGCAGTATCCTAATTATCCAGAGTTTGTTTTCCATTGACTTTTCTAAAATTGTGAGAGGTGCTTTTAT
>NW_016804690.1:8303707-8316855 GCF_001698545.2 Rhinopithecus bieti
GTAATCCTTTGGGTATATACCCAGTAATAGGATGGCTGGGTCATATGGTACTTCTAGTTCTAGATCCTTAAGGAATCGCCATACTGTTTTCCATCATGGTTGAACTAGTTTACAATCCCACCAACAGTGTAAAAGTGTCCCTATTTCTCCACATCCTCTCCAGCACCTGTTGTTTCCTGACTTTTTAATGATTGCCATTCTAACTGGTGTGAGATGGTATCTCATTGTGGTTTTGATTTGCATTTCTCTGATGGCCAGTGAAGATGAGCAATTTTTCATGTGTCTGTTGGCTGTATGAATGTCTTCTTTTGAGAAATGTCTCTTCATATCCTTTGCCCACTTTTTGATGGGGTTATTTGTTTTTTTCTTGTAAATTTGTTTGAGCTCTTTGTAGGTTCTGGATATTAGCCCTTTGTCAGATAAGTAGATTACAAAAATTTTTCCCATTCTGTAGGTTGCCTGTTCACTCTGATGGTAGTTTCTTTTGCTGTGCAGAAGCTCTTTAGTCTAATTAGATCCCATAATGTTTGATTTTCTAGGATCCTGCCTCATTTATGACATAGTGCTTTAATTGTATTCGTGTCTTTAATTTTTAAAAATTCATTTTCTGGAAAATCATTAAAGATAAAATTATGTTGAAAATATATAGATATCTTCATGATGTCTATACAGTATTGTTTTATCTGACCATTCAAAATAACATTATTGAGTTTAAGTGCATGTATTATTATGATTTACATGAATAAACCTTTTTTCAAAGTTGCACAAATAAAGAGGCTTTGTCCACATGTTTGAATACATATTTTGGACGGTTTTAACTTTTAGAGCTATGTCCCTTGTGTGTAGGTTTTTATATGATTGCCCTGGGGGGAAAAACTGGTTTTACTGGGTAGTGTTTTCCCCCCAATGTAACTAAATAAATTGATGATTACTTTCAGTATAATGTGGAAGTAGTTGCATCTGTGTGTTACTAGGATTTGGTTCAAACATTTACCAAGCATGAAGTCAGGTAAACCAATTGATACCAATAATAAGATCATCATCCCACTAGACAGTGCATAAAAGACAGATTTTTCCAGGTTTTGAAAATGAGCTCAAAGCAGCATAAATATTTTCTACTTGAATTGAAAAAATTGAAGTTGGAAATATTTGCTTGATTTTGACAGGGAATGAAAAATCACAAGTATCAGTTATTACGATCCTTTAAAATATATTGACTCTAGAAATTTTACCATTAATCGCTATCTAAACTTGATAAGAATAATACTGCATGTGGAGTCCCTGTCAATTTTACTATATAATTATGTAATGTGTTTTATGAGTATCAATAACTAATCTTGTTTCTAGTATCATATAAATAAAACTACAAATCATAAAAGAATGCATTATCTAATTAGTCTTTATTTTAGGAAATAAAGTGTAAAATCAGGACTTATGTGAAAGATTTTTCACTGGATAGGTGTATAGCTAGGATGAATGAATGGATAGATGGGAAGGATGAGGCAAATGTGTGAGTTACTGATCTACACACACACCGGAAGGGATGTGGGGGACATAAGAGAGCACTCCCTTAGATTTGTGAGGCATGGAATAGGTAATATGAATTTTTCTATAGTCACCTTTTGAAGTTGAAGGAGAAATGCATAGTAATGGAATGTATTTGATAATACTTTTTGTTTGTTTTATGTTTGCTTGTTTGTTTGTTTGTTCGTTTTTTGAGATGGAATTTCGCTCTTGTTGCCCAGGCTGGAGTGCAATGGTGTGATCTTGGTTCACTGTAACCTCTGCCTCTCAGGTTTAAGCAATTCTCCTACCTCAGTCTCCTGGGTACTTGAGATTGCAGGCGCCCGCCACCACACCCAGCTAAATTTTGTATTTTTAGTAGAGATGAGGTCTCGCCATGTTGGCCAGGCTGGTCTCGAACTCCTGACCTCAGGCGATCCACCCGCCTCAGCCTAATAATCCATAATACATAATAAAAACCCTGTCAATCGATGATGTGTATTTTTTTCTTCATAATGTGTAATAACTAGTTTTTACTGTTGCAATTCCTCTGTAGTCTTAGCCCCGTTGGCTGAACTACTTGATAGTTTTAAAGTGATATAACTGTATGTCTGAATTGTTTTCCACCAGGATCTTGAATCAAGTCACTCAGCCATGGTCTTTTCCCACAGATCTTCATGATGGACAAAACTCCATTGTCACAAACTCACTAGCTCTGGCTTCTGGGTTGGAGAATATGTAGTGATTTGTTCAATAGATGAGGACATATTGCTAACGGTGAATACATTCCTTGACAAGCATGAAAAGCAAATTTAGGGAGTCTACAAACCCAATCAAGGTTTATTCTGTCAGCTTTCTTGGCTCTAACAATTTTAGAGATGTCCACACAATGTTCCCTCTCTCTTTAGCTTTTGCCTGTCATTCTTTTTCTCTCTCTCTCCCTGCCTTCTCTTCATACTTCTAATAATATCAGATTAAATGTTCTCATTGTGTTGGAATTGGATGACAAACATGTGAGGATATAATTCATGTCATATGCTTTTGATTTTTTAGTAAGATTTTGAATTTTCAAAATTCTTGTAATGAAACAAGTTTGAATGTATCTTAGATGACCAGATAAAATATGGTCACCTTCAACTGGGAAAATATTCTGAAGAAAAGTTTGAAAAGAAAGAGATGAAAAAAAAATAAATCATGATGAAAGTGGAGAGAAGTAGAAGGCATTAAACTTTACTAAATATAGATGAAATAAAAATAGAACGTTAGGAATTAGATGAACAAAGGAATACATCTGCTGTAGGCATGAAGTGCTTTAAAAGCAGCAATAAAGAAATATAACTTCTTTGTGACCAACATGCATGGCAATTTTCAGTGAATGCTTAATAACCTTACCTAACTTCTTTGGTTTTTGATATTTGTTTGTTTAACCTATTTAACTTTTCTCAAAGTTGTCTCCTGATTTTATTTATACTATATTCTGAGGTTTCAATATGACAGTTCAGGCTTTATCTATAACCAACTATTTGTGTGTTCTGCTAAAAGATAATCAACTCTTAAAGTAGCAGTATTAAGATAATATGAAAAATTGTTTTCCTAATAATCTTTAATATTTGAGTAATATATTCACTCTAAATATTCACGTAGAAATAGATCTCCTTTTCCCAAATTGTTTCATGTAACTCAGATAACCCACAGCTCACGTATTCTGCATGACATTAATCAGTATTCCAAAAAAAGGGAGCTCTCATTCAATTGGTTTGCAAAACATTGCATGTGCTACGTAGCTTCCTCTTAGAGTTTTACAGAGCCCATCGCCTACTAATGGCTCTGAGAGGGCTTAAATAAAATAATAATACTGATGATGCTGTTAAACCAGATCTATTTCCTAAACAGTTTGAGAAATGTCAAAATATGTACGATTAATTACATGGTTGAATTTCTTAATAGATAATTTTACATTGTTACATCAATTAAGTTATAACGTAATACTGCAAAAGAGTGTCTCCTCACTTCTGCTCCCAAGTAATCATCCCTATATTTGGTAGGGATTTATATGGTCCTGTGCTAAACTTTATAATTACAGGCTGGAACCTAGATTAACAGGCTCTTCCCTATCACTTCCTGATATTATTGAAATTTTCCTATATTTGCAATCCCGTTCATTCCCTTGGCTTTTTCCTTAATCTTTTAAATCCACTGCCAGAAAATCCCCTTTGAATCTTGACCCAACCCATCACTTCTTGGGAAAAAGTTCTATTCCTCCCAGTTTACTTTTGCCCACTTTCCAGCTTCACCCTTTAGCTCTCTCCTATTAACATACCCTTCCTTTGACATCCAAGCATTCCAAATTCTTTGGGAAGCTCTTCTTTTCCTTCCTTCCTTCCTTCCTTCCTTCCTTCCTTCCTTCCTTCCTTCCTTCCTTCCTTCCTTCCTCCCTCCTTCCCTCCCTTCCTTCCTCCCTTTCTCCCTCCCTTCCCTTCCCTTCCCTTCCCTTCCCTTCCCTTCCCTTCCTTCCCTTCTCTTTCTTCCTTTCTTCCTTTCACAGAGTTTCACTCTGTCAGCCAGGCTGGAGTGCAGTGGCACAATCTCAGCTCACTGCAACCTCCGCCTCCCAGGTTCAAGCGACTCTCCTGCCTGACTCCCGAGTAGCTGAGATTACAGGCATGTGCCACCACACCCGGCTAATTTTGTATTTTTAGTTCAGACGGGGTTTCTCCATGTTGGTCAGGCTGGTCTTGAACTCCCGACCTCAGGTAATCCACCCGCCTCAGCCTCCCAAAGTGCTGGTATTACAGGCATGAGCCACTGCACCTGGCCGGGAAGCTCCTCTTTCTATCCTGTGTTCAGCCCAAACCTGCTCTCAGTTTTCTCACATATGAGAGGAAATACAAATTTGTGCCAAAATTGTAAATAACATTCCCCTTCAGAGACATATTGACATTTTGATATGGAACAATTCTTGTGTCTCTCAGGACTGAATCTTGTGTAGTGTAATTCCAGCCTCCCTCCTCCCCAGCACATAGGTGCTCTTTATTCATCTCAATTCCACAGGTCCACACTGAGGCCTCTGGCAGACTGGAGGAAAGTTAGATAGCTCTTGGTCTACTCAGTCCTACACATTAAGCTTTCAGGGCTGACTGATGAAGAGGATACTAAATGCCAGTGTCTTTAATATAAGAAACTATACTAGCACCAAATAGCGGCTTCTTTGTATTAATCTACATGGAAATCTGTCTTTTCTTTGATGTGCAGATAGTGACCTTGATGGCTTTGCATAAATGTCTTTTGGATCTGTCATCTGCTGGTAGATTTGGTTTTCCACCTCTGGCAATTTTGATTTAGCCACCACTTATTTACATTATTTGAGTACTCCTGGTTCATTCAGCATTCTACTGTTTGTCACCTATGTGCCCTTGGGGGATACTGTCTATGTATTTGATTGGTCTCAAACATAGCTACCTTAATAGTAAGCCGCTGCCTATCTTTGCTCACAGGGGTGCGTCTTGACAGAGTACGTGGAGGTCGGCAGAAGTACAAGCGCAGAATAGATGCGGAGAACAGCCCATACCTGAACCCTCAGCTGGTTCAGCCAGCCAAAAAGCCATGTAAGTACAGCAGATGTGTCCGGCTTCCCAGAACATGAAATCCTCCCAGTTGGCTCTATATACATCAGCTTTGGCATGCCCATCCCTACTGACTCCAAGGACACTTCTCTTTGTTGGAGAACGGTGGCTCTATTCCCAAGGATTGTCTGTGAGGAGCGACAGGGACTCACTTATTATCTTGTTTTTTCTTTTAGAGATATCTGTGGTTTTCTCTCTCCAGCCTTTTTTTACCTAGTCATTTTGTGGAAGCATAAGCATATTAATGCATAGCTTATATAGTGTGAATTTTACATTTACTGGTTATCTTTATTTACAGAGGTACATAAAATGGATCATACTGTGATCATTAGTTCATTGGAGCTGTTAGATTCAGATTTCACAAGAAAGTGATTTTTGTAGTTTTCACTAACTAAATGAGTTTGACTGCTCAACCTCCCAATGAAAATACATTAGGGGCCTCATTAATTTGGAGCTAGAGAAGGTTAACACACTAGCTAGCAATAGATTAAAACAAGAATGGGCACTGCTAATAACAAGCATAGGTTGCTGGTTCCATCTGAGATGCCCTTATGTACGGTATGCATTGTTTTTAAAGAGCTCATGGTTTTATGGAGCCAAGCTGCAATTTGAAAGGATGACTAGTACATTGCTGAAATGTAAGGCCCCTTCTTTTTGCCATTAACTAAAAAGAGTTGGAATATAGATTGAGGCAATCACTGTATCCCATTTTCTGAAAATCAGTTAGTAGTTGTAGTGCAACAGAACTAATGTTTTCAGATGTTTATGAATAGGGATCCTACTGGGCATGGAGGAGTGCTTTGGTGGAAACAGTTTTCAAATTTAGCTGTCATTGTCTAAGAAGACACAACCAGCACTCACCAGAGGAAAATGCATCTGTAGCAGTTCTAGGAAAGACATGGGTAATTTTTGATCTGCCTTCAAGGGAAGAGAAGGTGTCCACTTCTAATTCAGATTCTCCAGGAGGGGTCACTGCTGTGCATCATACATGCGTGAGCATATGGGAATATGTTAAATAAATAAAACAGACCCTGAACTGTAAATGAAAGGACATTTTAGCTATGTCAAAGGAAAAACAACCAGTTTGACATAAAATTAAAGCTTAAGTGAACATATGGCATAGTTTCCTTTTGCCTTTCCAAAAAACATTATGTTGATTATACCTTCAATTGTCCAATCTGGCATCTTCTCCTCAGCCTGCATAAGCTGTTTGGCATTCTGCAAATACAATCGAGAACTGCATTAAGCAGATTTTGCACATTATAATAAAAAACTCTCTGATAATACAATAAAATGCAATAAACACTAATGCTTAATTTCATTAGAGGTTTAGTTTTCCTGAATTCACTAATACACAGACTGCCCGCTTCTCATTTATTTTATACAAACATTGACTGAAACCATTGATAATTGCCTCTACTGAAAGAAAAATGAGCACCAGCCCATGTGTAAGTTGAAGTGATAGAGAAACATCTATGGTTTTCTTCGTAAACCTGAGAAATTGGGAAGTGGCTTGTCAAGTACCTTTAAGAAGATTACAGCAATTTCAGTGAGCTCCATTTGTCTGAGATAAAGAGGACTCCTAATAAATCATTACTCATTATCTAAAGGCCTCTGTGTTAATTTTCCTTAGTCCATCCAATTAGTGTGTTTTTGTAACAAACATTTATAAAACTTAATTTTCAGATCCTGTCAGATAAGTGTCAAGAGACTGTGCCTGAGCTTTGCTGGGAAAGTGGCTGGGGAGATTTCTGGACCCTGACTGATTGTGTACTACAAAGGCCCGAGAATGAAAATTGGGTTCTATTGATTCTAATTAGGGAAACATTAAATAAGATTTACCTAGAAACAGTGCTGCCGGCTATTCCATTTTCTGAATGATGGGAATTTCTAAGCTTCAACCAAATATCTCTGACCTCTCATGTCAAGTATCCATTGACTTGGATAAAGTGAGTGAGAAAAACTAGAGTCATGATTACCTTTGGATATATTTTTATGCTCTTTACTATTGTGTTTTCTTCTAATCCTGAGAATCTAGTGGTTGCTGACAGGTTTTGTTGCATTGTCAGAGCAATGAAAGTTGAAACTTTTCCAAGCATAACTAAAATACAGGGTGTTGTTTCTGTAGCATATACAAACAAAATCCAAATTAAAAGTAAATTAATCTCTATTTAATTTTAATTCTTTTCTAGTCTACATAGTACTTGGGAATATTTCCTCCCAAATCTGCCTACTCAATTTGATGATGATTGAATATTATCTGTTGTCTATTTGAAATAAGCTTAATTAATATGTGAGCCATATTCATAAATGTTTAAATATTTTCTTAGAAAAAGTGCTAATTATAGCTTGGACAAACCTCAATCTTTCACGAAAGGAGATAAAAAGAATGCTATATTTATTTTTATTTTTTTGAGAAGGAGTCTCGCTCTGTCGCCCAGGCTGAAGTGCAGTGGCCGGATCTCGGCTCACTGCAAGCTCCGCCTCCCGGGTTCCCGCCATTCTCCTGCCTCAGCCTCCCGAGTAGCTGGGACTACAGGCGCCGCCACCACGCCCGGCTAGTTTTTTGTATTTTTTAGTAGAGACGGGGTTTCACCGTGTTCACCAGGATGGTCTCGATCTCCTGACCTCGTGATCCACCCGTCTCGGCCTCCCAAAGTGCTGGGATTACAGGCTTGAGCCACCGCGCCCGGCCTAAGAATGCTATATTTAATTCTAAGTTACGTGAAGTCTTTTTATATTGGGTTAAAAAAGTTAAAAACTTAGAGGCAAATAGTCTGGTAAACACATTGGGAACTTTGGCTGTGTTCACAAGAACCTCATTTAAAGTCCTGGTTTTCTACAGAATAGTACATAGAACATTTAAATATGTGGGTTTATTCTTACCCGTTTGTTTCTCCTCGCTTAGGAGAAAGTACAAAATCTTAAGCTACATATAGAAAATGAAAACAGGGCCAACAAGAAAAATCATTCTGTTACCAAGACTTTACAGCCTCTTCCATAAACTCTCACATGCCCCTGAGCAATAAAACACATTTGATGTGATGCTTTCCATTTGTCTCTAGTGTTTATTTTTTGAAGGATTTTTAAAACATATATCACAAATTTCAGACAGATAAATCTGAACCAGAGAATGAACTAAGGACAACAGATGAAAATAGAGGATTAAAGAATTTGCAATACAGAAAAGAAAATGACTGTAACATTTAAGGAGGAGTATTTTTATGGAAACATATTAGCTGTATTTGGAAGATTGGCTCTGTGTGTGGGGAGGGGGAGAAAAAAAGAAATTCCTATTTAATGCATCCCACGGAGATAGAGTTATATAGTCAGTAATTCACCAAGGCAGAAGGGCTCTGACCTTTGCTCTTCTTTAAAGGAATTAAGACAATTAGTGACTTTCATGCCCATTATGACTGTGGGCATTAGTAGTTCTTTGCCTCCTGTGTTATGATCTATATTTCAATGGTTTACTAGGGGTTTTATTTTAAGCTGTTGTATACCATTTAATCTATTTCACCAAATCCCACTTAATAATCAAAGCACAAACCCAGAAAGCATCTAACTTGTCTTATCTGTTTGCTATAAAAATTTTCACTACAGGACAGACGTTTCATTCCAGCAAAAGCAGGTAGAGCAAAGAAGAAAAAAAAAAGAAAGACTACATTCTATCATGACTGCGGTGGCATATGTCTCGCTATGAGTTTTCCTGCACACTGTTTAATATATACCTATTTAGCCATAATTGGAGTATTTAGAGTTTATTGTAGGGTATTTGGGTTGTTTTTCAAAACACAAAATGCTCTAGGGTTTATAAAAGAGGGATGATACTACTAGTGATCTTGTAGTGCTCTGGTCTGATCCTGCAGATAACAAGATTGTCTCACATTTGTTGGTGGCTGAACCGGAGAAGATCTATGCCATGCCTGACCCTACTGTCCCTGACAGTGACATCAAAGCCCTCACTACACTGTGTGACTTGGCTGACCGAGAGTTGGTGGTTATCATTGGATGGGCGAAGCATATTCCAGGTACATTTTCTGAAAAAAAAAAAAAAGAAAAGAAAAGGTTGCAATTAATTCCCTAGGTTATGTGTACATATTTGGGCAAATTCAGAGTTTTCTCATTTGGACTTAAAACATCTTTACGTTTATTTTAATCATAATTTAGAGTTTTGCATATCCTAATAGAATCCTTAGACTTTATATTTTTTATATTGGTACCACCTTGAGTTCTTGTTAGTTTTTCATATGTACAGGTACTACTGCCAGTGTAAGCTAATGAGAATATAAATTTAAAACATTTCTTTATCCTTGGTCAAAATTCTTACCTTTTCCTAGCAAGTACTACTTTTCTTTTCACTTTAAAAAATGTTTTGTCAGCGTTAGCCTAATGTACTATTTTCCCAACTAAGAATCACTAGTTTTGTTCATAGTGGCTAGTTATATTCTATTGCTAGTCATATTCACAAGCTTTGCTTTGGTTTACAATCAGATATTTATCTTAACTTTACAGACAAATTGTGAAAATAAATATTAATTGGACATGGTAACTTTTCCTATATGGTAATTTAAAGTTAGCATTTAAAAATATTTCTCTTCTTTTTTCTTGACCCATCCTGTAATATGAACAAATGTATACATGCTTGTAAGTTTTGAAAATTTTAGTATTCTACTTGAATTATTTTTTGTTTGGAGTTTAATTTTCAAATAGTTTGTAAACAAGTTTTCAAATGATGAGCAATGTTTTTCTGGTACAGTTAACTTATTTCTGTCTCCTTAAACTAGTTTGTCTTTATGCTTTGAATGCTACAGTAATTTCTTTAATCAAATTGATGGAAGTCCCTTTCGCAGCCCACACTGAAACCAATTTATTGGTCATGATACGCCAGCTATGTTGCTAACAGTCGTAACGAACTGTCAGGCGATATCGCAGTGAAGCTAATTTGAAGTCATTAGGTGTGCAGCGTTCAGGCGACAATTTGTTACAGTGGTTAGGAACACAGCTGACATTTCTGAATGGCTTTGTTCGTTGCAGTTCTAGATGAGGCCAAGCAAATTGTAAACTAATTTAAACATCACTCTGTATTATACCAGCTACTTTGTCTTACACTGTTTGCTAATAAAGCCCCCCGAATTAAGTCAAAACTAGTTAAATAGATGAACTTGTGTATTCTTTAGAAGACACCTACACAAGGATTACTACATCTAAAAGAAGAATAAGAATTTGATCATGTGGATATTTGATATTGCAGTTGGATTGTAATCACATCTGTATGACTTTTAGAAAAATAAAAAGAAAGGATTTACTGCAAGATGTAAGACAATTGTCGACTTTGGCAGTGGGAACAGCCAGAATTTACTTCAACAGTGTATGAAAGCTTATTTGTAAGGAAAGCATTTTTGAAGGGTTTAAAGACAAAAGAAACAAGACTAACATTCGTTGAAGTGTCTGTCCATAGACACTTTTTTAGATGATTGAATATATTATTTATATTAATATATCATTATGATATATGTATACACACATTTTAAATATCATTATTTTCACCCAGGATTTCTCAGCCTTGGCACTATTGATATTTGGGACTAGATAATTCTTTGTCATGAGGAGCTGCCCTGTTCGTTGCAGGAGGTTTAGCGGCACCCATGGCCTGTACCCACTAGATGCCAGTAGCACCCCTGAATTGTGAGAAACAAAACTGTCTTCATACACTGCCAAATGTCCTCCAGGAGGTAAAATTGCACCAGCCTGACGCTCCTCCCCAAAATTGAAAACCGCTGTTCTAACCCACGAATTAGGTATCTCAATTCAAAGATAGGGAGATCTGAGGCAGAGAGAGGTAAAAAACACTAGCACAAATTCACAGCTGTATCCGGTACCTTCAGAGTGGCTTCCTGGAGTAGAATCAAGATATTTCAGTCTCCAGTTGATTGCATTTAAAAAACCTATTTCAAAATGATAATGATGATAATATTGTTATTAATAACAGCGTGGAAAACTGTGTCGCTGTGGTTCCAAACCACCCATTATTTCAGAGAGTTCTGCTCAAGTTCCACCTGAAATAAAAGATTTGTAAAGCCAATATTTTGATATCATACAGATAAAACATAATGAAGACCAATAAAAGTCAACAATTTCTTTTGAATTTTCTAGTAAGGAAAGTCAGTGATAAATATGCAGGTCCGACTGTGCATCCAAGTAGAAATTGCAACTTACAAAGGGACTTGTCACAGTAAAGGGGCTCTAGTGACTTTTGTAAAGATAGCAGCTTTATATAACTATGAGTAACACCATTTCCAGTGGTGGAAACAAGTACTATATGATTATGGGTTCAGTCTTAAGCTGAGGCTTAGAATTGGTGGGGACTGACGTTATTCTCTCTCTATAGCAAATGTCAGAAGAGTTCACTGTGGAGTGGTGATTCACAGCTCTGATTTTCGTGATACCCTGAGGGTGTTTTAAATGATTGCAAGGAATATCTTGGCTTTTCAGAAAGGGATTAGCAAAACAAGAGTTAGCAGAAATTTAATTTTTTTTTTTTTTTTTTTTTTTTAACAATACCTATGGCCATACAGTTCTTGAGGTAGAAGGAGAGGGTGTTCTGATATCAAAGTGTGCTGCCTTACCGAGTTCAGGAGGTTGGTCAGTAGAGGACCACACTACAGCTATATGGCCTGAGAGACAGGGAAGTAAAGGCTGGAGAAAGTAAAGATTAAAGTCACATTTCTGCCTCGATAAAAGTAAAATGTTCTTAATAACATGAACCAATCCTGATAACTGGAGTCATAGCTGGAATTAAAGCCAAATCAGAGCTGAAATTTCATCTGTCTTGGTCTTAACTTTAAAACTCTTTGTTTTTGTAAAGCTTATGTTAAAGTGAAGTCATTTTTTTAATATACTAAAATTCAAGCCCCTGTTATCTTTATGCTGTTCTCAGTTTGTGTAATTACACCCATACACATACATATATATTTTTAAAATGAAGTTTAGCATCTAAAATGAGTAGTTTTTCTGTGCTGCTTCGAATGTACTTTTGCACACTTTCTTTTTAAGAAAGTGAAGAATACCACAAAAGAAGATATTGAAGGAAATACATATGGAATGGGTTTTTTTTTTTTTATCAGTAAATAGAATTAGTTGACTTACATTAATAAATCAAATAAATGGGAAAGTGTGTTGTTATGAAACATGACCATACTTTATCTCTAGAAGAAAAAAGATCACAAGGCTTTAGAAAATGCTTGACTTTAGTTGGAGGAGCATAAGGGCACAAGAACAGATGATGGTGCCCTAATAGCCCTGTTTAAGAATGACAGGGCCCAGCCATTAGCATCCTTTTATATCCTTGGAAATTGCTCATGCCTCGCTTTTCTGGTTCCTATCTGCCTGACTCTTTTTTATTTCTCTTTCAATTTCGTCCGCGCTCGGATAAGCGCATGCTAACACAATATGATTGAGCTGTAAAATGGAATGCTGTCGCCTCTAATCTCTTTTATGTAGATACGGAGGTACTGCACACTCCACTTCATTCCCTCTCCATTGTTGGCCTTTTTTAGAATGGGTTGCCAAGTAATGGAGGCTCTGTCAAATATTAGAGCTAGGTTTCACAGGGTGTGATAAGACGATTATCAGCCCAACAGTCAGATCTATTATTGTTCTTTTTGGTTGATTAAAATATTATTATGTACTCTAACTTTGTTAGCAAAATGCAGAATGTGCTTAGTCAGATGGTGCTTTAAAAAGCATAACCCATATTAGCTGACCTATATAAGTGGCTTAAATATATTTATGGATCTTACCAGACAACTTAGTTTAAAAGAACAAAATGGTATTTTAACAATTAAATGAATGAATGTATTTTAGAAAAAAATGTCTTTGTTTAATATGGCAAATCTTCAGGTCTGCTTGTTTATTTTTGGCATGACAAATTAAATAATTACCCATTGAAGAAGGAGGACTTTGCTCAAGTTTGGGGGCCTCAGTTATGTTTTTCAAATGATCTCTATTGTAATGATATCA
>NW_016804690.1:8317124-8319962 GCF_001698545.2 Rhinopithecus bieti
TTTTTTTTTTTTTTTTTTTTTTTTAACAATACCTATGGCCATACAGTTCTTGAGGTAGAAGGAGAGGGTGTTCTGATATCAAAGTGTGCTGCCTTACCGAGTTCAGGAGGTTGGTCAGTAGAGGACCACACTACAGCTATATGGCCTGAGAGACAGGGAAGTAAAGGCTGGAGAAAGTAAAGATTAAAGTCACATTTCTGCCTCGATAAAAGTAAAATGTTCTTAATAACATGAACCAATCCTGATAACTGGAGTCATAGCTGGAATTAAAGCCAAATCAGAGCTGAAATTTCATCTGTCTTGGTCTTAACTTTAAAACTCTTTGTTTTGTAAAGCTTATGTTAAAGTGAAGTCATTTTTTTAATATACTAAAATTCAAGCCCCTGTTATCTTTATGCTGTTCTCAGTTTGTGTAATTACACCCATACACATACATATATATTTTAAAATGAAGTTTAGCATCTAAAATGAGTAGTTTTCTGTGCTGCTTCGAATGTACTTTTGCACACTTTCTTTTAAGAAAGTGAAGAATACCACAAAAGAAGATATTGAAGGAAATACATATGGAATGGGTTTTTTTTTTTTTATCAGTAAATAGAATTAGTTGACTTACATTAATAAATCAAATAAATGGGAAAGTGTGTTGTTATGAAACATGACCATACTTTATCTCTAGAAGAAAAAAGATCACAAGGCTTTAGAAAATGCTTGACTTTAGTTGGAGGAGCATAAGGGCACAAGAACAGATGATGGTGCCCTAATAGCCCTGTTTAAGAATGACAGGGCCCAGCCATTAGCATCCTTTTATATCCTTGGAAATTGCTCATGCCTCGCTTTTCTGGTTCCTATCTGCCTGACTCTTTTTTATTTCTCTTTCAATTTCGTCCGCGCTCGGATAAGCGCATGCTAACACAATATGATTGAGCTGTAAAATGGAATGCTGTCGCCTCTAATCTCTTTTATGTAGATACGGAGGTACTGCACACTCCACTTCATTCCCTCTCCATTGTTGGCCTTTTTTAGAATGGGTTGCCAAGTAATGGAGGCTCTGTCAAATATTAGAGCTAGGTTTCACAGGGTGTGATAAGACGATTATCAGCCCAACAGTCAGATCTATTATTGTTCTTTTGGTTGATTAAAATATTATTATGTACTCTAACTTTGTTAGCAAAATGCAGAATGTGCTTAGTCAGATGGTGCTTTAAAAGCATAACCCATATTAGCTGACCTATATAAGTGGCTTAAATATATTTATGGATCTTACCAGACAACTTAGTTTAAAAGAACAAAATGGTATTTTAACAATTAAATGAATGAATGTATTTTAGAAAAAAATGTCTTTGTTTAATATGGCAAATCTTCAGGTCTGCTTGTTTATTTTGGCATGACAAATTAAATAATTACCCATTGAAGAAGGAGGACTTTGCTCAAGTTTGGGGCCTCAGTTATGTTTTTCAAATGATCTCTATTGTAATGATATCAAATAGAAAAAAAATACCTATAATTTTTCTTCCTATCAACTGGAGGCAGGAGATATTAAACTCTAAAAAATAAAACTACATAAAGAAGATGATGTAATAAAAGAGTCTTTAAGTATATGTATTCACATAAGAAACAGAAATCTAAGCCATAGAAACCAATATTTACTATTTGCCCTGAAACATTTTTTTAAATAAAAACATTCAGTTAGGAGAACATATCAAATATTGCTCATTGACTTAGCTTTTTATAGTTTTCTCAGAAGCATTTAGACTTTTCTAGCAATGAAAGGAATCTATAAAGAACATGGATAAACTGTTTCTATGTTTAGGGTATAAACTTTGGAAAAGAATAGCCAAGCATGTGTAAATATTTATTGCTAAAGATACTGCTTGAAGATGTATTTATTGTTCTAATAAATTTTAGAGAGTCCAATTTTTAAGATTACATCATCCACCAACCAAAATTATGGAGGTTTCTTTTTTAAAATACTCATTACTGGGTATTGATGGGTAAAATACCTATCTCAAAATGGTAGCACCATTAAGTGATTAGGATACATGCAAAAGCACAATAAAATGTGGCAGAAAGAATTTAATGTTATGTTTCCATTTATAATGTAAACTATGTTTCCATGTGTATATGTGTGTGATTAAGGTTTGATGTGCAGGACACAGGACATGGTTGACTAAGGGTGAGTTATACCATATGTTAGTCACACCTTATATTCTGTTTTGGATCTGTATCATTGGCACTTGATAAATATTTATTGATTCATTGACTAAAAATATGCATAGCACGAAACTCTTAATTGGCTCTAAGTTTCCACCCTCTAGTCCATCCCGTAACTCAATTTACATGGACTTAAAATATTTCTACTTTGCTATGAATGAATTAAAACACTTGCAGCCTCCTTTTTTAAGATTAACTTTTCTTTTGTGTATGTAACCTAATGATTTTAGAACTGTGAAGTAGTTACATCTTTTAGTTAAGTGGAAGAAAGTTAAATATAAGACCCAAAACCTTGGCACTTAATAAGACTGTTTAAATTATGAGAATATTCAATTATGGGCCGGGCGCGGTGGCTCACGCCTGTAATCCCAGCACTTTGGGAGGCTGAGGCTGGTGGATCACCTGAGGTCAGGAGTTTGAGACCAGCCTGCCTAACATGGCTAAACCCCGTCTTTACTAAAAGTACAAAAATTAGCCGGATTTGGTGGTGGGTGCCTGTAATCCCAGCTACTCAGGAGGCTGAGGCAGGAGAATCACTTGAACCCAGGAGGCGGAGGTCGCAGTGAGCCAAGATCATGCCGCTGCACTTCAGCCTCGGTAACAAGAGCAAGCCTCCACCTCAAAAAA
>NW_016804690.1:8320309-8339169 GCF_001698545.2 Rhinopithecus bieti
AAAAAAAAAAAAAAAAAAGAAAAAGAAAAGAAAGAGTATTCAATTATGAAATATTTAAAGGTTATTTTTAATGTACCTGATAGTTATATACCTGTATACCTGTAGTTGTGATTAATAAAGGTCAAATAATTCTGAAAGTAAAATCAGAAAACTTGAGCTGTAGTTGAGTAATTTTTTGTAAGTTACTTAATTGCTCTCACTGTCAGTTAAAATAGAAATCAAATGAGGAAAAAAATGCATATGCAAATTATTTATATGTATAAATTTTAAATTATAAAGCATGAACTAAATGTACAGAATTCACTGTTCATTTTTATTTTCAAGGTACTGCCATAGATTGTCGTTGCAATTAAAACCAAGTGACCTAAAAGTTCGTATTCATAAAAGCAATTTATAAAATTCAGAACAAACATCAATTTTATTAGAGAGGGGAGAAAAGCTTATTTAACCAAGATAATCATTGTGTAGATATTGTCATAATTTTATTCTACATGGGCAGGACCATTAGTGTCTAAACGATTTAGTCCAGCCTCTTTGGTCAAGCCTAAAACAACTGAAAGTTTACCAATTTAGTAGTTTCTGAAGTCACAACTATGGCATAGAAACAGGAACCAGTAAGTTGAGAAATAAGTTTTGAAAAAAATAATCTGAAGTATTACTCAGGGACTGTAATTTCTGCAGCTACCCTTGCCGGAAACAAAAATGTAGACCAACAGAGGAGTAGCTAGGTTTCCTAGACAGAGATCTAGTTCAAGAGACAAGCTAAAGTTGTGAAAAATGCTCAGAGAGGCCTGTCGTCACCACTCACGCCATTGTTTTTGACCTAATATACAATTCTGTCATCATACTAAATATGCTGTGCTCATGTGATCTCCATTCCAGCATTGCTTTTGCTTGTTCCCAGGACTCCCCAGAACATATTTGTCATCCATACTTAACCATGCTCTTGTATACCTGTGATCAAAGTGAAATAATTATTTCATAGTAATCACTGAATGCAATGTAAGTATTTGAGTGTCTGCTGTATATCTAACACTATACTTCATACTATGGGAAATTTAAAAGATGTGCATGACATAACATCTACCCTGAATGATGGATCTATGTCCGCATAAATACATATGCATGTGTGTGCATATATTTGTGATCATCTACTTGGTTTACAACTTTATTAGTTCCAGAATTTATTCAGCTGTATTTTTTTCATGGGATTAAACTTTAAATGTAAAAATAACTAACATCTCCATAGTTACTTATTGTTTACAAAAGACCCTTATAAACTTTTATGTGATGTCCACAACAATTCTGTAGGTAAGTTTTAATCTTATTAGTCCCACTTTATAGATGAGTAAACCTGAAAGTCAGGAACCTTGACACACACGGTTGATAATGATACTTAGACACATAGTATACTTAATGTGTTTTTTTGTTTTGGTTTGGTTTGGTTTGGTTTGCTTTGGTTTTTAAACAGTGGCTTCCTTATATCTTTCTTTCATTCCTTATCTGCTTTTCTCTTGTTCATTGTCATTTGTTCCAGATTACCTATCTCCGTTTTATAACAAATTAAGGCAAATGTAACATATTTGCCCTATCATTAAATCTTATCTATACATTAAAAAATGAAAGATTAAAGAGAAGGAGAATGAATTTAAAAGGAAATGTGTAACCCATCTTTAAATCAGTAAAAATCAATGTGTTTGTACTAGAATGTATTCTAAAGATTCCTGATTACAAATTTTACTAAAACAAGTCAATCACTAGCCACTCATAGGAAGAGCTGGCAAAGTTCTTAAATGATTGGTTGCTAAGATTGGATGCTCCCCCTCTCTGACTCTCTTCAGATCACCAGGCAATTAATCTGATTGAAAGTTATAGGTAAATTGGAGCAGAAGTGAGTAGTTGTGCAAGACTTTCAACCATATGCAAAATGGTAGCTCTACCACTTAACAGTCTCTTCTTAGTTTCTTCCTCCCTCCTTCTTGCCTCCCTTTCCTTCCTTCCTTCCATGCATAAGCATTTAATGAGCTCTATGTCAGACCCTGTGCACTAAGGATGCACACATGAATACAGCACAAGTTCTGCTTTTAAGTTCTTCACAGTGTGGTGTGAGAGATGATTTGACAACTGTAACTGAATGACGAGGGCTATGACAGTCCTCTCCTACAGAGTCACATGGAGACTTAGAAGGAGGAGCATGGGAAGAAGATGTGACTTGAGGCTGGGGAGATCTGCAAGGATCCCATCATGAAAAACTTTCAATATCATGCTAAGGAAAACAAATTTTATTCTGAAAGCAGTGAAGTGCTATTGAAAGTTTTAACTGAAGATGACCTGAGTTGAACTGCATTTTGAAAAGATTAAAATTGGAACTTTTGAATTATTTTACATAGAGAAAGATTTCCCAATACTTTTGAAAGCAATTCCTGAGTACTGAGGATTTCTGTATGTACTATGTCCTAAAATATGTTATCATTTTAAGGCAAGTTCATGGTAATTGCTAAGCTCTTTCGAACGATAAAGTGACAGGATGAGCTCAATCATTCAGTTCACTATGTATTGTAATCTTTTAGAAGCCTGAAATTTCCTGAAACTTACCTGAGGAGTATCAAAATATCAATATCCTATAGACCTGGCATATTTTGTTTTCTGGCATTCTTCTTTTTTGTTAATAGAGCTGTTACCTCTGACTTTTTAGTTATTCTTAAGCTACTTGATAAGTTAAAGGGAGAAAACCTTGTGGGTCTTGTGAGAAAATTGTCATATAAAAGCTGGCATAATTAGTGTAATTCATATATGCTTAAATGCTTGATTAAAAAAGCTTTTCCACCTCTAAGAGAAAAGTCGGGGAGGAATGCAGAATACGATGCATAGAATGTTTTGGTTTCCCCTTTGCTCCTTTTTGACCCTCTCTCCAACCCTAATCCCACTTTCCTTCAGTGGGCTGGTTGCACTTTTTCCCCTGCGTCCCCCTTTATCTGCCTCAGCCAATCTCCAAATGAATGCATGTCTATCCTGGCCTTGGCTTTGACACTCTGGATATATTGATTAATAGTTGCCCTAAGCTCCTTTTAGCAAATCAAATTTTCACTTTTAGCAAGGATTTCGCCTCTGATTTATTCAGCAAAGTGAAATGCACTAAATTGACTTTGACATTCAGGGAAAATGGCTGAAAAACAAAGAGCAGAAGAAAGAGATATAAATTGTGTGGCAGCTGGAGACATCAGGCATCTGAGAAACAGTTTTCTATAGAATATAGTCATTTAAAGCACTTTTTAAACAGGCAGAGAAGTGATTTCTTAAAATTGTTTTAACTATTCAGGTTTTTTCCTTTTTTTTTTTAAGAGGGCACCTGTATGACTCAGCTGAACTTAGAATTTCTGATACGATAACACTGTATTTTGTGCATATAATAGCTGGGTAATCCAGCTTTGTACCTATAAAAATTAGTTCATGAAAACTGGAAAGTAACCTAATTACTTTGGAAGAGAACTATTCAAGTCACTTTAAACACAAAATAGAATTGTCATCTTGAAAGCGCTAGTGATTTATAGTGAAGCGAGTATGTGTTTTAAAGGATAGAGCTTTTTCCACTAGAAGGAGAATTTGAAATAATTTTGGATTAGAAACCTCAGTAGAGAAAAGCCATGTACCTTTGCTCATCTGTCTGCTTTTTTCCCCCCAAGAATATCAGCCTTGGCTGTGTTCTTTTATGTGACTGAGTCAGCCTACCTCCTTGTTAGACCAAGGTTCAGTGAATAAGTAACCACCAGGTTCAAGAAACAAAGTGTGGTTTTGATGTGTAAAAGGCAATGGTGCCGGTGTGGATGAAGAAAAGAGAAACGGAGTTGAACTGAACTCAGTATGGACACTTGGGGAGGAATTAAAGGTATGAGGAATATCAGGGAATATTTTTGATATTGAGATCTAATAGACTGTTGCATCACCTCTGTTGAGGGATTATCAGGGCAGTGAAAGGAGAGCAAGGCGAAAGCTACAGCAAATTCCTTTGCTGTTCATTTCCCACTTTCTTGTGAACGATGAATTTTACTTATTAATCCCAGTAAGGGTCCACATAGATGTAGTCGAAGCACTATTCTCCTTTTAAGTATACATTTTTATTATTCTCTTTTCTTTAATTTTCAACAAATCTAACAGGAAAGCTGTACTAACTGACATCAAAAGTGACCCAAACTATTGATATTAATGGCATTTTACAAATTAGTTTATTTTATTTATTTATTTTTTTGTTGTTTTTATTTTTTTTTTAAAGATGGAGTTTTGTTCTGTCACCCAGGCTGGAATGCAGTGGCGTGATCATAGCTCAGTGCAACCTGGAATTACTGGGCTCTAAGAATCCTCCATCCTCAGCCTCCTAAGTAGCTGAGATTACAGGCATAAGCCACTGCACTCAGTTCAAATGAGTTTTTTTTTTCTTTTTTATTTTCTTTTCTTTTTTTTTTTTTTTGTGAGACAGTCACTCTTGTTGCCCAGGCTGGAGTGCAGTGGCACAATCTTGGCTCACTGCAACCTCTGCCTCCTGGGTTCAAAGGATTCTCCTGCCTCAGCCTGTGGGATTACAGGCACCCACCACCAAGTCCGGCTAATTTTTGTATTTTTAGTAGAGGAGGGGTTTCACCATGTTGGCCAGGCTGGTCTCAAACTCCTGACTTCAGACAATCCACCCACCTCAGCCTCCCGAAGTGCTGGGATTACAGGCTGAGGCGCTGCACTTGGCCTCAAATGACATATCTTAACACCATACCAAGTGTGTCCACAGCACTAGACTCTTATAGAAATATTATTTCACTAAAATCATGCTGCTTCCACCCCAATTCAGTCATCATAAATAACCTCAATTAGAAGAACCAATTTAACCTGCCAAAATCACTCATTGGCAACTGTCTAAGCAGTCCTATGTTGTATGCTGAATGGTCATAACACCTCCATTTGTTTATACCTACTTTGCTACGACTCTTAAGAAGAAAACTTTTATTCCCCCAGTAAAAAACACACTTTTAAAATTTTTGGTTTCTGGAGTAGTCCACAACTTTTATGTTAATTTTTGCCAGGTTTTTTTGTTTTTTGTTTTCCTATAACAAGTGTCAGGAATGATATACAAAGTATATAAACTCGAAGTAGGGGTTTTGTTTTAGCTTTTTATGTACACTTGGATCTCTTATGGTGCAGTAAAATATTATTTTCATATGAATTTAAAACTACTAGTGCATTGTATTTGGGAAAGGAGAGAAATATAATGAATAAACCCAATCCATGATAATTCAGAGAGCAATAGTCAATTCGACTTAATCTTAAACTCTGCTAGTCTCCATTAATGACATAACTTTGGGACTTATATTTTCATTGCCAGAATGGGCATTATTCTGACAACCACAAATTGTTAATATTAGAAAGCCCAGAAGGGGAAAGGACCAATTTCGTCAACTGGATTTAGCTTAAACAAGTTGAAAACTGAATGTCCAGGTCAGCAACACACCTACCCAGTTTCTGAGAACCATCTGAGCCCAATTAAATACCGTAACACTAGGGGTGTCTCCAAAGAGCAGCCACCTCCTCTCCATATGAGGGAGGCTTCACACCTGCTTAACCTACATTAGGAAAGGATTAATTACCTGAAGTGCTGGGCCTCCTTCACCAGTCAGCACGTTTGTGCCAGGGCACATGGTGGCCTGGGCTGCAGAGGGAGAGAGGGAGAAGGAGCAGCTGTGAGTTCCTGGAGAAACTATCTCTTCCTGACATGGTCAGCATTTTAGGAAAAAAAAAAAAAAAGTCAAGCTGCTCTTACTCTTGTGATTTGTCTGTGTCATGGCAAAGCCTAGTCAGTGGCAGGATGTCCTCAGCACAGATTTGTATACCTAAAAGAAGAATGCAGTCTCAGAGCTTCAAGTGCAATGTTTTCTAGATTCATCTTTTGGGGAAAAACATAGAAGAATTACTTCAGATTTCTCAGCTTTGTTTCTGTGAATTGCTGTTATTCTAAAAATGAGAGCTTTATAATAAATGTTTCCAAACTTTCAAAATATGATTGTTTATTTAAAAGTATGTCTAGAGGAAGCTTTCTAATACCCTTTTCTAATATATGGAATAATATCAAAGCTAGATCCTTTTCCCCAAAAAGTCAATTCTGGAATGATAGAGCTGGAATGGCCTTTAGAGATAATTTGCTAGACCTTTGTATTTTAAGGGGGGGCACCATATTGAAGTCAGCAATGTACTGTCTTTGTAGTTAGAGACCCTCATTCAAATCTTAGTATTGCCACATCCCATGAACTCAGTTTGCCCATATATAAGTTGGGGTTAGCAATACCTACTGTATGGATATCTGAGATAATCCAATGAGCTAACATAGGCAAAGTGCCCAGTCCAATCTTTGACATATAATTTCAAATGTTCAACAAATGTTAAATGACTTTACTTGCACATTCGCTTATGGATAAACACACTTAAGATCAAGAAAGTTGAATGATCTTCATGAGGTCACAAGCTAGTCAGAGACAGAGTTGAGACTAAAACTCAGATCTATTAATGCTCAGTTGTGCACTATTGATACTTATCATTATCTAACAGTTTTTCAGAAGAGTATACTATACCTGCTTATGCATAGTATTAGATATTTAAAAATTATCATCTTCTTTCCTATATCACATTATATATATATATATATATATATACACACACACACACACGCACACACACACGTATTTATATGGACAATATGTTATATTGAAGATAGATTAATAGCAATGAATATGTTTTGGGAAAGTTATTTTGGTATATTTGAAACATTATATATCACAAAGTATAAACAATAGGCCTATGTTATTTGATATAGCCTGGGTATACTCTGTGAATATATCAGATCAAACCCGTTTCTGAAGGATTATTAATTTATAGATATGGTTCAGAATCCTTCTATTTTGTGCAGAGAGATGTAGTAGAGAGACTGACTGAGATTTGTGATTGGGGAACATGGCCAACAGCCCAAGTGGTCGAGAATTTGGTTGCTGGAACAACTGCCAAGGATCTTGATGCAGAGCTAAATAGTAAAGACAGCAGAAGGATAAAATAACATGAATTTAAAGATGCTTTAAAGGCACACCCCAATAATAAATCTCAGTCAGCCTCTCTACTATATCTCTCTGCACAAAATAGAAGCATCTGTGAACATACCATGAAAGCACTGATGCTATCTGTGAACAAACACTGTTTCTGGCAGATCAGTACGTAACATTTGGTTAAAATTAGCTTGTGAATAATCCACAGGTTTTAATTAACCCAATCAGTTGTCTGACCCTTTACACTCTGAGGGTTTTAACATATCTGTGTATTTGCCGTGAAATTTTAACTCAAATTGCCAAGGCAATTTTTTATAGTTAGAATAGAATTATTTATTATTTAATTTGAATCTAACTGTACTATATTGTATGGTTGAGTACATTTTATATGGCCTGAGAATGGGTAGCCAGGTTATCACAAAATGTCAACTAGGATATTTTTTGAGACATCTGAATATGGAAATAAGCTTTATAAATTCAGTTTGACATTTTCCTAAACACTTTGTAATATTCAGTTCCTCAACAAAAATACCATGTGCAATATATTTTTGTAGCAAGCTCATGCCTATTCATTTATGCACTAAACAAAGTGTATATTAAGAGCCTACTATATGATAAGCTTTACTAACACTGCTATTCTTGGAAGACAGTCTCTGTGAGTATTTTATGACTATGATACATGGTTTATGCATTATCAAAATATTTTTTGAAATTTTATTTCGAGACTATTGTTCTGTAGCCTATTCGTGATCATAATTTTAATTCTTCTGTCTCACATAGTCAAGAGTCTTGAAGAAGTGTTTTGAGGGTGATATAAGTCAGATGTCAACCATGCCTCCTGGCCTAGTATTTCAGCATTGACTGTTCTGCGGCTCTCTATTCCCATGTTCTGATTATCAGCCATAGTCTGTGGACTAAACTGAGAGCCAGAATCTGCCTGAAAGGGCTTTTATGCTGTTCTCAAACTCTATATACATGGTTGTTCTGAAACCATTTGGATTTTAAATAGTTAAACTAATCCAGAAATGGGGTCCCTTTATGAACAGAGACCTATTTTCTGCATTAAGGAGGATGGCAGTATCTTTACTTTAAGAAAAGGTTCTTCATTGACCATGACTTCATATGGGAATATAGAACTGATTATAGCCATTGTTTTTCTCAAGATTGTTAAGGTTGTGTTATATCTCCTGCCGTTGACTTTTGTTCTCTCCGGCAACAGCACAGTTCAGAGGTGTGGGCTCCATGTTGCATCCATACTTGGCTTGTTATCCTCTTATCAAGCTCTTAGCATCCCTTTGTTTATTTGAGGCGACAGGAAGACTGTGTAAAGGCTGCTTAGTCAGGGATATCAGCCTTGTTGGCAGCGGAGTGATTGCCAGTTGAAAAACAAGGCATTATTGCTCATTTTTTCCCTCTTATTAGTTTGATTACATTTGCAAATCAAATCAATCCATCAGACATGATCAGGCCTCGTCCGCATTTTAAGGAATAGTAATCTCCGTCTAATAAGATGCAAATGTGTCACATCGGTAAGTAACCAATAAATCATCGTCTTGTCTTTGGCAATCATTAAATATCAGAACCAACAGTCAATTTTTAGTATTTTCAATTTGCGATATGCCGCTGGAATATAAAGATAGATGGACGTAATTACACAAACCAAACACTATTTCAGTTCATTCCAGACAGCAAATTTAGTGGAAGGTATAACTGGCTTGTCATCACACTACATTATTCCTAGCGGTTCATGCAAAGTTCACAGACAAGCTTCAAATGGACATTGCTTTTTTTCAACTTCTAACAACGTCCCTACAATGGCAAGCAAACTTTGATGTAAGGACTTGAACTGACTTCCGCACGGCTGTTGCAGTCAGATGCCAACATGACAGAAAACATATGCTGTCTCCCATCAGAAACTGCTGGCAGTGCCAGCTCCAATCTTCTATATTTCCTCTCTTTTTTTAAAAAAATGAACTTACAAGTGTAAGAATAAAGAAAACAAAAACAATCGAGAACTCTTCAGGTGATTTATGCCATCCTCATGTGTTTGGATGGAATGCTTTTCCTTCAGGGGAAAAGTGAACAAAACTTTATTTTCTAAGTTTCACATTTTAGAGCTTCTCTGTGTGGGCAATGTATTCTTTTGATCTAAGCCATTCTCTGTGAAGATGTGCATGTATGCAGTGCCCCCAATATGGCCAGGAAAGAGAAAGAGTGTGTTAATTTGGGGCACATACTAAAATCTTGGTAGATATAAGATGTTATAATTCAAAGGATAAGGAATGTAATTGTTTGGATGGACTATCTGATCTGAATGTCTTTTTTCTAATTATGCTCGCCTGGAAACTCAATATTTGCTGATGACCTGTAACACTTGTCCCTTTATTTCTTTATTTATTTGCAGAAATTGTCCTATCACAAATGGAGGACCCTCCCCAATCTCTCTTGATTCTATCTGATTATCTCAATGCAATCAGTATTCATACTTTTCCCTCCTTTCCAATATTTTTCTCTTATCTATTTCTCTTTCTTTTGAGTTCTCATATAAAAAGTTATTTTCCATCATTGATCTGATGATATTTAAAATTTGCAACTCTCTGATTTTTCTTTTTGGTCTTAGCCTTACCTAGTTATGGACATCGCTTTTGTTCTTGTTCTTTCTTCTCTGTAAAAGTTATTTGCCTTCTCCTATGTAAGTTGCTAAATAACATGTGAAGAACATATGTATATGACCTTGGTGCACCTGCTACTTATTTTGGTGGCACTTGAAATAGTCGTTGAGAGATTCCAGTTTGTCTTGACAGATTTGTCATATTCTATATAGTTAAAATTTAGAGCTTAACATTTGGCAGTACCAATCCTTTGGCCGGCTAGGTCCCTTATTTGCAGTGAGAGAAGCAAATTCTTTGGAATCTTACTTAATAAACACTTTCACTTAAAATTGACAAAATTTTTACTGCATGATTTCCTTAATTATTTTAAATGTGTTTGGTACCTTTATGGTAATTACTCTGCAAGGCAATATACAAAAGTAAGTAGGGTAAATGGGGGCACACTTTCCTAAAGCTTAGAGTCTATTGGGGAAGACAGGCAAGCAAAGAGTCATTCTTAGCAGTGTTCTATGTGCACTGATGGAGTAGTACAGCGTACTATGGGTGTACCATGGTGGAAATTCTAACATTTGGAATCAGATTAGACTTCTTGAAGAAAATGACATCTCAGCTGGATTTGCATGATATAGAGTAATCCAGTAAAGATAAATATATGAGAAGGTTTAATTATTAGCTTCTTTCTTTTGGTTAAACCTATAGTATAGGTTAAACAAATCCATTTTCAAAACCTCTGCCTCATTTGTTAGCAGAACTGAAGAACATCATTCATCGAAGAAAGAACATTCGTTTACATTTTAAGGAATTATACCATAAAAGTTGGGTTAGACTCTGGTTATAGACCAAGCCAGGAGGCTTTAAATTTAGACAATGAGAACATGCAATCACTTGAGAGAGAGGTCAACACACATTTTTGAATCAACATAATCAACTTGTAAAATGTCACATATGTACCCCTGTTTGATTCACCTTGCATGCCATACAGGTGGGCAGGCAAAATGAGCCAAACCTTATAAAAATGAGCCATACTTTACAAAAGCAATTTTATGCTGCTTCCATACCTTTTCTTTTCTCCATAGCCACTCAAGGTTTAATTTCCAGCATTCTTTTTCTTTCTGCAAAACCGCTGTGAATTTCTAAAAATACAGTCCTAGTCTTTCCAGGTAATTGTTTTGCTAGCCAACCCACATAGCTCAAGAACCTCATATATAGCAGCAATTGCCAGGAACCCCTATGAGTTACTGCCGATGAAAGCCATATAGCTCATGCCTTTGAAGCTTTGTACCAGAACCTTATGCTCTCTCTAACCAATTTACATACCACCATGGTATGTTTAATTTGCTTTTTCATCAAATCAATAATGGGTCTAATTGAAAAAATTGGCAGTGCTACGTGCAACCTAACTACTGATCTCAATGTTTGCCGGCTAAAGGGAATGTTGCATAGCTCTGTGTCAGACACCTGCGTTATTGGTGTACTCCCGCTACTAATGTGTACAAAAACAAACATTAATACAGGTGGAGCATCTGCACCAATTGATCACTATGCTATGAGAATTAATCACCTGGCTTTCAGCTTGAAGAATAAAATTTACATCTTTAATGTATGAAATGTATTAACACACACGCTTGCACCATCGACAGGGTGATGTCAGCAGACGTGTATGTGCAGCCCCATTAAATGTGTGCCTCTGGACAATTGTACCTGGGCGTGTAAATGTAGGGCTAAGCTTTAAACACTTGATAGTGTTTGTAAAATTTAGAATTGAGACTTTTTTGTTAGCAGTGATGGAAAAAATTTGGCAGTAATTCAAACAAAGAGACTAACATTGAACTCTGGAAATCTCCCTTCAAAAACTGTGTGATGAAGGTTTTGAGGTTGAATTTTACTCTTTCTCATCCCAATCCAGAATGGATTTTGGTATCATCATCATCATCACCATCATCAACATCAACATCATCCAGCTACATTCATTGAGCTCTTGCTAGGTGCCAGGCCTGATACTGATTATTTTACATATATTATCTCAATTAATCTTAAACCTAAAAATGACCTCTCCTACCATTTTATAATTGTGAAAATTGAAGTTTAACAAAGTCAAACAACTTGCCTGAGATACCAGAGCTGGTAAGATAGCAGAGGTGAGCATGTTCTCACTCACTCAAGTGGTAGTTGAATAATGAGAACACATGGACATAGGGAGGAGAACGTCACACACCAGGGCCTGTCGGTGGGTGGGGGGCTAGAGGAGGGATGGCATTAGGAGAAATACCTAATGTAGATGATGGGTGCAGCAAGACACCATGGCACATGTACACCTAGGTAACAAACCTGCACATTCTGCCCATGTATCCCAGAACTTAAAGTGTATAGATACATAGATAGATAGATAGATAGATAGATAGATAGATAGATAGATAGATAGATAGATAGATACATAGGTAGCAGAGGTGAAATTTAAATCTATGATTCCAAACCCTGATCATTATCCATTATGCTAAACAAAATTACTAATATAGACTAGTCCTTTTTAACTTTCAACCTGATTTTTTTTAAGCACACAGGATCTCCAAAACTTAGACTGATAAAATACAGATTTCATTGATACATCTGATAATGTTGATTTGATCATTGTTGCAGGACTGGCTACATAATTGGCAAAGTCCAGTGCAAAATGAAAATGTCAATCCCCTTGTTAAAATTTATTACGAATTTCAAGGTGGTTACAACAAAGCATTAAACCAAGCATGGCTTCCTGCACAGTTTGCATGCCTGTGAAGCTGGCCTAGTATTGCTATGGGAGATGGAGATCTTGCTTGGGAACAAGTTTAGGAAACAGAGGAGGTCCTCTTGTTCATGTTTTTGTAGATTAGGTTTGCAAAAATACTACATAGACCCAGGCAAGCTTTTTTGATACCATTATTCTCAACAATGAATAATTCATTTAGGAAGGAAAGATGTTTTACATCATCACTAGTCAGTAGTTGACACATGGGGCAATTTTGCCTCACAGGGAACATTTGGTAATGTCTGACAATATTTTGATTGTTACAGTAGAGTCAGGGGAGGGAGATCCAGTGGATAGAGGCCAGAGCTGCTGCTAAATAGCCTACCTTGCAGAGGACAATCCCCCCACCTCCTGCCCTCATTAAAGAATTATGTCAATAGTGCTGAGGTTGAGAAATCTATCTTAAACCATCCTACAAGTGAGTTTTTTAGTTTCTTATTTAATTTTGCAAATCTTATAAATTAATACATAAGTAGGATAGTTTTATTATCATTTCTAGTCTCTTACTTGACAAGAAGTCATCTTCTCCAATAAAATCAATAAATATTGTTTGGGCAGACAGGGTATATTTGCATGAGCACTCTGTAGCCAAGCAGTACATTTTATCTTTGGCATTTAAAAATAAAACAGAAAAAATGGTGAACTATAAAAAGTGGCCAGGGAACATTTGAATTAAGAGTTTTCTTGGAAATTTCATGGGAGATATTTATTACATTGTTAATTACATATTCACACATAATAAGGAGAAAGAGGCCATTGTAGTGCATTGAGTAAACTGTATGCATTTTAACAAACATATAAATATGTACGTATTCATCAAACATTGTCTTATTATTTGAATATACATAAAATTTCGAAAAATTTATAAACAATAAGTGATAAATGTTCTAGATACTCAGATCAAAGCTATGTATATTTGAAAACATTTGAATTTTTAATAGATAAAACTTTTATATGAATTTATACAAATAACATCAGAATAATTCTGAATGTTAATATTAGTCCGGACATTTTTAGAACTTATGCATTGATGTCGGTATGTTACAAGCTTGACAATGAATTGTTTAAAGTTTATATGAAATAATTAATACAGGCCAGGTGCAGTGGCTCATGCCTGTAATCCTAGCAGTCTGGGAGGCAGAGGAAGAAGGATCGCTTAAAGCCAGGAGTTTAAGACCAGCCTGGACAACATAGTGAGACCCTGTCTTTAAAACAAACATACAAATTTAAAAATTAGGTAGGCGTGGTGGTGTATGCTTGTAGTCCTGCCTATTGGGGAAAGTGAAGCAGGAGGATTGCTTGAACCCTGGAAGATGAGTCTACAGTAAGCTATGATTGTGCCACTGTACTGCAGACTGGGTGACAGAACGAGCCCCTGCCTCCAAATAAATAAAATTAATGGATACATTTTGAAAAATCATTATATGTAATATATTGTTATATTGCATAAATACCAATTACTTGAAAATATATATGAGGCTATATAATTCAATTCTTACTGTCATCTTCTAATTCTTAAATTGTCTTCCTAATCATTTAAGAGAAAAACACCCATAAAACCATATTTTGATGCAGAAATTTTACTAAAGTCAGTTTCATGTCACTGTCTTTCTTTTTTTTTTTTTTTTTTTTTTTTTTTGGGAAAGAGTCTCCCTCTCCCCCACGCGGGGGGGCGGTGGCTGGATCTCAGCTCACTGCAAGCTCCACCTCCCAGGTTCACGCCATTCTCCTGCCTCAGCCTCCCGAGTAGCTGGGACTACAGGCACCCGCCACCTCGCCCGGCTAGTTTTTGTATTTTTAGTAGAGACGGGGTTTCACCGTGTTAGCCAGGATGGTCTCGATCGCCTGACCTCGTGATCCGCCCGTCTCGGCCTCCCAAAGTGCTGGGATTACAGGCTTGAGCCACCGTTCCCGGCCCCAAATAAATTTAATATTCACTTGCATTTGATACCTACAACATCCCTGTGAAGTTGTTGTAGTCATCCTCCTATTTTGTCTGGATGAGGAAACCAAGACCCAAAGTTTATTTCCAAGTGCTCATAGTTAACTCTGTATGAACATTTGTGTCCTGAACAGTATCACTACAGTAATTGCTATTCACATGTCACAACACATGTGAATTCAAGTTATCAAAAGTTTCTATTCAATATTTGAAACAAATCTCTAAGTTTTTTGCATTTTCAGCATTATTGAACGTAAATGCAAAAAGTAATATTTTATAATCTCTTCATTTTTTAACTGACCTATCTCTTAAAAAGATATGTTAGTAACTTCTACTTGTCATTATCATGTTAAATATGAATAAAATCCTGCAAACTGTAGAATACTGTTTCGACCCTGTTCATCTGATGGTGGATACTATTTTTCCAGTGAACAGACTGAGAGACTACACTGCAAATGTAATCATAGTTTTCATAGTGAAGCACCAGAAACACATAAAAAATGTGATAGTACATGTTGAAATTCCATGTATTTGTAATCCAAAATTTAGTGGTAAGCCCCTAAGAGGCAACAATTAAACGTGAATATTAAGATAATAAAACAAAATTAGAAGCTTGCTGGAATCCTGGCGTAATGTAAACCCGTGTTGCCAAGATGAACTTTAAACCTTGTGGTTCAAGGCAGCTATTTCTTTTTTTTTTTTTTTTTTTTTTTTGAGACGGAGTCTCGCTCTGCCACCCAGGCTGGAGTGCAGTGGCCGGATCTCAGCTCACTGCAAGCTCCGCCTCCCGGGTTCACACCATTCTCCTGCCTTAGCCTCCCGAGTAGCTGGGACTACAGGCGCCTGCCAGGTCGCCCGGCTAGTTTTTTGTATTTTAGTAGAGACGGGGTTTCACCATGTTAGCCAGGATGGTCTCGATCTCCTGACCTCTTGATCCGCCCATCTCGGCCTCCCAAAGTGCTGGGATTACAGGCTTGAGCCACCGCGTCCGGCCCAAGGCAGCTATTTCTTTACTCATCAAGAGCTGTCAGGGATTAGGAGAGGCATGGAAGAAATTGCTTGGATGCTTGTGCAAAAGAATAAAACAGATTTTTATCCCTAAACTTTTTAAATGATGATGGAAAACTTCAAAAAATTCCAGATGAATACAAAATGATAGTCTTGAAGGCAGGTTTGGAAACAATACTACAATCCAAAAAAATAATGTCATTCCATGGATTTAATGGATGGATAGCATAGTGCTGCTGGCAATATCAGAACACACAATTTCTTGTCAGTGATTTGAAGATTGTCTCATGTACATTGTTGCATGTGGCAACTAGGTAGTCAATTTCCAGTTTTACTTCTACAGAGCCCTTAATTCACAGTGTTTGTCAATAGGGTGCTATGGCTATTTTGAGTGGAAATGTATGTGTTTTGTGGAACTTTTAGCATTCTTTGGTTCTTCCACTGAATTCCCCAGTTCAAAAACACTGCTATACATTTTTAAATGCCATCTGCTTGAGGGGAAGGAGGAGATAGAAAGTAGTAGACTTAATTGAGGACAATTCGAGTGCAAATAAACACTAAATTAAAACCAGTCCCCATCAAAATGGGATTATTCATACATGACACATGCAAGACTCTATTGTCCATACAAAATGTGGACCAAGAGCTACATTGATAAATGAATAAATACGTAGATAGAAGAAAAATTCAATCCTACCACATTATTGATGTATTTTTTGTGTGGAATTCAATGTTTTCAAATGCAGTTGGGGTCATTAAGAAGTTTAAGTCTGTGAGGTAAATGAGCATAAAAATGTGAAAGTTTAAAAAACAAAGTTTTAAAGGACAATTAGAGATATATGTGTGACAAATGCTACAAGGCATCCTAACCCAGAGTGGAAAACATAGTAGTTTTCTGAATATTATTGAAGTCTATGCCTTCATATGGCAGCTGTCTATCTTTTAATTCTCCCTGTTACCTTAAGACCTAATAGGAAATTCTAGGGATATGTGTGATGCATCATCCGCCATTGCTGAGATGTGGCTCTCTGTTTCATAACTACATGTTGATGTTTCATTTGTGTTTGTATTAAAGAGTTATAGCTACTTTTAAAGAGTTGCTTTATAAGGAATCAAAAGAATTGCATCTTTTATTCTTCCAAGAGAGAAAAAAATCCCAAATCCTACTGAAGTGGTTAAGTAAGAAGTCCCACATCTGGGAGGAACATAGAAAATAGTTCAGGAAAGAGGAAAAAAATGGAATTCAACAGGCTGTGAGCATTAGAAGAGATGTCCTTTGTAAACCAGATGAAAAGGATAGGAATTGATCAACCAGGATTAGTACTAGAATCAGAAAACATTCTCTCTCTCTCTCTCTCTCTCTGTGTGTGTGTGTGTGTCACAGACACACACCTTATACCTACAGAATGTAGTATATCCAGTTCATGAAGAATTACCAAAGAATACATCTTAGATCAGTTCATTACCAGGGAATGGCTTGGGTTTGGCTCCCAAAGTATGGCCAGAGTGAAAATCCCAAACCCTCAGTAGTCAAAGCTCCCGGGAATCTTCTGTGTGATCACTCTCAGGGATGCACAAGAAGGTTTGATGTGAGGATTTTCAGGATAAAGGTAAATAGACTATTTGAGAAAAACTAAAGGTTTAGGTGAAAGGAATTCAGTCAGAGTATTGGGCTAAAAATGATTACAGACAGAACAAAAATATAAGTTAAAAAACATTGTAAACCATACCCTATATCCTGACTTTAACAAGCAAAGACTTTGGTCGTCATAGATTCTCTTTATTTAGTCCCTCATCTTAAGCTCTTGACCAGGGTATAAATAGCTGATCTCACACACACACACACACGTGCGTGCACACACACACACGTGTGTGCACATACACACACACACACACACACACAAAATAACCAAAAGACTCAAATAGCTGAGCAAGCCTCCCTTACTTCAATATCATTATTTCCCAAACTTGTTATTAAATTGAGGTTCACACTCCATAATGTGTAACAACATACAGGAAATGATAATGCCATTGACTAAGAGATAACATTTAGCTCTCAATCCTTCTGTGATCCTATTGAATTTGCCTGCTAAGTTCTTGGTGTAATTAAAGCAGATAGAAGCATTCATACATTTTGTTGCAAATTGATATGATCTCTTTTGTCTGTGATCTAAGTGAGATTGCCCTGTAGTTTTTAATTTAGCAGGTTAAGAAGCACAATTAAAATATCATGAAAAAGATCATAATCAGAAACTGTCTTTTGGGTTGTTCCTGCCAAGTAGATAAAGGGGTTGGTGTATTTAATAATTACCTCCTTTGCAGTACATTTATTCTATTTGTGGGTTGAAGTGTTAATAAATACCTTGCACTATTCCAGTGGGAAAAGCTTTCCACCTAATTAATATAACTTGGAAGAATACCTAGGACATTGAACCATATCTTTCTTATTAATGTTGCCTGCCTCAAAAGAGAATCCCTGTCTCTTCAACACATTAGTAAATGTCATCTTCCCGAGTTATAAAGAAACATTTTGAAAACTGCCTGTTTTAGTAGGAGTAAAAAAGCAAATTCTTTGATTTTTTTTAAAGAAATAATTCTACTGTTAAATTTTAAGCAGTGAAAAATCCTAATCAAGTGCAACAGAAATGATTCTATCTAAAGAGTGTACCTTGGTAAAAGCACCACAGTAAAGAAAGGTTCACATTGGGATATAATTGACTTTGAATTAGCCTTTATTTCTAGCCATTGTTTCTCCTATATTTCAATTACTCAGATGCTTTCTAGGCCTTGATCCTAGAGAAACTAAAACATAAATTAGCATGTAGCACTATTACATCTACATCCTTACTGTTATTAAATGCCATGTTACTTGCAAATACTTTTATTTATATTAAAATTGAATTTAGAAATGAAAAGTTTGAAAACGTATTACTTTAAACATAATACTGACTGATATAGAGAAGTTGCTCTTGTGAGTTGCTACATTTATTGAATATATTAGCATGTATTTTATGGTTTGAAAGATAGAATACTCAACAAATTAAATAAGGTCGCTTGTGTATGGCCACGTCTTGTCCTCAGTTAGAGGCTTTATTTATAAGTCTGATATACATTTTAGTTCTAATTTAAAATGTGTAATAAATGAAAAATTTGTGTACATGATCTATAGAATCTTTTTCTGCATAGAATATGGAAGTTTATACCTGTTTTATCATATATGAATTTCTGAGTCTTTTGGCTTTTCTGAGATTCTTCCAAATATGAAAATAGAATAATAATATATGAATTCTATGGGAAATATTAATAAGGGAGAAGGTTCACAAGGTTACCTCTATAGTAGGTATGTAATAAGGTGGAAATATTAAAGTACATAAATTCTACATACAGTGTGGCCAGACAGCATCTCCAAGAATGATGAGGTTAGCAGAAATAGGGCCTAT
>NW_016804690.1:8339262-8349304 GCF_001698545.2 Rhinopithecus bieti
ATTAATAAGGGAGAAGGTTCACAAGGTTACCTTTATAGTAGGTATGTAATAAGGGGGAAATATTAAAGTACATAAATTCTACATACAGTGTGGCCAGACAGCATCTCCAAGAATGATGAGGTTAGCAGAAATAGGGCCTATTTTAAATGTCTTTGTTCAATTATGATTTAAAAAATTTTCACTTCATTTCAAGATTCTTTTAATAAAATTAAAATTTATAGTCACTTTTGACTGTTCTTTAGAGGGTCGAATTAATAAATATTTTGGTAGCCATGATTTTGTGTGTATTTTACTTTTAAAATAACTTAATTGGTTTTTTTTGCATCAAAGGTGAGACAACAAACTAATATATTTTGAGCACATTCCATTATAAAACTAGTAAATTCACAATACACTGCTAATGCTGTGCATATTGTCATTCATTTCTTCATTTTTTCAAATATTTTATAGAGCACCTACTATGTGTGAGTCTCTGTTAAACATTAGCGATCCAGCAGTGAGCAAATGTGAACAAAAAGTCCCCACTCTTGTGGAATGTAAACTCTAGTGAAGGAGACAGAAAATGGACAGGAAGGACTGCATATGCAAAGGTCCTGAGGCAAGAGTGTGCTTGGATATTCCAGGAATAGGAAGGAGGCCCAAGTGGTTGGAGTAGAATGAACTGAAGGTCAGGGAGGCTGGCAGAAAACAAGGTAGGGGGGGAAGCGGAACCGACTGTCCTGGTATTTCAAGTAATCTCACATAATAACTTATGTGTTAATAGCCATATTAAGCAAACAAACTAAAATTGTTTATTTTTAAGTGATGTCAGGGGCATGCCATTCTCACTAAAGGCTTGTATATATATGAAAATTATTCAAATTCACTAAATCAAGAAATTGGCAGCAAATATATTTAACCATTAGCTAAGATGTGGATTGGTGTGCGTGTTTATATATATATATATATATATCCAGGTTGACTTTTTCCTTCCTTATAACTGAGGAGCAATGCCTCAAAAGATTTGAAGTTAGACTTTGTTTGTGCAACTAGAATGTTCTTCCTCATCTTCTAGATTGTGTTTGAAATATTAGAATTATGATTTGAGAAACGATCATGTATCTCAAACTCTGTTTTAAATATATATCATGACAACAAACGTTTAAGTCCTATGCTTGCTAGAGTAGTTGTTAATTGACATGTCATGCCTAATATAATGGTGGAATTTGTTTATGTAAGTGGCATCATCTCCCTAGCCTGTTCGATGAATATTTTGCATATGATAACTTCTAAAATTATTTCCTGAGCTTATTTTCTATGATCTTATGGACTTTATTTAATAAACATCTTGCAACTTCATCATACTGGTGCATTTAACTTTTCAGAGCTACCTTGAAACAGTTGCTATTAACTGGGTGCATGCTCGCTCTGGAGGTAAACCTAAGAATGTGTAGCAGTAACTTGGTGTTAAGCTGAGGGATAGGAAGATGAGTAGAGTTCATTTAAGATGTTTTAGCTTGTTCTTTTTATATTAGGGGATGCATTTGCTGCATTTTCTCTCTCAAAGTCCTCAAGCTTCTCAGGCTTATCCTGCGTTTCCCTGGAGGAATTACTCAGCTGCCCGAGTCACCTCTAGCTGTGCAGTAGCAGTGGAAAGGCTTCACCATGTTCTGATTTCCATTTCCTTTAGAGCAGAAAGACAGACAGTAGTGGGGTGGGGAGATAGGTGCCAGGAAGAGCTCTAGCTGCCATGCTCTTAAGTGCTTCTTACAGACTCATGCTTTTGTCCTCATTAAGATGTGACCATTCCCACCAGTTGCTGATTTTTCAATTCTGCAAACATGGATTAAGACAATTTACGTCCTTGAGATCTTGCAAGTTCTTGGCATACACAGACACAAAATATTTAATTTTTAAAAATCCAACTATTTGCCAAGCACTAGAATTACAAAGAGGAATACATTTTGATATCGTAGAAGAGATAATGACTTCAGTAGTGTCAACACAATGCAGTAATAGAAATAGGGCAAAGTAGTGGAGGAGAAAGCAGGAGAGAAGGAAGCGCCTCTCTGTTTCAGGTTATTAAACAAATACTTACAGGAAAATATTTCAGATATGTTTGGATCGTTTAAGAGGTATTTGCCTGCAGAAAGGAAGGGAAAAGGCATCTCACACAAAGGTAAAGAAATATCCAATGCACAGAAACACAAAACAGCATCGTTTGTTTGGGAAAGGAAAAATGAAAGTTGGAACACAGGAAGATAAACAGTGTTGCATGGTGGTTAAATTCTAAGTTCTCAAATGGCATCGGTATGAACGATTTGCCCTATTTCTATTACTGCATTGTGTTGACACTACTGAATTTTACAGAGGCCAGTGCAACTGGAGAGGAGTAGCAGGAGATGGTGTTGACTGGACAATGGGGCAGGCATGTCACAAAGGCTTTGCTACTTTGTGCAAACTTTTGCAGTCTTTAAGTGAGATAGGAAGTCACTGGGGGCTTTGAACAAAAAGGAGACAGGACCTGATTTGTATTTTGAAAGCTAACTGGGTATGGGATAGGAATAAGGCAGTCAAAAGCATTCTCACTAAAACCTTATGGAGAACACATTATTCTCTTTGCCACTTTACATTTGAGGAAATGGAGGTACAAACCCACTCCAAGTCACCTGACTAAAATTATCTATAGCACCCTGATAGACAAAGGACTTGCTCTCTCACCTCCTTCAGATCTCTGCTCAAAGCTCAGGTACCAGTGAGGATTCCCTTGACCCCCTCTCCCACTGCTTGCAACAGCAGCTCCTCCTTCCCCATGCCCCATCCCAGGGCCCATTTTCCCTCATAGTTTTGCATACATGTTTCTCTACTGCAGTATTATATCACTGCCTGCTGTAGTTTTATTTATTCCACCCCATCCCTTGAATATAAGGCCCCAAAGGATCCATATTTTCCTTTTGTTGCATTCATAATGCCTAGGCCATGATAAATGGAGGTGCTAGCATAGTGACTGGAATTTAGTAAGCACTCAGTGAATTTTACAAATTTTTATAGTAACAATAATCGTTGTCATTGTCATCATCATTATTCTTACCAAAAAAATGAAGAAAGAAAAGTAAATTGGTCCCTGACAATGGAGGATTCTGTGGACTTCACAGAGAGAAACCATCACAACAGGGAAGAGGTGACTCCTGATTAATACAGATCTAGAAGGAAAGAGACTTGAGTCAGGGAAATCATACGTTGGGAGGCTATTGACTTAGTTCAGGTGGAGGACAATGAGGAACTGAACTAGACAGTGGGACTAGAAATTAGTTTTGGAAACGAGATATTTCATAGGAAAAATTGGACATAGAAGTCAAAACATAACTAACTCCCAAATTTCAACTCTGTGTTGTTCAGTATTTAACAATGCTCCAAGTCTGGGAGGAAAATGAGTTCAATTTTAGACATTTTGATATGAGTTGCCAATGAAACATTTTGATGGGAACGACCTGTAGAGAACCAGAAATATAAAGTGTAGCTCTTTGGGGAGAAGGGGGTACTGGTAATATATTTTTGTTACATCCATAGAAATGTATGGATGGGCAGGTAAAGGAAGAAGAGAAGAAGTGAACACAGAATTATTTAAAGTATTACATTAAAAGGATTGGCATAAAAGAAGAAAGACCAGGAGAAAGATGTCTTATCAGTGCAAAAAGAGGAAAGAGCTTCAGGAAGTAAGAGAGGGGTCAGTCTGGACAAAATAATCCAGAGAGATCAAATCGTATCTGAACAGGCCATGGGATTGGGCAATTAGGTCATTGGTGATTACTGTATGGTAGAGCTGAGATGCAATCCAGACTTTAGTGGAATGAAGATGAATTTAGTGGAAAAGTGCATGTACACCATTTTGTCAGGAATTTTAGTGGTGAAGGGTTGCAGTGAATAGAGAGGGAAAAGGACAGATAGACAGATGGGCAGACAGACAGAGCTAGCTATTGAGGAGGAGTCAGTATGGAAGTAAGATTTTATCAGAATACAGGGATGAAGGAATGGAACTTGAGAAGAAGGAGAGATTAATAAGTATAAGAAATGGAGAGGGGCCGAGCAGAAAATTGGTGGAGCAAAATCTTCAAGGTGGCCAGAGCAGAAGGATTGAGAACATAGGAAACGCCTTCTTTGGGAAGAAGGAGCAATCTCTTTAACTTAGAGACAAGTGGGAAGGTGTCAAGAATTAGACCTGGTACAGATGAGAAGGGAAATAGGTCAAGGGTATTTATATATGATATCCTTCATTTATCTAAGATATGGGAGGTGAGATCACATTTGCAGGATAAAATACAGTCAGCCTTGATTCGGGCAGAAAAACTGTCCATTCACGCAGGAAAGACTTGTTTTGGATCCATGTTTTCCCTGCCCATATTGAAGAACATCGAAGCTGTTCCATGGAAGGTTAAGTCTGGAGCATACCACAGACCACAGAGAGCATCATCCAGTCTACCAACCTTATTTGGCAGATGAGGAAATAGAACAATTCAGTGACTGGCTGAAGGTTACACAGCTAGTTAGTAGCTGAGATTGCACTGCAGTCAGTTTCTCTCACTGTTAATCCATATTTACAGTGAACAGTCTCAAGCTGTGCTTTCTGGAGACTTGACATCACTTAAAGCAATCTTACATCCTTTTGTCTATGAACACCATTGCCTCTTACATACACACATACACCCTAACTCTCTGTCAGTCATCAACCCCACACTCAGCCTCCATGCATCCTGGACTTTTCTTGCCTTCTCTGCATGGTCCATCATTTCAGCTTGCAGGCTGAATTGGATTGACCCACTGATGGACATTTTCTTTGGGATAAGCCACATTGCAGACAAGCTATCTGGTCGCATTCATGAAACAAGCCAATATGAGACTGATGCCATCATAAGGACCGAGGGCATCAGCTCTATGATGTTGCCACAACCCAAAGGCAGAGTTGAACTAGGTGTTCCCTGGAGTGTACACCTACGGTTGTCAAATGAACCTCCTAGATGACCTTTTTACATTTATGTGTAAAACAACTTATGAAAATGCTTAATTCACCAACAGAGATATGTCAGATATATGTTAAGCAGAATAGTTGCATCAGTTCTTCGGCTACATGAAGTTCTACATTCCAAAATGAGTCAATACGTGTGAACTACACACGTTTTAGTTATGTATAAATACAATGCTATTTTCCCTGCCTACATTTCAGCATGGAATTTTGTTGTTCTTGAATTATTGTTTTAAGGATGTTAATATCCATGAAAGAGATACTCATGAGCTATAATCAAATTTGTCTCAGAGAACTTATTTTGGATTGCTGTGTTAGTGCTATGTGCTGGGAATAAAATCCCATAAATCTAGCCTTTGCTTTCACTACTGAAATAGATGTTAGGATATCTGAGTAGTCTCTGCCCTTTAAATAATGCACTAAATACAGTGCTCATGGACACCCTTTCCTTCTCTCATTTGATTTCGAGATACGGAGAATAAATGAGACGTTCACTTGGGTTTTGCTGTCTTTTATAAAATCCACCCCATTCTGGAGTGAATGAGCGAGAAGTGCAGGAGGCAGCCTTCGTGGGAGCAACTACCTTTCCCAAGTGTCTCATCCTCTCTCCTCTGTCATCCCCAGGCGATGTGCCTGCATTTGTGTGTGTAGATTTATAGTTTATCTTTATCTATGGCTTCATCTGTAGGTAGCTATTATAGCTGCCTCGCCTGGATATTGTTTGGGCCTGATAGATCTGTCTGTAGTTCATCAAAGAGGAGCCGAGTGCCTAAAAGCCATTGGGTCCAGCTGAGGATGAAATACGAGCCATCAGCCTTGATAATGGCTGTAAAATTTCATAATTACACGGCCTTTATTACATTGCATAATGATCCTGAAGCAGTATGGAACAATTAATTAAGATTTTCAACCGTGGCTCTTTCAGAAATTAAAAGGTGCTAGTAGCTGAGAAATGGGGATCTGTCTTGTCCTAAAAGCATTAGGGATGCTTAGGAAATACTTTCCAATTTCACTTTTATTTTTCGTTAAGAGGAACATCCCCTATTTAGGGAACATGCGTTAGTATACCATGCCTATTATCAAGTTTTTATTTCAACTTCAAAACTGATACTTTAAAAGAATGGGAGTAAAAGAGACTGCTAAGGATCTCTAGAACTCCCCAACTTCCCTATTCTTTACTTTGAAAAATTCTATTCAGCCTCCTGCTGTAGCCATTTATCACATTTATGGTTGTTCATCTCTACACATTAAATAAATGCAGGCTCTGAGATAGGGGGTCAGTTAACTGCCTACTATAGTATACTGACCAAGGATTTTTTCTTATACACTCTCTCATATCTTGAGGCATTAAAATTCTTTCAAGATCTCTACAGTTTTGACAGGCATCCCCAAAGGAAGACTTTACTGTTTTCATTTATTATCCTGCGAAGGCAGCATGTCACATCTAATATATACCTTTTATTTTATTTTTCATAATCTCATCTTCACACCCCATAAAGAGTAATTAAATTTGGTGAGGGCCTGTAAGAATCACTAGGAATTTGCTACATTTAAATAATAATAGAAACTAGAGTATTTAGTATTTATACACATGGATGTGCATTTACACATACAAATTGTAACCCATCCTCGACTTTATTTTCTATGTCAAGGAAATTATAATTGAGCTAGTCAGATACAATAAAATGCTAAAGAAAAGATAGTGAAAACAAGTCCAATATTTTTGTTATAATTACTCTAAGCTGTATCCCAAGCTTTATTCCATGTACTCAGTAAGAAATAGATATGCTTCCTGGAAACAATCAATGGTATTGTCAATTTAAATGAGAGAATATGAAAAAAGAAAACCCCCAAACTTGTTGTGATTTACACATAACTCCTGGATATTTGTTCCCATCAAGTATTATTGTTTTTAAATTGACAATCATCATATAATGTTTTACGGATCTAAATATTTCATGGGAGACTAAAACTTCCCCTGGGCCTCCCCCATAATAAACTCTCAACAGAAAATTTAGAAAGGATTATGTGCTTCAAGGAGGAGCTGGTGCTCGGAGTAAATTCTCTTGTTGAGGCATTTAGTCCCTTAATAGGAATTTTCTGATCTGCTGTCATTCTTGTTCACACACCGAGTGTCACTGCCTCTAAAACACTTGTCATTCTTTAATGGAAACAAAATAGTCATTGCAGCCAGAGCCGCAATGTCATTCCACTACCCCTTGCTGCGTCGGCAATAGTGAAAATGACAGAGCAGCTCTCAGTAGGGGTAATTAAAATGTAAATATTGATATTTTATTATTTGAAATTACTTTCCAGTGCGGCATTTAATATCTCTCCATCTGTGCGGCTCTGTTTAGCGGTCACTTTAGTGCAGCTCTGGGATACCAAGCAGCGACTTGATCCCCGTTATGTCAAAATGCTTGTTGCTACTTAATTTTGATATCTAATTAAGTGGAAAAGTACAGTCCACACTGTAATCCATGGCATCTTAACCAGCTGCTTGGGTATATTTAGAATTAATCTCCACTATGGAATCATCCTAATGTATGCAATTAAGAGTCTGCCGATGGCTAATTAGGTGTATTAGAATCAGACAGCTTTTTTTTTTTTCCTCCATTTTTTTCCCCTTTCATTTTGGACTGTTGTAGACAGAAGAGTCTCTGCCTCCAGAGGTAGTGTTCATGCTACTCAAATCTAGTTAGGAAACAGGGCAACTTCTGAATATGGTAACCTTTGTATTTCTCTGCACGTGTTTCCTTGAATCAACTTGATATAAAAACTTCTAGGATTTCCCGGGGTTTTTTGCAGGGTTTCAGTGACATGAAAGGAAATGGTCGCAGCCTAGGAGAGAGGTGGATACAAAGGTAAATGCACTCTCCAACAGATCAAAGTGGGAAAGCTGAGAGGCACTGCTGTGGGTGCTCTTGTTCATTTGGGGAGGAGAAGAATTATGGCATGAGAGCTTTTAACTGCAGCTGCATTTGCCTCCTCCGTTCTACTTTTGAATGGAGGATCTTCACAGAAAGAATTATTATAAGAGGCACAGGTTTGGTTTGAATATCACATATCCGTAGTAAAGATATACTACCGGCAGCCTTTTACCACTGATAACGATTCTGCATTCATGTGGTTGAGGAATTCTGAGAGCTGTGTTGTTTGATGTTTTTGTTTTGGTTTCATTTTAACTTGGCTCGTCATCCAAGCTGGGGATAGTGTAGAGAGGAAGAAGGGAGGGCTAAGAGGAATCGAAGGGGTTGCCGCTATTGTCAATGAGAATATAACTGGTCTCCTCCCCAGTGGAACGTATGCCAAGCCATAATGACTTAGCTCTGCTTGAGCCAGCAAACACCAGCCGTGAACTTGGGAGTAAATATTCGCAAACAGATCTTCATTAGCCACAGAGAAAAATAGTGTGGGAGCCTGACTTTCAACCGAACTCTCAGAGCTAGAAATTCAGAGAAGCTGTTTTTCCATGCTGTCAGGAACACAAATTATGCCTAGGTCTTTAAGCATCAGTAGTAAGGATTTCTAATATTATTTGAACGTGGAGTTTCAGGGTCAGCGTGCTATAATTTCATATCTGTGACATGCATCTCATGGATAACATATTTCTTCTACGTTCTTTCATGAATACATATGGCACTTTGTTTTTAATGGCCTATGCTGTAAATCCTTTAACTTCCATTTATGCAGAAGACCTCCTGATTTTTTTTTTTTCTGCCTCTCCTCCTCCTAGGGCATATGTTAGAGACACTGAGTTATAGTTTCTATTTTAGGAAAATTGAGAAAAGCACACCTGAAGGATTTTCATTTTTTTCTGCTTTACTTGTAACTAGTAATAGTAAGACAAGGAGAGATAACAGTGTTAACTCCACAAACACTGAGTCTATAATAATTAGTGCTTTTATTGGAATTTGTATTTCTATATCAAGGGACCAATTAGAGAACTCTGAAAGTATTTAAAGTTATGTTTTAAAGGCAGTACAGAAATTATAAGTGATTTTCTTTTAGAGATCCAAGATAGAATTGATTCTTGGTCATTTCAGTGAAAGTACACAAGATAATCACAACTCCCTTTTGTACGTGGCAGCTTAAATACAATTTTCAAATTTTTAGATTAACTCATATGAAATGCCCCAGGTTCTCACAATGCCTGCCATTCTGTGCTTAATGTGTGTGCAGGTGTGGCCTTCACAAATGGGAAAGCTGTTACACAAATATATTTTTGACAAGATAACCTGAGCCTTAAAGCCAGCAACTCTACCTTCATTAATGCAAGCAGTATTAGGAGAAATTTTGAACTTTCACCTTACTTGAATAGGCAGTGTTTAATCCAAAATCAGACTGGGGTCCATTGAGCACTTCTGTTTTCCTTCTAGTTTTGTCTTTTGTACTACATCAGTAAAGATAGCTAGATAGATAGACCTTAATATATCTATCTATATTTTAATCTAATTTGCTACAGCTTATTTCTAATTTATTCAGTATGTGGAATGTGCTTTTTAAAAGATTCTTACTATATTAGACTCTAATGTTAGATTACAAATAACAGAAATGAAGCAACCATAGCAGTTACTATTCTTTTTTCCTTTTTTCTTTTCTTTTTTTTTTTTTTTTTTTTAGATGGAGTCTCGCTCTGTCACCCAGGCTGGAGTGCAGCGGTGCAATCTCAGCTCACTGCAACCTCCGCCTCCTGTGTTCAAGCGATTCTCCTGCCTCAGCCTCCTGAGTAGCTGGGAATACAGACCCATGCCACCATGCCCAGCTAATATTTATGTAATTAGTAGAGACGGGGTTTCCGCATGTTGGCCAGGCTGGTCTCGAGCTCCTGACCTCAAGTAATCCACCCTCCTCGGCCTCCCAAAGTACTGGGATTACAGACATGAGCCACCACACCTGGCCAGCTAAGTCACTAATTATAAATTTCCTTTAATTGTGGAACATTCCCAAGAAAAGCAGTTCAGTTCACCTTTAAAAATATTATTATTAAACTTCATGTGTGGGAAAAATAAAATATAATAAAATAAAAATAAAATATAAAAA
>NW_016804690.1:8349497-8364510 GCF_001698545.2 Rhinopithecus bieti
TTTTAAATATATTTTCGAGTTAGAAATAGTGACAATCAAATCTTAAAAAATAGAAAGGAAGGCAGAAGTTCCAATAATTTGTTATTGTTTGAAAAAAGTTAACCAAAAATTACAGCTGGGGTTGCCTCTTCGACAGTTTTAAAGAGTTTTAGAGGCACGCCTATCTCTTTCTGAAGCCCGACAAATGACATTCTCTACTAATAACTTATTGGTTAGTTTATTAAAACTTTGCATGACTTAAAAGCATATTTTGATCCTAAAATTTATATTCACAAAATTCATCTGCTTGTGTTTCTCCTCATATCTCTATTTTCAATGAAAAATTATAATCTTTAACAGAATAATTTTCTCATGAATCCAAACTCTCAGCTAGCCATAAATGTAAAAACAAAGCTCATACCAAAACAATGTGATACTGGTTCTGACCTATTAAAAAATATTTTTGGTTCCTGCTTCATTTCCTCAAGGTCTTACCTGATTTCTTTTAGATTTAAATAGATTCTGCTTGACTTGCCCAGATTATTTGCATAGAGCTATCTATAGTTAGGCTGGTTCCCACAGCAGATAGAAATGGTTCCTCTTCAAAATTATTATGTAAGAATGGATATACAAACTGGTTTGATAAACCTGAAACGTGTCTAAGTGGCATTTAAATTACATTAACACCTGTGTGTACAGACACAGTGAAAGGACATAACAGACAAGAACCCTCTTTGCTGTTTGTAACTGTCTCATCTGCTGCTTTATAACAGGAAGGGCCCTTACTCCCTCAGTGCTGCAGTGACTGTAGTGTGGCAAGTACTTCTGACAAGTGAGCGTTTACCTAGTAAGGACTCATTGTTCTAAACTGGACTGAGAAGGAGACGCCTTATGTATGCTTTTCTGTTGCCTTGTCTCCTCTGCTGTTTTTGATTCAGAGAGAAGCAGCACATAATGATAAAATCCCAGGATTTCTCAATCTTCTTGCAAAATTTTTGGTGTGGAAAATGTTCTTATGAGAAGCTCCTTCTTAGACTTAACAAAAATTAGGTTGGGATCGCCTAAAAATTTACGTTAATAAATGTAGACACACAGTGTTTTATTCCTGCAAGTAGAAAGAAGCAATGAGCATTGAATTAACTAGATTAGTATTTCAGAGGTTTAAAATCTGAGCTACAGAATATAAATATGTGTGTGTGTGTGTGTGTGTGTGTGTGTGTATATAGTCAAAATAATTATACAACCAGGTTAGGTAGATAAATTAATGACAGTACTTATAAATAACAAAAAAGCAATTGTGACATTATCATGAAGTTTGTTGTGTATGGTTACTTATAAATATAGCAGAAGCAGCTAGTCCATCAACTTTACTTATAAATTGAAGAGAACCGACTGAGGTTAATAAATTTAGGCAGGACTTTATCAGAGTCTAAGTGGCTCCAAATAAAAATCCTATATACCGTATAGACACTTATAAGCAAAGAGTTTTATACAAAATCAGTGCCTTAATAAACATTCATTGTATTAATGAAAAGCATTAGGCACCCCTTTTATTATATGTTTATTTATTTTCTGTGGGGGAGGGATCTGGTTTCTGGAATGGTCTTTTCATTCCCTAACCTCCCATCTTTTTGAAAGCCAGTCAATGAGCTGCTGAGGAATTATCTGTTCATTCATTTAGCACATATTTACTGAGCACCAGCTATGTGACAGGCACTGTTTGAGGAGCTGGAGATATAGCAGGAAACAAATCAGAGATCTCTACCCTGAAGAGCTCATCTAGAACATGGCAAACCACTGTCCATAGGATACAGATATATCTATCAAGCAGCACATCTTCACATCCACTCCCTTACTTCAGGGGTGACTTACACCCGACTCTGTGTCTCCTGCTTATGTCTTCATCTTCACTTTTATATCTTACAAATGCTCTTAGATGCTACCCAGTGGCAATGAGAAAGGAAAGAAGTGTGTGTATTTGAGAATGATTTCACAAGTATAAAAGAGAAAACTTGTTGATAGATTAATGAAGGGCCAAGAGTGAGGCGGCCAAGAGTGAGGTGGCAGGTGGATAACAGTGCTTAGGGAAGGAGTGGAGCTGTGGGTTTTGACATTAGGATTAGGAAAATGAGCTCACTTAACATGTTAGGATGTCCATGGAAGAGTTACTAGGGGAAGATTTTTTTAGGAAATATGCAGGAAAAGGGAAAAGGAACAAACAGTCAAAGAAATTCTATGTTCTACCAGAGAGTTTCAGTTTTATCTTGTAGGAGATATGGAAACCAAGAAAGCATTTTGATGAGTGGATGGCATAGGTTTTATATTTTAAAGATTGCTTGACTAGCCGTGGGTAGGATGGAAGAAAACAATACCAGATATAAAAGGATTTTGGTAAGGAGGCTGTTGAAATTTACCCCAAAAAGATGATGAAGGCCTAGACAAAACTGGGGTGGGGAGAGGAGGAGAGAAAGTGGTGGATATGGATACATTTAGGAGAATGTGTACAACCAAGCACCGAACTCTCCTTTTCTGCATAGACATGTACTTGTATCCATCCTTGCAATACTTTTCTTTTTTGGTTGTTATGGTCTTATCCACTTTTACTGTGCTATACAATCTTAGATGACAAGGATTATGTCATATTCATCATGCATATTCCAATGGTACTGAGCATTGAGTTTCACTTATAATAGATGCTGTAAATATTAGTTGATCTGAATTTTGTCACAGTAGAACCATTGGAAGCCTAATAATTTAGGGCTGAAATAAACCTTCAAGAATAATTTTTCTACCTTCTAGTTTTACAGATGAGAAAGCAGGAACCAGCAAAGTAGAGTCATTCCTCAGAGTTTTACAGTTCCTGTGGCAGAGGTGGCACCCAATTCTAGGTCTATTTATTCCCAGGCCATGACTTTTGTCTGAGGTACTCACCATTACCTAGACAGCCTTGTGCTTCATGGAATTAGCTCTGTTTGTTATTCTGAATTAGAAACTGTTGGAACTGGAAGATTCCTCAGAAGTGCGTAGTCTGTAGTTTGCAATTGACAGATAAGAAGGTCACCTGTGGGTCTGTGTTAGTTTGCTAAGGCTGCTAAAACAAAGTACCAAAGACTGGGTGGCTTAAACCACAGAAATATATTGGCTCACAGCTCTGGAGGTTGGATGCCCAAGAGCAGGTGGCAGGAGGTTTGGGTTCCTTCTGCAGGCTCTTCAGGAGAATCTGGTCCATGCTTCTCTCCTGTCTCTCCTGGCTTCTGGTGGCCTCAAGCATCCCTTGGCCTGTAGGTAGTGTTCTCCCTGTAGGACTCGATGTCAGGTAGAGTCTTGACATCGTCATCCCTCTGCACATGTCCATCTCTGTGTCCAAATATCCCCTTTTTATGAAGATAGTCATATTACATTAGGGCCTACATTAATGACCTCATCTTAATGTGATCATCTACAAAGACCCTATTTCCAAATAAGGTCATGTTCCCAGGTCCTGGAGGTTAGGACTCTAACATCTTTTGGGCGGGATGGCACAAGTCAGCTCATCACAGGGGCAAAGTTAATACCATTGGTTGTAGTCAGATCTCTAGACCTCAAAGTTATAGTTCCCCTCACTATCTTCTCCCCTCAGACATCACTTCATGACTATAAACCTTTATCTTATGGGTATTTGTTGCTAAATGTTTTCCACAGACTCTTTAAAGGCTTGTTGAAATGTCTGTCAGCCTTCTCCAGAGTTCAACATAGAGTCTGTATGTGTTTATTTTGGAGGCTTGAATTTTAAATTATTAGACCAAATTTGATGTGGACCCCTTGAAAATTTCCTGAAGAGGATAGTGTTTAGACATCTGATTCCAAAGTGGGACTGGTTTTCTATGGACCACTGGTCGGTTTCCTGAAGCACTCTATGATATTTCTTGACCTGGTTCTACCAGTGCATTGGTAAAGCAAGTCAGATTCAAGCATGGATCCTTTTTCTTTCAGATCAGAAGTGCAGCTTCCAAATGGTATTTTTCCCTATTCAGTATCCATCTAATTCCAAAGTGAAACTGAAAATGCCCTTTTAAAGATATTTTTTAGAGTCCTACATTATATGGCGTTGCTTTCTTTTTTTCTTGATGGTCAAACAAATTTCAGTCACATCAAAAAAGAGAGCTTTCCAGGCAGAACTTATTTTCAACTAGTAAAAAATAAAGGTTGTAGGAAAAGAAAGCCATTAGATTTCCCTCTTTAAGGCAGCTCAGCCTATACTTGACTCCATGCCCTTCAACAATTTTTCTTTCTTCTTGGCTTAGATGAAAGGACAAGAGAAGTAAAGTTGAGGTCAGGTAAGAGGGAGCTTGGGAAAAGCTAAGGGAATTATTTCAGATCCTCTCCAGTCATTCAGAAGTAGTAGGTAAGTAGGAGTAAGTAAGGACTTCCAAAGAGGAACTGCACACTCTGTATAGATGGTCTTTACATTCTTATTAGGCATTCATCGGCCCTGTCTCTAGTACTTTTCAAAGTAGGTTGGCAGTTGTTAAAAAATCACCCACTTACAAGAAACGAAATGAAACAAAACAAAACCTCTTGTCATCATATTGAGTCTTTCCTGTATTGTCACTTGAAATATTTTTTCTTAGCTGCTATTATATTTTAAATTTTTCTAGCAAGCTGACTGGAAAACCAGGAATAATTGCTAAAGAAAGCAGTTCACCACTTCTATGGGAGCATGTTTTCAATTTCTGTTTGTATGATTGGGCTAATTGTAAACTCATTTGGTTGTTTATATAATCAGCATGAGTGGTCAGTGGTCAATTGGACCTGTAAATTCAGTTAACAATGATAATTCTGTTTTGGACTGGTAGATATTACCTTCGCGTTTCTGTTCTCCTCTCCTTTAGTTCCTCACAACTACTTAGATCATTTGCTCAGTTTTATAGAAGGTGGTCACTTCTGTCTTTATATACAAAATTGTATTAAAACCTGAGTCCTGCCTTTTAGATTTTGGGAATATGTACTTGTCTTGTTTAACCGCTATTTTAAAATAATAGTTCCATAAAATCAATGTGAAACCTACTTAAAGTATAAAAACAGAGCTAAAGAAATAGATTTCTTATGGAATCAACAAATGTTGAAACAAATGATTAAATTAGCTAGCAAGGGAGCTATTTTCCATTTTTGTCAATTACTCTTACATTTCACCCAATTGTGATTGAATCTAAATTATTGAAATCTGGATTATGGTCAGCCCAAAAGAGTAAAGGTACAAAGAAGAGTATTATAGGTATTGTATCTAAAGCTTAAGCACAAACATAATATAATCATTATCATCCCTTTTAAAGAAAAATTTTAAATAAATTTTAAATAAAATGCTTCTGAGAGCACCATGTAGATGTTCCAGCTTTCACTTCTGCAGTTAACCATCTGTAGATGTTTAACTCTAGCTCCTACTGAGTTCCAGTTCATGAAAAAAAATCTGTGTGCATATATATATAAAGTCTCCTGCAAGGGACTATATATATATATGACTTACATATATATATATATATATACGTATAAAGTTTCCTACAAGTCCCTGAGCTGTGTGTTTTGTGAATCATAAGACAAAGTGATATGTCTGCCCCATATGTGAAAAGAACATCTGGCTTAAAAATACAAGATAAGTTTATCTCTAACAAGGGTTATGCATCTGTGTGTCTATTGGTAGCAAAAACTAAATGTTAGTGCCACTGTTATTCTTTTATTCTCTGGGTCTTGTAAACATCAGGTTTATTTGTACAGGAAAGAAAAGAATCTAGCTTACATTGCATTGCTCAATCAGCTTCTCAAAATGAACTTCATTTGTGATCTCAGTGAGTCATTATGGCATAATTATAGTTCTAGTATGATATGCTATTTGTTGAAAAATGTTGATTTTTTTTTTTGTGGAACAGGAAAACTACAATTCAAAAACTGTGATCAGTCAAATCAATGCCATGATTAACTGATATTAACGGATGCCCTGAAGATTTAAAATGCTTGCCCTCTATTTCAAGAAAGCAGCCGAGAAGAAAATGCCTAGCAGGGGTTAAACCCAAATGCCTGCACTGCAGCCTATTTCTGTCAACACTCTGTTCGGGAAATAAACATTTATGCTTTCTGAAATGAAAGTGTATTTTTGAAGACTAGCCGTCAGATATTTTTTGCCCTTCACACTTTCAAACGCTTAGCCTTTTTTGTAAGTTGACTGCAAAGTGCATCAGTTTGCCAGGCTAAAAAAAAAAAAAAAAAGTGCTTGACGAGTGCCCATGGCACCACTGTCAACCTCCGAAGTTTCCAGTAGAAGAAGGCAAGACGGTTGGCACAAAACATGCTTTCTTCAAGCCTATTACCTCAGGGGTACCTGCCTCTTGAGAAGCTTTTCAATCCTTCCAAATGATGTTATTCCCAACTGTCATCTGGTTTATTTGGAGCACACTGTATTGCAGATAAACATGCTATTTAACTGCGGGTCAAGGTAGAGAGTCATTCTGCAAGCAAAATGCCTGAGATACATTAAATGGCACTGACTCTAGGACAGAGATGAAGAGAGATCCGAGTTGTCAGTGATATGCACGGAATGGGCTGTAGCTGGGGAAGAAAAAATGTGCCATGGTATCAGTGTATTTTAAAAAGCTGTAATACGGCTGAACATTTAAAACTATAACCTGTCACACACCAAAGATTAAGGTCCCAGGATGTACAAAACATGAAGTTCAAACGACACAACTACGAAGCATATTTTATTTCACTTGGGAAAGAGGTTTCTCTCCAAAGATAGCTAAATATTACAGATGATGAAGACCTCTAACTCATAGCCCAAGAGCTATAAAATACTGTTCAATGCCTGATAAAAACACAAACAAGTAATTATCATTTGGATACAAGCATGTGTAAGCCAATAGAGCAATTATGTTTTAAGAAAATTCCTTCAACTCGGCTTATTAAAACGTACATTTTCATTTAGGCCCTGGTTATTTAGAATTTTAGACATTGCTCAGGTCTATTGATAAAAATGTTATTTTATCCATGTGTTTTATGTATGTGCAACATAGCTAATACTCCTGAAGAAAAGGTAAAATAATTTTATGTAATTAAGATAAAATTTCTATTATGTATTTGGCCTCCTCCTTAGTGACCAGATGAACGTGACTATCCTGTAACAAGGCTGTCTAACTGCTGCTCAGGCATTTGGGCAGGAGAGCTCTTTGTACTAGCTTCCAGATTGCAGTGGTGTGGTAGGAAAGGGTTAAAATGAGAGCCAGCAATTTCTAGACCAAGAAAAGATAGACGTTCAGACTTTTATTTTATTTTGTAAGCATGGATTGTCCTTTTTCCTTTGGATTTGCAAAAATTATACTTCCTTTAATCAGCTGAAATATACTTAAGGATATCAATCAAGCAAACGTGTCAAACCTTTTGTGCCATATCCATCTCCCCATGCTTCCTGACCAAAAAAGGAGAGTTTTTCCTTCCCCTTTTTTCCTTCTCTTTATTTCACAGAGAAGCGAAAGGAAAAAGTTAGGGTTGCAGGAAGGATAAACACACACACACACACGCACACACATACGCACACACAACCATCAATATAGAAGAACTAAATTGCAGGATCAACTTTAAAAATGAAATTTTATTGTTTTTTGCTTAATTAAACCCTAAAGAAGTGTGTGAAATGTTGTTATGGCTGGAACATTGTTAATTGTAAATCACAGGGACAAAGGGGGCCCGGTACAACTTTAAAGTTTCCGTGCACGTAAATGTCGATAGCGTGCCTTCTCCATCATCAGCACTAAATTCACATTGATGCCTCTTTTCTTCTCCGTATTGATCCTTCCATGAGAACGTAGATTTGTATCTGTTAATTAATGCGTCCTGAAACAGCGTTTGTATTAATCAGGCAGATAAGAAAAATTGGATGCCTGCACCCCCCTGACAACCGTAAAAGTGCTGGCCCTGATAAAATCGTGGATGGACCTCAATAAAAAAGTTCCTCCTTCCACTCAATAAACTAATCATCCTGCTTTTAATTATTCGGCAGAAAGATGTGTGGAGATTGGAGAATGTGTAAATCTATTTACTAACAGCAGTGTCTGGGAGGGAGAATAGGGCTGTCACAGGAAGGTGCTGCGGGCTACACACTCTGTCCATCTGCTGCTGCAGAAAAACTGCGGCTTGGGAGCATGAAAAGGAACAAGAAAACTAAGGCAAATTGAAAAGACCCATTCATTTTTGCTCATAACTTTCCAGATGATTTTTTCTTTTAATTTACACAAGAAATTTTACTTAGTATGTTTTCTTGAGGTCGATATTTGGATTTGCATTGCACCTTTTTTCCTTGGAGGGGATAGAAAAAAGAGCAATGTGGTTTTCTGTTTGTTTGTTGTGAATATAACATTGCTGAAATTAAAAGCATCTGGAGCCTAACCTATTTAGGTTAAATAATTAGTTTTCTCTGTTGAATCGCTGTTTAAAATGTTATCAGCTTTTATATCTCTAAGAGGATATTTATTAATTTAACCCCAAACGCAATGAGAAAAACAGAATAAGAAAAAAACTTACACAGCCAGTCCAAAATAAATCCTGTCAAATAACATGTAAGCACCATGATAAACAAAAAGAAATGCATTTTTATATATACCTTAAAGACTCCCTTAAGAAAAGCTTGACTCATCCCTTTCGATGATTTCATTAAGCACTTATAATTAATGGTACCAAATGGGAAACCACTATTTTTCACCAATAGGTCAGGAAATCATTTCCTTTTCTTTACTGTGCTAATATCATATGGGATATGCACAATTTGATATGAATGAAAAGGACAGCAACAGTGACCATAAGCAGTAGCCTAAAAAGTTTGGTCACCAGTGGCTATTTATGATTTGGGTAATAATGTCTAGAAAGGGAGTAAAAATAGATTTCTTATTTTTTTTTTTTTTTTTTTTTTTTGTTGAGACGGAGTCTCGCTCTGTCATCCAGGCTGGAGTGCAGTGGCCGGATCTCAGCTCACTGCAAGCTCCGCCTCCCGGGTTTACGCCATTCTCCCGCCTCAGCCTCCCGAGTAGCTGGGACTACAGGCGCCCACCACGTCGCCCGGCTAGTTTTTTTTTTTTTTTTGTATTTTTTAGTAGAGACGGGGTTTCACCATGTTAGCCAGGATGGTCTCCATCTCCTGACCTCGTAATCCGCCCGTCTCGGCCTCCCAAAGTGCTGGGATTACAAACAATAGATTTCTTAAGTTGCATTATTAAAAGCGGCCCTTCCTTTCTGTAGAATTACTGGTGGCAGGAGCTTAAATGATGGTACCACTGTCCTCAGAAGCCATGAGGTGGGTAGTTACCCTTAGAAGTCTTAGGCAGACACTTGGAAATAAAAGTGAAGTTTTAAGAAACATTTCTTTTTTAGGACTTGGGAAAAGCTTCTGATCATCAGATATCCACTTTAGAATACAGATCTAGTTCCTCTGATATATAAATATATATCTTCACTCCTAAGTAGGCTTAATTGTACTGCTTCCTCTTTCTCTATTGAACAGCATTTTCTTTTTAGTTTTTTTGCGTATGTTTTCTCAAGCTCAGAGGAACTTTAAATATGCATGTATGAATGCATCGCAGATTTGCAGAAAAGAATTGATCACATAGGTAATTCAGATAAAAATAACATATATTAATCATATAGCAACACTTACTGAATTACAGATTATAACCGAATGTTTAGGTAGGTGATATTTTATATTTCCCAAATACAAAATTTAAGATACAAGTTAATTTCTCTTGCTCAAGGTGAAAGAGCCAGTAGCTGAGCGGAGCCAGTAGCTGAGCGGAGCCAGTATTTACATTCAGAATCTGACTCCTTTGCACCAAACCCTGTTACCTTTATTTATATTTAACTTTTTAAATAATTGGATCTTAATAACAATAGTGAATGGGGCTTTTCTATTTGGTGAGGAGGCCAGGCTGCTAAGTTTTCCACTTTCTTTTATACCAATTATCACTAATTTTAAAAGAAATTCATGTTAAATAGCAGTGAGGGGAAATAGCCAATTAAGAAGGCTCACCTAGTTGTAACTCATCATCCGTTGTGCTTGTAACTATTAATATTATACAGAAATGTTTCCAAGTTGTGCTGAGCTCTATGGCCTAAATTGTTTGTTTACCTTTTATTTTTAGCTGCTGCTTCTCCTTCTCCTTCTTCTTCTTCTTTTTTTTTTTTTTTTTTTTTTTTTTTTTTTTTTTTTATGTTGTTTTCCAATAGTAGTTTTTAGAGATGAGATAGTTGAAAATCTGACTTCTTATAAGAGGTTCCTAAAGACTTCAACCAGAAATCAAGTATATTTAAAGATTACATGGTATTTTCTTCTTGAATGAAAGAAAACAACATCTCTATAATATTCCCCTAAGCTGTGTCTATAAAACTTATAGAAAATACCCACAAATTGAAGAAACTGGTTTGTAACTTTCACTTTGCTGTTCTCAAAGTGATCCAGGGGAAATTTTAGGAGCTTCTAATCAAAGCTCAGCATAATTTTGAGCACTGATGCAGAAGCCAGCTACCATATGAAACTAATGTTGCATTATGAAATTATGGCTTTAAAGTAACTTGATCTGCCCATCTTTCCATGCAGGCTTCTCCACGCTGTCCCTGGCGGACCAGATGAGCCTTCTGCAGAGTGCTTGGATGGAAATTTTGATCCTTGGTGTCGTATACCGATCTCTTTCGTTTGAGGATGAACTTGTCTATGCAGACGATTATATAATGGACGAAGACCAGTCCAAATTAGCAGGCCTTCTTGATCTAAATAATGCTATCCTGCAGCTGGTAAAGAAATACAAGAGCATGAAGCTGGAGAAAGAAGAATTTGTCACCCTCAAAGCTATAGCTCTTGCTAATTCAGGTTGGCATACTGACATAGTCATTGTTACATTTTTTAATATGTCAGTTTTACCACTCTCCTAAACTTCTTTAGGGATTTGCAAGATCTAGTTTGTAAGTTTTGTATGAGTCAGCAAAATTGTAATCAGTATAGCTTTCTAGTGAAAAGTTAGAAATAAGAAAAATATACTTAAAGGGAATTAATTTCATTTGACTTACTTATTGAATGCTTTGAAACTTTTATCAACTAATACATTTACTAATTTGGATTGCAGCAAAGCAAAAGCTCTTGGGAATAGCATAAATGGACACTCCTGGGACAAAATTAGTTCCATTGTCTTTTATGCATAAGTTAAACAAGGGAATTGTTGAAACACACAAACCATTTTTCCCTCAAAAATGCAAATTGTGCAATTGGGAAAATATATTTAGTGTTGCTTTGAGTTTTGGTTATCAAACAACACTGTTTTCTTACATTCTGGAGTTCTTTAGAAGTCAAATTCTGTCTATGCAGTAAGGGTTAAGAATTATGGGAATAACTGTTCTTTACATTTGAACCGAAACGTGCTAAACCAGAGAGCAACTTCTAATAAGTAAAAATCGTTGGTGCTTTGTTGTTTTTCCCTTTGTGCCTCTCTTAATGCTTTATTATGGTCTTAAGTCTCTTTTAGCATTTGCATAAAGTTCAGGATAGATCCCTCGTTAATGACGTGCCGATCATTAGATACCTGTGTGTCAATAACATGCTCTGATGCTATGTACCATTGACAGTCACACCGTGCCCCTCCATCTGCTTTTGTTTTGACCCTATCTTTGAACTTTATCTTGGTTGCCGGCCAGTAGTTTTCCCTTTAATTACAAGAAGGAAACTGTCAATAAAATCTGTTAAATGGGATGCAATGAGTGGCTTGAATGGGCGGACGGCTATTTGTTCAAATTCTGCAGCATTCAAGGTATTGACAGTTTGTTTTCTGGGGCCATATGTGACGATCAATCTCAGGCTGGGCTCAGCCGCGCTGAAAAATGAAAAACCAGATTGCTTTTGCTTACTTGTGGATGACGACTTTGTGATTTGGCGCGGTCCTAGTGAGATGAGACCTTCTGCCCAAATTGCCCCCATGAGAGCCAGGGACGCGTGACTGTTTTAGAAATAATTTTAATTGATTTTGTAATTAACAGTTCATCTACAATATTGATGCATGAATCCTTGGACTGATAGGAGGGAAATTGTTTTCAACAATGAAGTTGTACTTTCCTATTTGTCTTCATAATGGAGTTTAGCATTTCGCAGTTTTAATTGTGAATATAACCCTCTTCCTCACGACACCGTGTGCCTCTCTTCTTCTACTCTTCTGTGCAATTATAAAATATGATTTCTTATGACAGACGACGTTGTGATTATGAACCCTGAAGAATCCCCTGCCCTTCCTCTCCAGAAGATCAAAGTGAGAGATGGGGTAGAAATTTTCTGAGGATTTATTAGTTTGTATGGACTTCACATTATACCATCTCTCATAATTAGATGAAATATTTTACAACAGTGGTTTTGGGAAAAATTTTTATTTGGCAATCATGAAACAATTCTAATTTAAAACATTTACTTGGTTAATTGTTTTAAAATATACTAAGCCTGTGCTATATCTTTTATGTTTCAAATTGCTTTTTAAAATTATTAACTAACCATAAATGCTGAGCAATGCTAAAATTTTATCAACAAAATTGCTAAAATTATATAATTTTAGATATTGGATGTATACTTTATAACTAAGTATTATAATTTAGAGTACCTGAATTAGTAGCAGTCTTTCTGTCTCTGTTGCTTAGAAGTATAAACATTAATATTTCTGATAGATAAATGTCCTAATCCACATATTCTACTTCTGGGAGAGGAAGTGACTACCTCACAGCAGTGACTGGTGATTGGAAAGTGTTTAAAGAATTAGTTCATTTATTTTTCACGTCTAAAGTCAGAAATGGTCAATAAGCTCCCCTTTCTTCTCTTATCATGGTAGTTGAGTACCATTGCTTCTTCTAAAAAAAAGTCTCGGTCCCAAAATATTCTTGCAGGGGATTCCATCTTTCATTTAGTCACTCAATACCAAGAAAGATCAATTGAATCAGAGTCCATATTAAAGAATAACTGATTAAGTACTCTAAGGACTATTTTAATCTCTAAATTGTGCCACCTCTACTGTGTTGTGTAACTATGGCCTTTTCTTCACCCACTTAACCTGCAAGCCCCATCATTTTAGTTTGGGGCAAACAACTCAGAAAGTTGGTTTCTTTGATACTGTTAATATGATGTTGTTTTATTCCATTTTTGACTGTTATTTGGAGCACAGCAATGAAGTTGTAGATCCAGGATGGAGTGTAGACTCAAACTTGCTTCGATCCAATGTAGGTTTCTTAAACTGCCCATGCACATATCAGTATAAAAATATTTTAATACTTTAGACACCTTAAAGGGCTTCTATTTTTGTTGTTGTTGTTGTTGTTTCTGTGTGTGTGTGTGTGTGTGCGTGTGCGCACGCACGTGCATGTGTGTTTAGGAATTCCAGATTAACATAAGTAACTTTTTGTGCAAAAATGAAAATCTATTTCAGTGTAATTTAAGTAGATATCTTAGCTTTTCCTGCATGGATGTAGGTGTTAACAACCATTGTCTTGTTTATTTAAACTTTAGCTTATTTTAAACATCGGTCTTCATTCAGTAACTATAAATGTTGTGCTTGTGCTTGGAAAACAGGCTTTCTGATGATGTCCACCATATTTTTTGTAGCTTTGTTTCTGTCATAAGTGAATTCAGGAATACTTATAACACCAGAACATCACTGGAAACTCTATCTTCATCTGTATGGCCAAAACAACAATATGTTATCAACTGTTATAATTCTACAGTTTTCACATTCAAATCTTTGAAAACCCTAAATAATAGTTTCAATTACTTTTGAAGATAAGAAACTTACAGTCTCTTTTAAGCTATACATTATCTTATTTTTGAGTATTAACAACCTCTTGAGTAATTATTGCATCCCTGATATATCTATGTGCAATTGAATTTTAAAAGAAAACTCTAGGTCACAATTTTAATATTGTAATTCTTAGGCCCCAGTTTTTTCATGTATGTAACAAGAGGTTTGACTAATATCAAATTCTTTCCAACTCTGGAATTCTATGATTCTATAATTAATTTCATCTCTGTGTTAGAAAATGTAGTAAAATATTTCTATAAGCACCTCAGTAAGATTATATGATGGGATTTATTTCTCTTCGTTGGATCTTTTGATTCTTATGTTAAGAATTTGTTTGAAATTATATACTGTAAGATGAAAAGCAGTTAAAGCTAATGAATCACTTTAGTCTGACCGTTCTCTGTTGCTCAAGTCATAAGCCCTTCAGTCCCTAAATCTGCCACTCACATCCCAGTCTTTGTCACCCCTGCCCCGCCCCAGCCTGAAGCCAGGTGAGCCTAATCCATTCAAGAATAAACATGTTTCAAGTCGAGTTTTCTTTTTAACTTCTACATGTTATTTCCAGAATAATAGCACCTATTGATATCAAGCTACAAGTAATGATTTGGTTATCAATTTAAAATCATAAATAGCTAGAATGACCTCATGACAGCATTCTGTTGTTCTTAAGGACAATTGGTTATGTATGCAGAGTTGTATAATTTCAAGGTATAGAAAGTTTATGATTGCTATAGGATACTGGAATGGGCACTATATTTAATTAGGGTATTTGGACCCTCATATAGGTTTGGCTTAGTGTGTTTTCATTACCACTCCATTAGGGGAGCCTTTTTAGATATGGTTTTCCTAGTAGCCCCCCGATTAAATAGTAATACCTTCTGTTTAGGATATATATACACACACACATATATATATACATATGTATACACACAGCCATGCATATATATATATATCATATTATATTATATATACACATTTTACCTAAAAAGAGGAATGTTTTCTACTCTCAAATTACAAATTTCACCTCCTTTGAAAATATGTTGCTTAAATACATAACTGTTTTCTCATCTGTAAAAGAAGGCAGGTGAATTAAATAATGTCTAATATACCTTAAATGGCCTAAAAATTTTAGATTTATTACTTTTAAGTAAAGGTGGCCAGTTTGGTTTCATACATGTATATATATATAGGTGCATATGTGTGTG
>NW_016804690.1:8364736-8393541 GCF_001698545.2 Rhinopithecus bieti
GGTATGTGTGTAAAGTAAAATTAGGCCTTAGTCAATTTTACAAAATTTTGGCTAAATTAGTTGATTTGATATTCTGGAGATAGTTTTAGCTGCTGGTCAAGAGATTATCCTTTTTCAGAATCTTTCTGTAGACATTTCATTTTTTAAGCTTCTTCTAGGAAATCTTATTTGATTTCCACAACATACCTGTGCAGTAGGCATGTCCAATATCATTTTACAGGTATGTGAAGAAAGCTGATAATCATGCATGGCTATTATAAGGCAGAAGGTGGGACCTTCCGTCCTTTGCTATCAACAAGCTATTTCTATTCCACAAATAATTATATACATATTTTTAAAAGGATTAATGCAGAACACTTTACCCATTATAATTTCACATCTGGGAGCCCAAGTTAGTAGTTTTAATTTGAGAATGTCATGCCCACTTTCTTTATCTTGCCATCTTCTAGGAGTTAGAAGACTATAAAACTACCCAAGAAAGTGACAAACAAAATTGGACATGAAATGCTTACTAAGATATTGGAACGTTTTATGAGAAATGAATATGTGTAAGCTTTGTGTGGCAGGTAGAACTTTGTTCCTGATTTTTACCCAGAACAAACCATAAGTAATACTATCAGGTAAATAAGAAATCAAAATTATAACCTTCCATCTCCTAGTTTACTTTTCATTGGTTTTTACTCAAGTCTGCCTTCACTGAGTTATTTTAATTCTATTTAGAATAATATATTTTGGAAGTTAGCTTTTTAAATTTAATACAACCCTTAAATTTTAAACATATTACAGTATTGTAACTTTAAGGTAAAAACATAAAAGCTGACTCTTAAATGTTTCTTTTCGTGTTCAATGATCACTGTGTCTTGGCATGGTATCAGAAATATTTGCTGCAAATAGCTTTGGCCTTCCAAAGATATTTACCTGAGTAAATACCTGGGTAATATGTGCTTATTATCTGGGCAATAAGCACATAAAATACTCTGCAGTTGCTTATTTCCAGGAAATGATTATAACATAACATTGTTTTCATCTATATATTTTAAGATAATGAGCTCTGTTACAAAAGGTCATTAGCATGGTGCAGATCATCTATGATGTTGTGAAATGTTGGACTCTTCACCAACCAAATTGATATCAACATTCACTTACCTAGTATACTGTAATTGTCCTTATGACTTTTGGCAAAATGAGTTAGAACCCCCCTGGAAAAGTATAAGATATGGAGAGAGAGACAGAAGGCCTTAAGTAATTACAGAAAAATAGAAAAGATCTAGCAGGTAAATCCCATTATGCAAGGTAAACATAACAATTTAAACATTAATTTGGGACTTGTAAGGAGCCTGAAGAAAAGAAACTACAATCACGACCACGGAGGTTTTCTGTGGTTCAACATTTTATATAAATAGAGTCAGAGTGATTTGTGTGGCTGGTGTAAATGTCAAAGAAAGTTAGCTTTTTAGCCACAGCAAGAAATGAGGAAAACAGGCCTTCTAAAAAAACTAAAAGTATCTTAATGGAGAGCTCTGAAGTGGAAAGTTCTATTTATTGTCACCATGGTTAAGCAGAAAAATCAGAATTATTATTACTATTTTCAATATTAAAATCATAAGGTTTCTGGGTTGGAAGAAACCTAAACATTTTTTTTTTTGATTCAGCTCCCTACTTAATATGTGAAAGGCTTCCTTGATATTTCTGCCATCTGTTTCTATAGCCGCCATAGAATTCTGCTTGATTCATTACTTTCTAGAAGAGACCATTCCATCAGAAATTTCTCTCTCTTTCTTTTTATCTATATCATTTTAATGCAAAAGAAAACACACAAAAATATAGACCTTAATGAGTGTATGAGTTTCTTAGGCTACATTGACAAATGACCATAACTTGATGGCTTTAAATGACACGTATTTATTCTCTTACAGTTCTGGATGTCAAATGTTGATCAGTTTCACTAGGTGTAAGACAATGTGTGGACAGGGGTTCACTCCCTCTGGAGACGCTAGGGAAGAATCCGTTTCCATGACCTTTCCCAGTTCCTAGGGCTGAATTCCTTGGCTCAGGGCACCCTCCTCCGTCTTTAAAGCCAGGAGTAGCATTTTTCTTCAGTGGTAACATTGCCTTCTTCTTCCTTTGCTTCCAAGGACACTGCTTTCATTGAGTGCCCACCTGAATAATCTAGGATAATCTCCTGTATCAAGATCCTTAACTTAATCACATCTACAAAGTTCATTTTGCCATAGGAGGTACATTCACAGGTACTAGAGATTAGGACCTGAATATCTTCAGGGCCATTTTTCAGACTACCACAATGAGTACATGAGCAAGATCAAAAATAAAACTCGTGATGTAACCCCTGAAAGCCCTTCAAGTGTCTCGTTCCTATCTCAGCCCCTTCCCTTGCCACAAAAGTAATCACTATCCTATCCTAAGTTTTATAGTCATTACTTCCTTTTATTATAGTTTTTTAAAAATAAATGTGTATACTTAGCTACTACAATTTAGTCTTGCTCATTTACCCATTAAAAAAAAGGATGAATTTTTAAGTCAGTACTCCAAAGTTCCTCCTTCATTTTATTTTTCCTACAATTTATTAGTTAAAGATGCCAGGGCATTTGACCTACAGGGTTTTCCACTGTCTGGATTTTGAAGATTGCATAGTCTTGGAGAAGTTCATCATGTTTTTTCTGCCCGTTGCATTTTGTGCAAATTGGCAACTGGATCTGGAGACTTAATCAGACTCAGGTTATATCCCTATGGCACCTATAAGTTATATAGTGTTCACTGCAAGATACATAATGTTTGTTTCTCTTTTTGTGATGTTAGCAACTGTTGACATTCATTACCTAAATTTATTAATCACTGGGGGTTGAAAAATAGTGATTTGTAATTTTGTCATTTTTCTTTTCTTTTTTCATTCAGTAGGTGGGATATGTATAAAGCAATGCTTTCTCTTATCTCTTACTTGGTTACCAGCGATACAATTTGTTTAGGAAAAGTAGTGTAAGTGCTTTCTTATTTCTCTTTATTTACCAGCTTTCAGAGTAAATAATTGGTGTCCTATTGAAAAAATATTATAAACACAAGTATTCAGACATATTTAATGGATTTCAATCAGTCTCAATTATAATCCTTTTGAAGTTAAAATTGTCCCATTTTGTCAGTGGGAACCTCTTTGGGTTGGCTTCTGAAATCTTTTTGAATACCTAGTAGTTCTAGATGATATCCTTTCTATTTGGTGTGACAAAATATTCTATGTTAATTTTAAATATTTTCTGGTTGAAGCCTAGAATCAGATTACAACCTGGGCACTTGAGATGCCTTCCAGGGTTGGCCGTTCTTCCTAGGCCAACAGCATCTGTTTACATAAGTACAGATCTGGGGATGCAGAGACACATAGACCTCATTGTGTGTGTGTGTATGTGTGTGTGTGAATTTATGTATATTTTGGGAATCCCCTGTCACCCAGTTTTTCTGTAAATGTCCCTGAGTTTTTAGTTTTGCCATGCAGTTGCTTTTTTGTTGTTGTTGTTGTTGTTGTTGTTGTTGTTGTTTTTATGTGAACATTTGGAGAGGCTAAAAAAATTCTACTATCTCTGTTAATTTAGAGTCAATTTCAAATGGTAATCAACCAGTGTTCCTCAGTACCCTAGTCAATTGCTACCCAAAGAACCACTGTTAGGTGCCATATATATTGCATATGGAAATTTAAGGATACAAATTCTGTTTTAGAAAATAGACCTTTTCCCACTTCTCTATTCTGTCCATCACATTCTGTTTCATTCATTCAATGATTGCAGAGAGTCCCATTCACCCTTCCCTTACTACCCATCTTTATGTAGGCAGTTTACAAACATCAAAGAAAATCAAGTCCTGCGTTTCACAGAAAAGTTTTACACTGACTGTTGGTTTATGTTATATATTAGGCTCAAATCTGAATATACTGTGCCTGTATCTAATATTCAATTCCATATTCAAAATGAGATTTGGCACCCTTGAGAAAGTATTGCCAAGAATGGTCTAAAAGTCCTGAAGAAAGTTCCCAAGCGGGACTTACGTATTTTGGATTAACTATGTCTGTGCACACAATGATTAATATTTTCTGTCATAGAGAAGGGAAATATTTTATTCTAGGGAAGATATAAAATAAAATCTTCTTTTCAATGGCTCTAAGTCTTATTAAATTTGCAACTGTAAGGATGATGATATTTAGCTATCTTCCCAAAGTAAATGATCTGAACTAGACACATTTTGTTAGGATCCCTTTCACAGAGTAAAATATTGGAAGTTATGATAAAGTTCTGTTTTATTATTAGGTGTTAGACTTAATATATAGGTAATAGTATGTGTGTTATATACACTCTGGTTATCTTTTGAAATATTGATTATTTTGGAATAGTATTTGTTTGTCTTATTGTCTAATTCAGTAGTTCTCAATCTTGGCTTGGCCGTAGAACTACCTAGACTTTTAGCAACACTGATATCCTAGTTCTGGTATCTGACTTAATAGATCTAGACTTGGGCCCAGTATCCAAGATTTTTAAGAACTCACCCATTGTTTTTAATATGTAGCCTTGTCCTGTCTAGTTAGTTTATAAACTTATGATATCCATTAAGTTTAGCTGGTTCCCATTAGCACAAATACTGGAACTATTTCCTTTAAAGCACAGTTAAAAAGAAACCAGCACGAACAATGAAAATGAAATAATTATATACATTAATGCCAGTTCTATTGAGCCTGGCGTCAATGTGTAAATTTAACCAAAAGAACAAAACAGAGATTAAAACCACAGATCCAGAACTTGAGCTAGGATCCCTAATGGAGATTAATATTTTCTTCAGCAGTCTGCCAGCTGAATCATTGTCTAATTAAATAGTTCAGATTTAGTGAGTTTGCATTTTAAGTGTTAGCAGATCCAGAACGGGTAAAGCTAAAATGAGTTAGAATCTTTTCTGTAAATGGGAAGTTAAATTATCATAGTAATTTGATTAAATCATTTTAAAATCTCTCATTCTAAATCACATCCTTTAAAGAATAGTTTGAAGTCTTAATTGCTGTTTGTGAGCATATCTCTCTGCTATTTGTTCTTGCCTCATTTCCCATGACAGCCTATAATGTATCTCCTGCTGGGCAAGAGTAGTGGGAAAGGCAAGACTTTGGGTAGGGCTGAGGTAACTGTGTAGCCGACTTCAAGAGTTTAAAGATATGCCATGTCGAAAAAGGAAATTTATCCTGTATTGTTCTAGTAGTTAGAAACAGGACCAAATGATAGAATTTGGAGACAGATTTAGGAAAACTTAAAGAAGAAATTAATAATTAGTTTTGCCTTTTATCAAGGAGAATACTCTACATACTTTTCATATGACTGGCAATGTCTTCATTAGGAATGTTGTAAAGAATGGCTGATGAAGATGGGAGTTTGAACAGGATGTGTTTAGAGGACAATTCATCTCATTTTTTAAGGGAGTGCACATTTAGTGTTCTATATTCTAGCAGCATTATTAATTTGAAGAATCTTGAATCTAAACCTGAGTCTCACACATATTACCAGTGCCACCTGGCTTCTAGGGTTTGGGGAGGTAAAATGAGGCCACATTCACCTGAAATAGGTGCTTAATAAATGGTAAATGTATTATTTTTATTCTGGTGTGTTTTTGGTCTAGTTGGAAAATAGTTATTTCAAGTTTGTTTTGTCACTGCAGAGTGTAATTCCCATTTTCTCCTTCCATCTTTTACTCTGTTTTCATGTAGAGAGCTAATTATTAGACCCAGCATAAGTTGAGAAAATCCAATTTGTCTCTGTTCCCTTATGCACAAGGTCCTTATTACAGTCTTTTGTGTACCTAGAGACTCACCATGGTGTTTCCCCATACCTCCCGTTTTTCCTTCGGGTAGCACTTAAGTGCAAAAATAGAGAGAGAGAAAGAGTATCAGAGCATGTTGCCATCATCTCTATGAATGTTTTTCTGTCCCTAACATTACCAACCCTTAGATAACTTTAGAAATTATGTGTGTTTGTTTCTAAGAGACAGCACCATAGGAGGTGGATGAGATTGCCATGCTGAGAGGAACCAGACTGGAGAGAAGCTGGGTAGAAATAATCCACAGGGAAAGGCCAGGCGTATGTTGGGGAGTGACTTGAATCCCGCTCCAGGGCACACTGTCAACACTATTTCCCACTTTGGAAAAATTCCTTGTTTTTGCTCTGCCAGGCAGAAATTGAGTCTTGAGCAGTAAATACTTATAAGCAATTTTATTCCAGATTATTCAAATTTTTTTAAAGAGATGTCGTTAAACTACCTAATGTTAATAGTGATCAGTTCACCAGTGATGTGGTGGAATGATTGAAAATGACAATGTAAATGAAAAAAAAAAAAAAAAAAAAAAAAAAAAAACTAAACAAAATACGAATAAATTTCAAAACATGCTACTGGTTATATCTATCTTTTAATTATTTTGCCATATTTCTTTTTTATTATATGTTTAGCCACTTGCTTTTAAATTACATTCCCTCTCTCTTTTTGTTCATGTGATCTATGTTTGAATTGTATGAAAGATTAGGCTAACTACATATATCTTAGAGCTCAGCATTCTCAGAGAACTGGAATTATTAAACATGAAGAATCCCCCAAAGACTCCATTATGTGTAATTAACAGATAAACTGTCATCAGAATCAATAAAACGTGCTAAATGATTCAAACTTGTATATAATTAAGTGTCTGCTTTAGAGCTGGAGCTGTAACTTTTATTTTTTCCCCACATCTCACATTTCTCACAAGAATAATTTGGCAACCTTGTTAACCCTTTCTTTGCTTGATGGAATTAGATGTTCAAATTATTCATTTAAGGGTAAAGTTCACCTTTACAAATGTGAAAAATATTTCAGAACTCAGTGATCTGAAGACACCATTTGTTTTTCATCAGGGAAGTAGACTATGTAAGGACGTTTTAATGAACTGATACTACAACATTAAACATCCTAAAAGGATAAATACTGTATTGTGATTTCTGTACAGTGCTAGATTCAGTGTATTCACATGGAGTTCTTAGGAACTTAGTCATCAATTTTTTTCCCCTCTTTGGGAAATATTGGCTTTTCCAGACAAGATCGGAATTTTAAACAACCTTCCCCCACACAACACTAAGATAATACGTTTAATAGATGGCCTTCCATGGTTGGTTGTTGGGTGTATGAATATATACATGGATGAGACAATGAATAAAATAGTCAAGACTGTAATCTGTTAAAAGAAAGCCTTCTCTTGCTCAGCCTGAGGAGGAAAAATACACATTTTAAATCATAGATCTTTTCTAATAATTCCCATCTTCTAAGCTCGTATTAGACATTATGTAGGGAAATTTAGGAAGAAACAGAGACTGAAGAAATGTGAGACTCTGAACAAATCACAGTTGCAAGCTTAGGGAAGTTCAAAAATAATTAATTGAATAACTAATTTTACAACTCTAGTCTACATAGGTTTGTTATTATTAATGTAATTACTTATATCTTTTGCTTCATTGCACAGACTCCATGCACATAGAAGATGTTGAAGCCGTTCAGAAGCTTCAGGATGTCTTACATGAGGCGCTGCAGGATTATGAAGCTGGCCAGCACATGGAAGACCCTCGTCGAGCTGGCAAGATGCTGATGACACTGCCACTCCTGAGGCAGACCTCTACCAAGGCCGTGCAGCATTTCTACAACATCAAACTAGAAGGCAAAGTCCCCATGCACAAACTTTTTTTGGAAATGCTGGAGGCCAAGGTCTGACTAAAAGCTCCCTGGGCCTTCCCATCCTTCATGTTGAAAAAGGGAAAATAAACCCAAGAGTGACGTCGAAGAAACTTAGAGTTTAGTTAACAACATCAAAAATCAACAGACTGCACTGACAATTTAGCAGCAAGACTATGAAGCAGCTTTCAGATCCCTCCATAGCTTCCTGATGAGTTTCTTTCTACTTTCTCCACTATCTTCTTTCCTCTTCCTTCCCACATTTCTCTTCCTCTTTATTTTTTCTCCCTTCCTTCTTTCCCCCTCCCTTATTTCTTTGCTTCTTTCATTCCTAGTTCCCATTCTCCTTTATTTTCTTCCCATCTGCCTGCCTGCCTTCTTTCTTTCCTTTGCTACTCTTGTTCCTCCCTTTACTCATCTTCCTCCTGTTTTCTAAATTTTAAATAGCTTTAGTTGTAAAAAAATAAAATAAAAGCCTTCCTTCTGCCTTTCCTTTCTCTTTCTTCCCCTTTTTTCCTTTTCCCTTTCCCCTTTCCTTTCCTTCTGATCTGCTTTCCATCTTTCTTTTCTTCCTTCTGCTGCTGAACTTTTAAAAGAGGTCTCTAACTGAAAAGAGATGGAAGCCAGCCCTGCCAAAGGATGGAGATCCGTAATATGGATGCCAGTGAACTTATTGTGAACCATACCGTCCCCAGTGACTAAGGAATCAAAGAGAGAGAACCAACGTACCTAAAAGTACAGTGCAACATATACGAATTGACTGAGTGCAGTATTAGATTTCATGGGAGCAGCCTCTAATTAGACAACTTAAGCAACGTTGCATCGGCTGCTTCTTATCATTGCTTTTCCATCTAGATCAGTTACAGCCATTTGATTCCTTAATTGTTTTTTCAAGTCTTCCAGGTATTTGTTAGTTTAGCTACTATGTAACTTTTTCAGGGAATAGTTTAAGCTTTATTCATTCATGCAATACTAAAGAGAAATAAGAATACTGCAATTTTGTGCTGGCTTTGAACAATTATGAACAATAATGAAGGACAAATGAATCCTGAAGGAAGATTTTTAAAAATGTTTTGTTTCTTCTTACAAATGGAGATTTTTTTGTACCAGCTTTACCACTTTTCAGCCATTTATTAATATGGGAATTTAACTTACTCAAGCAATAGTTGAAGGGAAGGTGCATATTATCACGGATGCAATTTATGTTGTGTGCCAGTCTGGTCCCAAACATCAGTTTCTTAACATGAGCTCCAGTTTACCTAAATGTTCACTGACACAAAGGATTAGATTACACCTACAGTGACTCTGAGTAGTCACACATATAAGCACTGCACATGAGATATAGATCCGTAGAATTATCAGGAGTGCACCTCTCTACTTGGGAGGTACAGTTGCCATATGATTTCTAGCTGCCACGGTGGTTAGGAATGTGATACTGCCTGTTTGCAAAGTTACAGACCTTGTCTCAGAAGGAGCTGTGAGCCAATATTCATTTAAGAGGCAATAAGGCAAATGCCAGAATTAAAAACAAAATCATCAAAGACGGAAAACGCCTGACCAAATTCTAAAACCTAATCCATATAAGTTTATTCATTTAGAAATGTTCGTTTAAATTAATCTGCAGTTTTTACCAAGAGCTAAGCCAATATATGTGCTTTTCAACCAGTATTGTCACAGCATGAAAGTCAGTCAGGTTCCAGACTGTTAAGAGGTGTAATCTAATGAAGAAATCAATTAGATGCCCCAAAATCTACAGTCGCTGAATAACCAATAAACAGTAACCTCCATCAAATGCTATACCAATGGACCAGTGTTAGTAGCTGCTCCCTGTACTATGTGAACAGTCTTATTCTATGTACACAGATGTAATTAAAATTGTAATCCTAACAAACAAAAGAAATGTAGTTCAGCTTTTCAATGTTTCATGTTTGCTGTGCTTTTCTGAATTTTATGTTGCATTCAAAGACTGTTGTCTTGTTCTTGTGGTGTTTGGATTCTTGTGGTGTGTGCTTTTAGACACAGGGTAGAATTAGAGACAATATTGGATGTACAATTCCTCAGGAGACTACAGTAGTATATTCTTTTCCTTACCAGTAATAAGGTTCTTCCTAATAATTAATTAAGAGATTGAAACTCCAAACAAGTATTCATTATGAACAGATACACATCAAAATCATAATAATATTTTCAAAACAAGGAATAATTTCTCTAATGGTTTATTATAGAATACCAATGTATAGCTTAGAAATAAAACTTTGAATATTTCAAGAATATAGATAAGTCTAATTTTTAAATGCTGTATATATGGCTTTTGCTCAATCATCTCTCAGATGTTGTTATTAACTCGCTCTGTGTTGTTGCAAAACTTTTTGGTGCAGATTCGTTTCCAAAACTATTGCTACTTTGTGTGCTTTAAACAAAATACCTTGGGTTGATGAAACATCAACCCAGTGCTAGGAATACTGTGTATCTATCATTAGCTATATGGGACTATATTGTAGATTGTGGTTTCTCAGTAGAGAAGTGACTGTAGTGTGATTCTAGATAAATCATCATTAGCAATTCATTCAGATGGTCAATAACTTGAAATTTATAGCTGTGATAGGAGTTCAGAAATTGGCACATCCCTTTAAAAATAACAACAGAAAATACAACTCCTGGGAAAAAAGGTGCTGATTCTATAAGATTATTTATATATGTAAATGTTTAAAAAGATTATTTTCCAGAAAGTTTGTGCAGGGTTTAAGTTGCTACTATTCAACTACACTATATATAAATAAAATATATACAATATATACATTGTTTTCACTGTATCACATTGAAGTACTTGGGCTTCAGAAGTAAGAGCCAACCAACTGAAAACCTGAGATGGAGATACGTTCAAAGAACGAGATACAGTTTTTTAGTTTTCAGTTTAACTCTCAGCATTACAAAAGAGTAAGTATCTCACAAATAGGAAATACAACTAAAATGTAGATTTAAAAAGAACTGCACGGGCTTTAGGGTAATTGCTCATCTTAAACCTCACTAGAGGGAAGTCTTTTCAAGTTTCAAGCAAGACCATTTACTTAATGTGAAGTTTTGGAAAGTTATAAAGGTGTATGTTTTAGCCATATGATTTTAATTTTAATTTTGCTTCTTTTAGGTTTGTTCTTATTTAAAGCAATATGATTGTGTGACTCCTTGTAGTTACACTTGTGTTTCAATCAGATCAGATTGTTGTATTTATTCCACTATTTTGCATTTAAATGATAACATAAAAGATATAAAAAATTTAAAACTGCTATTTTTCTTATAGAAGAGAAAATGGGTGTTGGTGATTGTATTTTAATTATTTAAGCGTCTCTGTTTACCTGCCTAGGAAAACATTTTATGGCAGTCTTATGTGCAAAGATCGTAAAAGGACAAAAAATTTAAACTGCTTCTAATAATCCAGGAGTTGCATTATAGCCAGTAGTAAAAATAATAATAATAATAATAAAACCATGTCTATAGCTGTAGATGGGCTCCACATCTGTAAAGCAATCAATTGTATATTTTTGTGATGTGTACCATACTGTGTGCTCCAGCAAATGTCCATTTGTGTAAATGTATTTATTTTATATTGTATATATTGTTAAATGCAAAAGGAGATATGATTCTGTAACTCCAATCAGTTCAGATGTGTAACTCAAATTATTATGCCTTTCAGGATGATGGTAGAGCAATATTAAACAAGCTTCCACTTTTGACTGCTCTTTTGTATTGTGTTTCTTTTTTTTCCCCACTAAAGAACCAAATCGACAAACACTGCCCTTTGTTGCTTCCATTCAAAGAGTATCTCTGAGTACCTGTTCCCTAAAAATAAAGTCAGAGTTTAAATGAGTGCTATATAAAGGCTTGTCAGAATGAATTCTAGGGTGCCAAGAGACATTTTGCATATTTAAGAGTATGCAAAGTGTCTCTTGGCACATTAGAATTCATTCTGACAAGCCTTTATATAGCTCTTATTTAATCTTAAAGCATCTCCACATCATCCTGCATTACTCAAAATCATCGCCTCTATGTCAATGTCATAACAGAAAACTCTCCCCCTATTTTAAGATCATATTAAAACCTGCTAGAGATACCCATTATTTCCCTCTATCAACAATTAAATCATGCGCTTGCTCTGAGCTCATTGGCAAGCTGCAGGCTGTGTGGAGCAGCAGTGGAGTTGCTGACCAGATTTCCTGAATGGGAAGTCAACAAGCAGAGCTTCGAGATTCGTGTGAATTAGGAGGGGGAGCTGTCTTCGAATTCGAGAGGGTTAAACAGCACTGCTGACAGGAAATGGCCTCCTCTTGCCTTTTCCACTCAGAGAGGTTATAGCCTTGCTGCTCAGGGTCAAGTTGTAGCTTCCACTGGACCCTCCTGGAGCCATCACCAAAGTGCTAATATGTGCTTTCTTGGCTTCTCTGCCTATCTTGAGGTTATTTTGTCATTGTGTTTGCCCACCGTATTTCTCACCTTTCAGAGGTGGTTGGTTCTCTAGAGAAACAAGCTGATGACACAAAGGCCACTAAACTGAATTGCTTTTAGGGGCATGGGATTACCTAAATGACTAAGATGCACTAGCAAACAAGATAGCTCAGTATTGTCTTTTTTTTATATTTTAATGTCCTTTGAGTGGCAACAGTTCAACATAAAATCTGACGTTTTACTTTTGAGATATATATATATATATATATAGTATATATATTATGTTTTTTTTTTTTTTTTTTTTTTTTTTTTTTGAGACGGAGTCTTGCCTCTGGTCGCCCAGGGCCTGGAGTGCAGTGCCGGATCTCAAGCTCACTGCAAGCTCGCCTCCCGGTTCACAGCCATTCGTCGACTGCCTCAGCGTCTCGAACGTAGCTGGGGGACTCCCGCCACCGTTCGCCCGGCTAGGTTTTTTTTGTATTTTTTGTAAGTAGAGACGGGTTCACCCGTGTTACGCCAGGATGGTCCTCGAGTTCTCGACCTCGTGATCCCGCCCGTCTCGGCCTCCGCCAAAGTGGCTGGGATTACAGGCTTGAGCCACCTGGCCCGCGCGGCCTACTTTTGATATTTTTTAAGTGCTTGGATGGGACTGAAACAATGCAAGATACAAACCTAAAAGGAAAACTGGTGTCTGTAATCTTCCAACGAGGTCCTCATTGTAAAATATGTTAGGCACACACACACACACACACAAACACACTTTTAAGAATTCCTATTAGAACTGTCCTGCTGTTATTGTAATTTAGAATTCTTACAGGACAACTTTTCTGGTACTGACATATTTATCATGGATGCCTCAGGTGTAAAAGGAAATGAGGTAGGATTTTGACATTTCAGCACATTGTTTCTCAATATATAAACAACAAGTACCTCTGACAAATGCATTATATATTTGTTTTAAGGGATCAGTTTTATTTTCATCAGTTGTTTATAAGCAATTTATTTTTAAGGCAGTGGTCCCCAAATTTGTCTGCATATTGAAATCACCTGGGGGAGTGTCACAATTCCTGATCCTCATGTCCCACCTGCAGAGATTGTGGTTTCATTGATCCAAGATGTGGCCTAGGTTTTGGAATGCTTCCAAAAGATCTCCAGGTGATTCCAATATGAAAACGAGATGGAGAAACACTTGCTCTAAATGTTTATACTTTTCTCAAATAAACCAAAAATAATGAACTTTTAATATTGGTTCTACATTTTGTTAGGGTTTCTTTTAAAACAAGACAAAATACTTAACCTTTTTTTCCTTACCAAACCAATGAAAGGCACTTTGATTGTTTTGACCTCCACAAAACACAAGAAAAATGTATTTTATTTGATAACTCCCAAGTCACATCTTCCTGTTATATCTCCGTATAAAGATGGAGATGGATGGCGACTCAAAACTTGTTTGCAGAATATCTCACAACCCCTCACCCCACCACCACTTTTTAAATCCTACTCATTTGGCCGATTTAGGTGCCTTAGAATTAATTTAGGTGGGATCCAAAAAACCTGTCTTTCCCTATTGACAAACAAAAGAGCAATAAAATTAGAAAATTTTGATTTCTTGGAAGGACTTCTCTTACCTATATTTTTCAAATTGTTGATTTAGGTGAGAGGTAGAAGTGAGATAGAATACTTCATCCTTGAACCTCTGCAAAAACTTTAGGTGCACTTTGCTTGTTATAAAATTGATTTGTGACTAACTTGTGAAAGAAAAGAGAGCTATGCTTAAGGCTTTTGTTTCATCTACAATGGTTTACATCCTGAATGGAGAGGACCATAGACCAATAGATAAGAAAGTGTCGTAAGTCAGTGCATCTGGCCTTTCAAATCTCTAAATCTAGCTTCTCATGCCCCCTGGTAGTGTGGAAAAAACAAAATGAAACAAGTAGCAGTGGATGGATTGTGTACTGCATCTTATTGTGAAACAAATAGAAAAGAAAGGAATTTCAAAATATAATCCTGCTTTCCCAGGAGTATTTATCTGTTTCTTCATGAAGTTAAAGGTCTGAAATAATGTGACCATCAGGGGCTCAATGTTGCATGTCCATGCCAGTTGGTCCAAGGGCTTGTTATGATGGTAATGACCTACTGAAACGTGAGCTTGGATTGCACAATACAATTGCTACCAACTCACCCGCTGGGAGAAATATTTTATTATTGTCAAATATCCTCCACAGAGATTTGTTTTGCCTGTTTCTGTTTAAATTAAATTCAAAGCAGAACTGCATTACTATTTCTCTGGAGTATATTTCAGATAAACAACTAGTCTCAAAATTTAGGATTCCTGGCTACTTCAAATTTGTTTATTAGCAGAAAAATTACAATAGGTGACACCACAGCTGCAGGAATATTATGATTGCAGCAACACAAGAGATTTACATACTGAGTCTGCGGCCTGAAAGCGCAGGATTACTTGACCCCAGGAGGTCAAGACCAGCTTGAGACTCCATCCCATAAAAAACTAAAGTTAAAAAAAAAAAAAAAAAAAAAGAATTGAAAACAATGTAGTGGAGTATATGGGATTATTTGGATAATTTTGCCAGAAGTCCTATATCACAACTTTGATGAAGGATTCTGAATCAGTTAAGCTTTAGACTACAAATTTTGTTATATGCAATCAAACGAGAAATGGACTTTACCATGAGAAAAAAAAAAGTGCTCGGCGTTGTGAAAATAATAGTGGCCTTTGTGTTTTGCAATGGGCTGAACTTTGGAGAGCTGATTTTAGGAAACACAAACAAACTTTTGGGAGGGGTCACTAAAAGGGCCTAACAGGGAAACATTTCAGACTAGCGGGGGCATCAAATCACACTATTCACACTCCAATTCAATCTGCCATTCTCAGTCGAATTTCACAGTTTTACTGGGAAGTGAAGAACTGTCTGCTATTTAAAAAAAAGTGCATAGATAGCTAAAGTCTTAAGAGGAATTTCCAAAGTGAAGTCTATAGCCACGCAAGTGTTACCTTTTTCCCTTAAAATATTGGCTTTTTTTTTTATCATTACAAATGAAGAATACTAGCGATTAATACTAAACACTATTTTGCAGGTATTTTTGTAATAATCTCTCTGAGATTCTTTATCTCCACTGGACTTTTATTTTGCCTGGGTCTTCCTTTTGAAATCAGAATGAATTGACCATCCCTAATGTACCAAATTTGTTCATGTTTATAAGTCAAAAGAAGATTTGTGGCCTATTTTGTAATTGCACACATAGAAAAAAAGCCACTTTCTCCACAGAAATAAGTACGTAGCTCAGAGTAATTTCTGGGCTGGTTATTAAGTAAATAGATGTTTAATATGAGTATGTTTTTACACACAAGGAATTCTATGACACATGACTTACTTGTTTGGGTTTAATAAGATTTGGTGGTGCTTAAATATACTGGGGAAAGTGATAAAGAGAAACAGTATGCCATACTGGTTAATGCATAAACTGAGTTTTTAATGTATAGGTTCAAAGCCAACTCTGCCACTAACTAGCTGTGTGATGTTATTCCTAGTTAAGTATATTCAATTGCTTAGATAAATGGGAATGAATATACTATTGAGGGGTTGTTATCAAGATTAATTTAGATAGTTTAGAGAAATACTTTGTATCTATTTTAAAAGTTCAATATGTTGAAAATATAATTTCTTTCTTCCTCGTTATGTCTTTTCCAAGAAAGGCTAGATGATACGCCAGGATAATCTAATGCAGATTGGGAGAAAAGCCTTTAGGGCAGGGGAATAATGCAGGTGCTTGGAATGCAGATGCATAGGAGGTTGCTTTGGGGAGCTTCTCTTGAGTGGGTATTAAAATAGTATAGAAACAGGGTTGCCCTGATGCACATTGCAGGTTCAGCCAGAAACCAATCATGGGCCTGTGTGCTGGACACTATGCTGAGTTCTTTAAATACATTATACCATTTAACAGTTCAAATTTCTTTATGAGGGAAATGCCATTAATATCTTCATTTTATAGATGAAGAAAAGGAGTCTCAGAGAAGTTAAATAACTTGCTCAAGGACCAAATAATTAGTACATGAATCAACTAAATTAGAACGCAGCTTGTCTAGCTCCTGAACCTAATATCTTAAAACACTGACCCTATATTTAGCAATTTCTTGAACACTGAACGATAGTACTTCTTTTTTAAAGTTTGAATAGGTGGAACACAGAGTGAATTAATTCTGTTGCTTAGATCAAGAAATACTATTTCATTCCATCATGTCTCTTTCATTCCTGCAATGTCTCTTTGTGAGTCCTTGAAAAATATATAATGTTGGTTTATGTAAGACTTTTAATATACAGAAATGATGCTGTGTTGACTATCTTATTCCGTTTCTTATTTTTTACTCTACACTAGATTTTTAAGACTTATCTGTGTTTTAGGAGGAAATCTGCCACATAGTAAGCCATTGAAGGCATATATCATATTTTATCTATTCCTCTTGTGATGAACAATAAGGTTGCTTTCAAAGCCTTAACACAACATGCAATGTTACAATGAACATCTTTGGATGCTTTTCCTTATGGACCAATGTAATTGTTTTTCTGAAATATATGTCCAGGCATGGGGTTACCAGGTCACTGACCATTTATATGCTTATTTTCATTACAGAAATTATCCTACAGAATTAGATTAGTTTGAACTCCCACTAGCAGTGTATTCATTTCATTTCCTCTCAGCAGCATATACATTTTATCTGGCTATTAAACTTTTTCTAATCTGATTATTTTAAAAATAGTGTATTTTTGGTTAGATTTCTATTTCTCTGAGCTTCTTTTCTTGTTTTTTGTACCTACTCTGTCTCTCCTTTCTGTGAATTTTGTATTTATAAGCTTTGCTTTTTTTATATTGGGCTTCCTACCGTTTTCTTGTTCATTTGCAGGAGTTCTTTGTATATTCTACATATTAATCTCTGTCACTTTCAGTTATTGCAAATGTCTTCTCCTAGTCTGTCATGTATCTCATAACATTGACCTTTGCCTTTGTTGACTAGAAATTATTAACTTCGATAAAGTCAAATTCATCAATTTCATTCTATGGCTTCAGAGTTTAAAATACATTCTTTCTTTCTTTTTTTTGCAATTATTTTTATAATTTAAATTTCACATTTAGGTGTTATTTAATCTAATTTGAATGTTTTTAATGTATATAAGATTCTATTTATATCCCAAGCTCTTTTTTCCACACGGATTTATGATGTCACTTTGATATCATACAAAACTACCCTAGGTAAAGAAGTTTATTTTATGTTGTTTTTTCATTCTGTCCTTTGCACAATTTATATGTTACTGCCATAATACCATATTATTTTAGTACCATAGTGTTATAATTCATATAAATATCTGATAGAGACTATCCTGAACCCATGCCCACAAAACATAAGACAACACTCTTTGTCTTATGTTTCAAATTCCTAGTTACTTAGGAAATTTTATTTTCCCACTTGAAATCCAAAATCTTATTTTGAATTCCAGAACTGATCCTTCTATAAATATTGTTAGAATTTTTAATGTAGAAATTAATTTGGAGAAAATTCACATTCTTGTGAATCAAATTCATTGACTGTATATCTCAATTGTATCACCATAAACTCTTTCTTTAACCAATTCCTTGATACTTCATAGATTTGTAGCTTTTGCCAATTACAAGTTATTTTTTATGTTAGTATATTGTTTTGTTTTGTTTTGTTTTCGAACAGAGAAATGCTGTTTCATTTTGTATATCGATCTTGTACTTAGAAACTTTGTTGAATTTCCTTAAAATCGTTTGTTTATAGTCTTGAATTTTCTAAGTAAATAATCTATATTCCCTCTAATTCAACTTGCAAACTGACCAGTTAACTTCTGAGTATATCTCTTTCTTCTTATTATAAATCCATTTATCTTATTATGGGCAGTTAGAGCAATCAACTCATGCATGTATCATTTCGACTATAAGCCATCTTTCCCAAGTCCATAAATGTGTTAGATTCATTTTTTATTCTAAGTTACTGCATCCAAAACTGTTACAAATGGGTTGTTAGAGTGTAGCATAGATTGCCTTCCCCACCCCTCCCCTACCTTTGATAACATTCTTTTTCAGCTCTCCATAGATGTGTTCTCCACTGCCTTTGTCCCAAACTTACTTCTGGATATTTTAATTTTATGTTATGGCAGCAACTCAACTTCCGATTTTTCTATCAGTCAGTTTTCGCTGTGTAACAACCACAAAATCTCAATGAGTTATAAAATAAGCACTTATTTCTTCAAGGTGGTTGTTATGGCTAGACAGGGCTTGACTGAGTGGTTCTACATTTCAAGCCCATTACTTGGCTCCTGTCTACCCACCTGCCATTGGCCAAAGTCAGTTGTGTAGCCAAGTCCAAAGCAGTTTTGTGTGATGAACTGCACATTTACATGGCAGACATACAGAAAAGTAAGTAAATGGAAACAGTAATTCAATATATCACAATTGCTTTGAAAATTTCTATTCAATTTCCACTTTTTAAATGAATATGTTCAAAGCTATACATTTCCCTTTAAATATTGCTTTAGCAGTAGTCCACAAAATTTGACATGCAGTGCTTTTGCTGGCATTTAGTTCTAAGGATTCCACAGTATTTCTTATGTTGTTCTCTTTAATTGAGGACTTTTTAGCAACTTGATGTATGTGTATACATATATATTCACAGAGATGTATTTAAAAATATTTGTTGTTAATGATTTATAATTATATGCTGTTTATTTTCAGAGAATGTAATCTGTATGTGGTTGAGTCATGTAATTTTTAAAAAATGTCCTTTGTGGTTGAGTGTCTACCCAATTTTCGAGAAAGTTCCACTTGAGCTTAAAAAAACATGAATATTCAGAGTGGAAGGTGAAGTACCTACTTTTAACAGATTGTTAATGTTATTTAAATATTTCCTAACTGCTTACTTTTTGTCCACTTGATGTTAGTTTCTAAGAGAAATGTCTCAGTCTCTAATTACAACTATTGATTTATTTCTGTCAGTTGACACTTTGTATATTCGGGGGCTGTGTTATCAATGACATATATGATCATTATCATTGTGACATTTTAATATATCATTGTCTTTAAGAGTACATAATATCCCCTTTAAAACAGTTTAAAACAGCAAAGTGCATAAAACATAGATATTTCTTAATGAATTATCATAAAGTTAACACTCATTACAGCATCATCCAAGTCAATAATCAAAATGTTGTAAGCTTCAAAAGCATATCTATTCCTTCCCCAAAACAAAGGTAACTGGGCCCATTTTTCTTTCTAAACACACATCCAAAGCATCATAGTAGAACCTTATCTGCTTTTGACACCTCTATAATTTGAGATATACGGTGTATAATATTTTGTGACTAGCTTTTTCAATCAATATTACTTTTGAGAAATTCACTCATGTTGTGCTTTGCAGTCATTTGCTTATCTTCATTCTGTATTCTACTGTTTGTTTTACCAAATGATGGAATTTGGGTTGTATAGAATTTTTGCTCTTACAAATAATGCTTCTGTGAATTTGCTTGTTCACACATAGCACATGGCCTAAATGTACATGCATTTGTTAATACATTCCTAAGAGTAGCATTGCCGTGTCGTAGGGTCTGTATAGTTTTCAGTTTCAACAGATAAACCTAAACTGCTTTCCGAAGTGGTTGTACCAATATACTTTTCTAATAACAGTGTGGGAGAGTTTTCTAACAGTTTGAATTTTATTGCTTATTTTAAATTTTTAGTTATTCTAATGACTGTGCAGTGGTATTTCATAAAAGTGTTCATTTTCATTTTCCTGAGGACTAATAATATTGAACAATTTTTTATACATTTATTAGCCATTTGGATATCTTTTTTATGAAGTTTCTGTTTAAGTAAATTGCCCTTTCAAATTTCTGGTGGTCTGTACTTATTGATTTGTAGATGTTTTTAATTTATTCTGGGTATGATCCAGTTATAAGAAAATAACTTCTCTAACTATGTGTCTTGAATTTTTATTCTCTTAATGGTCTCTTTTAATGAAGTTCTTAATTTTAACATGATCCAAGTTATCAATCCTTTTCTCTATTGTTTGTGCTTTAATTCTGTTTGAGAAGTACTTTCCTTCTTTGAGGTTATAAAAATACTGTCAAGGCTGGGCAGTGGCTCACGCCTGTTATCCCAGCACTTTGGGAGGCCGAGGTGGGTGGATCATGATGTCAGATGATTGAGATCATCCTGGCCAGCATGGTGAAACCCTGTCTTCACTAAAAATTCAATTTTGCCGGATGTGGTGGTGCATGCTTGTAGTCCTAGCTATTTGGGAGGCTGAAGGAGGGGAATCACTTGAACCCAGGAGACGGAGATTGCGTGAGCTGAGATTGCGGCACGGCATTCCAACCTGGCGACAGAGGGAGACTCCGTCCCCCCAAAAAAACCAACCAAACAAAAAATCGTAAATAATTATTTTCTAAAGGTTTCATTGTTTTACTTTTCTCTTTTAAAAATTCAAGTGAGCTGGAATTCACTCGTGTGTGATATAAAATGGAGGTTAATTAAGTATTATATCTCTTTGTTTTTCTATATTGACATCCAGTTGTCTAAACACCCTTTGTTGAAAAGACTAACCTTTCTCTACAGCTCGAAAGTGTTGCCTTTGCAATATATGGGTCTTTTTCTGGTTCTCCTTTTCTGTTCTATTCATTCAACAATCTTTGTACCAATGCTACACATTCTTAACTACTTCCTAAAATACTTATAAGGCTTGATATCTGACAAAGCAGTTATACTTTACTGTTTTCTTTCCCCTAAGTATGTTGGCTTTAGCATTTCTATGTAAAATATAGAATCATCTTGTCAATCACACACACACACACACACACGTTAATAATTTAAGATAGCATTGATTCTATAGATGAATGTGTAGATTTACATCCATGTTACATTGAGACGTTCCTATTAATGAACATGTTATCTCCCACACTTTATTTAGGTCTTCTTGAAATTTTTGATGCCTTTATAAAATAGCATCTTAAAATTATCTTGAGTTTTTACAACATACCATAAATATAAATAATTTGCTGCTATTATAAAGGGAAACTATCTTCAGCTAATTTTAAATTTGTCATGTTCTTCATTTTGCTAATATATAGAATTTAAATTGATTTTATATATTGATTTTGCATCCACCAACTTGAATAAACTTGTCTATTAATTCCAATAATTTATCTGTGGGTTCTTTTGAATTTTTTTACATATTATTCACACATAATCATTGCTTTATGTCTTCCCTCTCAACTCTTTAACTTTTGGTTCTTATTTTTGTATTACTGCACTGGTAAAGGCCACTTGCTCATGTTGAATAGAGGTGATGACAAGGCTGGGCATGGTGGCTTACGCCTGTAATCCCAGCACTTTGGGAGGCCAAGGAAGGTGGATCATGAGGTCATGAGATTGAGACCATCCTGGCCAACATAGTGAAACCCCGTCTCTACTAAAACTACAAAAAATAGCTGAGTGTGGTGGCATGTGCCTGTAGTCCCAGCTACTTGGGAGGGTGAGGCAGGAGAATCGTTTGAACCCAGGAAGCGGAGGTTGCAGTGAGCCGAGATCGCTCCACTGCACTACAGCCTGACGACAGAGTGAGACTCTGTCTCAAAAAAAAAAAAAAGTGGTGACAAGAGGCAACTTTGCTTTATTTTCTACCTAAAAGAAAATGCTTTCGGTTTTTACCATTACATTTGGTATAAGCTCCTTATACACATAATTTAATAGACTAAGGATTTTCCCTTCTTTTCCACTGATTTCTAAGAATTTTTATATTGGCATGGACTTTGAATTTTTTGTTGTTGTTGTTGAGACAGAGTTTCACTCTTGTAGCCCAGACTGGAGTGCAGTGGTGCCATCTCGGCTCATTGCAACCTCCTCCTCCCAGTTTCAAGTGATTCTCTTGCCTCAGCCTCCTGAGAAGCAGGAATTACAGGTGCCACCACCACGTGCAGCTAATTTTTGTATTTTTAGTAGAGACAGGGTTTCACCACGTTGGCCAGGCTGGTCTTGAACTCCTGACCTCAGGTGATCCGCCTGCCTCAGCCTTCCAATGTTCTGGGTTTATAGGCATAAGCCACCGTGCCCAACCTGACACTGGATTTTATTAAAAATAGTTTTTCTTGCATCTGTTGAGCTGTTCCCTGATTTTTCTTCTTTAATCTGGTAATGTGACAACTTACTTTGATTGCTACTTTAAAGTAGAATTAATTTTGCATTCTAAAAAATAATCTAACTTTGACATGGTGTATTAATCTCTTTATAGATTGCCAGATTTGGCTTGCTTGTATTTTTTTTTAAGATTTTTTTTTCTATCTCTGTGTATAGATAAGAGAATACTACAATTTTCTCTCTTTATAAGGTGATTTCAGGCTTTGATATTTGTAAAGTTATTACAAAACAATTTGGGAGAAGAGTACCTCTAACTTTTTTCTTTGAATCAATTCATATGAAATGGTTTTCTTTGGTAAATGTGTGGTAAAATTTGTCAGGGAAGTGGTGTGGGCCTGACATTTTCTCTAGATAAAAGTACTGATTTAAGATTATATTTTTGAAACAATTATAACACAATTCAAATTGTGTATCTCTTGATTTTTTTAACAAAACAAGCCAATTAAAATATGCATTACCTCACATACTTAACTGTGTGTGTGGTGAAAATCCTTAAAGTCTATTCTCTTAGCACTTTTCAAGAATACAATACATTGTAATTAGCTATAGTTGCACAATAGATCTCTTGAAGTTATTTCTTCAGCCTAACTGAAATTTTGTAGCCTCTGACCAACCTCCTTCCACATCTGCCTTCCAGCCCAGGTAACCACTATTCTACTCTCTAATTCCAAGATCAACTTTTGAAGATGCTACATGTAAGTGAGATCATGTGCTATTTGTCTTTTTGTGCCTGGCTTATTTTACTTAACATTATGTCCTTCAGCTTCATGCATGTTGTCCAAAAAGACAGGATTTGTTTCATTTTTTAAGGCTGAATAATGTTCTACTGTGTAGATATACGATGTTTTCTTTATCCATTCATCCACTGATGAACACTTTGGTTGATTCTATATCTTGGATATTGTGAATAATGATGCAATAAACATGCAGGTGCAGATACCTCTTTGACATACTGACACCACTTCCTTTGTATATATACCTGGTAGTGGCATTGCTGGATCATACAGAGGTTCTATATTTAATCTTTTTAGTAACTCCCATAATGTTTGTACTAATTTATATTCCCACCAACATTGTGCAAAGGTTCCTTTGTATCTACATCCTCTCCAACATTTGTTATCTTTTGTCTTTTCAAATAGTAGTCATTTTAACTGATGTGAATTGACATGTCATTGTGGTTTCAATTTGCATCTCTGACAATTAGTGATTTTGAGCATTTTTCCACATATCTGTATATCTTCTTTTGAAAAATGTCTATTCAGATCGTTTGCCTTTTTTTTAGTGAAAATACAGTGAGTTCACACTGAAGAAAGGGGAGTGCTGCTGGTGTCCTCAAGAAAGAGTCACATGCAAGGGGGTTTGAGATTTCTATCTTTACAGGTTTGTTTAACCAAGGGGTGGAATATCCATGAAGATTATTGGAGAAAGTGGAGATTTCTCAGAACTGTGGTGTCACCCATTTTTACACCAAATATGGATGCTCCCAGAGCTGTCATGGCACTAGTGGGTGTGTAATTTAGTATGTTAATGAGCATATAATGAGGCTATAGGTGAAGCCTAAGTCAAATCCATTGCCATGTGGGATCCAGTCTGTCTTAGTCAGCTTGGTCCACACCACAGTTTTTGGGGTCTTATCGGCCCCTTGCTTATGCAACTACTTTAAGTTTCCTTTTGCTAGTCGTGCACAACTGCTGCCTGGCATTTTTCTATTCTCCTGCCACCACCCTGTATTATTCTCATCTTCTTTTCCTCCCTCAGAGATTTCCATCCCTTATTCTTAATGGTTAAAGAGGAAGGAGGTCAGTCTTCTGTATCTTATTCCTGTTGATTAGGGGTGTTGCTCCTGCCTAGTGAGGATGTGGAATTCTCTGGTTGCCTAGTGTAAAAGTCCCATCGGTGGGTCATTAGGAGAATGAATTGGAGGCAGAGACTGGTTGACATGCTTGCATGACCAATATTTTGACATGAAGCAGTTGCAACCTAGAAGACACAAACTTTACAAGGAGGTTAAACAAGCAAGGACCAAATGTTAGTAGTAAATAAGATAGCTGTTAAAGGTCTCGGGAAAGGTAAGAACCATGTCACAGTTGGTAGATATTCTTTGATGGAGTCTCAGATGTTTTGAGTGGTGGGATTATTGAAATTATGTAGACAGATAGCCTGCTATTAAGTCTTTTCAACTTCAAGTTTAACCAATCATGAGTTATTAATATAAGAACAACTGGTGTGTTTTATTATTGCACAAACCTCTCTTTGTTCAGCTAAAAGTTAAAGTCTCTTGTTCTGGCCCCGACCATTTGAGTGGTTCATGCTCTGGCTGTGTTAGGATCTCATACAATGGATTAGCAATGAGCCCAAATCCTAGGATCCAAATCCTGCAAAATCCTGCCCTAACCAGAAAAGTTCGGGTTTCTTCTTCATTTGTGGAGGTAGCCTTTTTTTGTTGCTGTTCAATGGACAAGGTCTGGTTTCCTGGACTTAGAAGGTACCCCAGATATTTCAGTTCTGGTTTAGAAATCTAGGACTTGGATGGACAGACTTGATACTCTTTTTCCCGGGAAGTTTAGGACTTGAGTGGTATTCTTATCTGAGTCCTTTTTAATGGGTCTGCATTATAGGGATGCCATTCATGTATTGCAGTATGGCTCCCCTTTCTAGCTATATCTACCTTAATTCTTGTGCCAAGGCATTTCTGAACAAGTGAGGGCTATCCCTAAAACCCAGACGCAGTACTGTCTAGGTGTACTGCTGGGTAATATAGTTGCAGGATTAGTCTGATCAACAGCAAACAAATATTAAGGGTTAGGGTGCAAAGGGATACAAAATGAAAGCATCCTTGAAATCTAGTATCATGAACCAAGTGTTGTCTCCCAGTATTTGGGTAAGTATGGCATAAGTATTGGGCATTATAGGATGTAAGGGAATTACGGCCTCATTAATGGCTCTTAAGTCTTGAACTAGACAGTATTCCCCATCTGGATTTTGGATAGGGTGGACAGGAGTATTACAAGGAGAGTGACATGGAACCAGGAGGCCATGTTTTACAAACGTCTCAATTAGAGAGTGCAGACCTTGCCTGACTTCTTGTTTGAGAGGATATTGATGCTTGTGTGGGAAATTATTTTTGTCTTTTAAAGAGAAAATCACTGGCTGAGAATGTATTGCTTTGTCAGAGGTTTCTTGGTCTCACACTTGAGGGCCTACTTGAGCATTATTTTGAGGGAGATCTCCTGTTTTTCTGAGGTTGACATAGAAAAAAGCATTGCTATTAAAGGGGGCTCCCAAGGGCCTGATAAATGTAAAATGACTCAGAGGGTGGCTAGGAAGTTCCGTCCCAATAAAAGAGGAGGACACTGGCATAACTAGACACTTGTGAACCTGCAGCTCAAGGGTAAAGTAAAGCATTCCTAGGGGTGCCATTGACACCTGTGATAGTGCAACTTTTGGAGGGATAAGGGTCCAGAGAGACTGTTTAAATCAGAGTAAGCAGCCCCCAGGTAAATTAAGAAATTAATATTCTTACCTCCCAGGTCAAGAGTGACCCAAGACTCCTCAGTTGTGATGGCCATGCCTTTTGTGGGTGCTGCCAGGAACCTCAGGCCCCTTCAGTCCTCAGTTTTGGCCGTGATAAGCATCAGGTGTCTTCCTCTCCCTTTGGAGCTGAGAGCAATCCCTTTTCCAATAGCCTTCCTGGCTTTCAGTGAGGACAGGGTCCAGGTGGGCTTCCCTGGTAGGGACAGTTCTTGCTCCAATGTCCTGGCTTCCTGCACTTGAAGCAACAACTATAGGTTTGCCGGAAGCATCCCCCTGAGTGACCCTGAGGTTGCGGGGTACTACTTACAGCAAGTGTTATCATTTGGGCTGGCTGTCTATCCCATTGTTTGAGACACTGGGTCTTTTCAGGCTCTTCAACCCTGTGCTTATCATTGAATACCCCAAAAGCCACATCGAACATTTCATTAATAGGCATTTGGGGTCCCAAAGCCAACTTCTGTCATTTTCTCCTGATTTTGGGTGCTGACTGGCTACTAAAGTGTTTCCCTAGTAAAATTTGGCCAGTATCAATACTGGGGTCCATGTTAGCATATTTTTTTCAGGTCACTACAAAGCATCCCTGGAACAAAGCTGAATTTTCATAATTTCCTTATTTCTCTTATTTTATCACAGGTCACAGGCTTAGTGGTACATTTTTCCATTCCCTCCACTAAAGGAGCCACCATTAGTTCCTTATTCTTAGAGGAGCCTGACACTCTTGGTAGTTCCAGATAGGGTCATGGTTAGGCACAGACATGGCCCCTGCAGTGTATTGTTCAGAATCCCCTGCTGACAAGCTGCCAGCATAAGCCTTGGCCTCTACCCAAATACGCTGCTTTACCTCATGGGTACAACACATGAACAAGATAGTATGAATATCTCCCCAAGTTAACTCAAATGAGAGTGAGAGCCCAAAATTCCTCCATGAATTTTAGTTGGGTTATCTGAAAATCAGTCTAGCCTTTATCTGCATTGTGCTAGATCAGACACTGAAAAAAGTACATATACTTGCATGGCCTGCATCCTCATTGGCCATCACTCTAAGTGAGCATAACTTAGAATTGTCAGGGAGGTAGAAAATGCCAGTGCTAGTGACCCCAGCAGGGCTCTGTTCCTTTGGTAGGGAAGACCATATAGGTTGGTAAGCAGGTGGACTAGCAGTAGTGTAGCTGGAACTAGCAGAAGACTGGGGAGTCAAAAGTGGAGTTGGGTGAGAGGGAGGAGCTAGGGATGCAGGAACTGACTCTAGGTTAGGAGGTGTGAGAAGGCTCTGGGGAGGTACATTTTTCAAAAGGGGATCATCTAGGATATCTACTTCCCCAATTAGTTCCCCTAAAGGGGTATGAGCATAACAAAGGTGGCAATTTCCATGATGGTCAGAGCTCTGATGATGAGTCATGAAGGTCTGTACATATGATATTTCAGTCCATTTCTCCCAACATTTTTAAAAAGATCTAATTGCAAGATGGTATTACAAATTAAGGGTCCTGTTATCTGGCCATTGTGCTCTATTTTCTAAATTACAGTTACCCATAGCCTTGACTTGACCTTGGCATGACCAAATGCTGATGGTCCTAAAATGGGAGTGATGATGCTCCTGGCTGGTTCACCATGAAGACAATGCTGGTGGATTTGTGGGGGGTGTTCCCCAAATGTGGGTGGGACCTTGACCCCAGCCAGTATCCAGGCTCTTGACAGCTTCTGAAGAAAGAAGTCAAGAATGAGTCAGAAAATAGTGAAAGAGAGATTTATTACAAAGTGAAAAGTACATGCTCAAGAAAGGGGAATGTGTGTGTGTGTGTGTGTGTGTGTGTGTGTACTCAAGAGAAAGGGTCACCCCTTTGCCCATTTTTAAATTGAGTTATTTGTATCTTCCTGTTGAGTTTTTTGGGTTCCTTATATATTTTAGATACTAACCGCTTATGAAACACACAGTTTGCAAATATTTTCTCTCTTCCTGTAGATCTCTTCACTCTGTTGATTGTTTCCTTGGCTGTGCAGAAGCTTTTTAGTTTCATGTAATCTCGTTAGTCTATTTTTGCTTTTGTTGTCTCTGTTTTAGGTTGATATCCAAAAAAATCACTGCCCATATGAACCTCAAGGAGTTTTCACCTAGGTTTTCTTCTTGTAGTTTTACAACATCAGGTCTTAGTTTAAAGTCTTTAATGCATTTTGAGTTGATCTTTGCATATGGTATAAGATAAGAGTTTAAATTCATTCCCCTGCATGTGGATATCTACTGGACACAACATAATTTATTGAAGAGACTCTCTTTCCCAGTTGTGTATTCTTGGTGTCTTTGTCAAAAATGAATTGACCTTATTTACATATATTTGTTTCTGGGCTCTTTATTCCTTTCCATTGGCCTATGTGCCAGTACCATGCTGTTTTTATGCCAGCACCATGCTGTTTTTTATTACCTTAGTTATTCAGTATATTTTAGAGTCAGGTAGTGCAATGCCTTTGCCTTTGCTATTTTTGCTCAAGATTGCTGTGGCAATTCAGGGTCTTTTGTGGTTCCACACAAATTTTAGGATTTTTTTTTTGAAAAATATCATTGGAAGTTTGATAGGGATTACATTGACTCTGTAGATTATTTGGGGTAGTACGAACATTTAAAAAATTATTAATTCTTTCAGTCCAAGAACACAGATGTCTTTCCATCCTTCTTCAGTTCATTTCATCAATGTGTTACGGTTTTCAGTGTACAGGTCTTTTACCTCCTTGGTTAAATTTATGTGAGCTATGTTTTCTATGGAATTGTTTTCTTGATATTTTGTTTTGTTTTATTTTATTTTATTTTATTTTATTTTGAGACAGGTTCTCACTCTGTTACCCAAGCTGGAGTACAGTGGCATGATCACAGCTCACTGTAGCCTCGG